>NC_134982.1:29407030-29717030 GCF_965638725.1 Aptenodytes patagonicus
GAGGATGGGGGAGGGAAGACCTTTGGTGGATTTACCGGATCCACATGACCAGCAGCTGCTTGGCGCTGGGAGATTAAGAACAGAGGCTCTGAATGTGATCCTGGAGATTATAATGGCCCGGGCTGAAGGAGAATGCTTGGCTGCACAGAGGGTGTTGACAGAAGGATTTTGGCTTCCTTAGCCACCAGACAGTATGTTACAAAGGCGAATTGCTAGGCAGAAATGGGATCCCTCTGGTGAAAAGCTTTCTGCGGGGCCAGGGCTTACACTGGCTTTGAGGGAAACTGCTGGCAGGATCCTCAAATGAGCAAAAAATAGAACTAGAGATCCGGGAAAAAGCTTGGAAGCAGGTAGTGAATGGGGGAAACCGATCATAAGAGGAGAGAAATGAACGAGGATAGCAAAACTCTTTGCTGATGCATCTCCAGACAAATGCCAGGAATTTGAGTGGCACACCAAAGCAGGTTTCAGTCTTAATGCACCAGCAGGTTCACAACAGCTGCGTTCACAGAGATGTAACAGGACATGGCAGACAAGTGCAGAGGAGTTTGTATGGCAAAGGAAGGACGGAGAGATTGGGTGCTGAAAAATGGAGCTGTATTTTGTAGATTTATTTTAATTTTTATCTCTATTTTTATTTTAAATTTGTAGATTTACTTATATTATTTTGTAGATTTATTTTAAGAATGCAAGTATTTGTCCTATCAAGTATTGGTATAAAAATTTAAATACTGGATATGTAATTATTTTGAAATTCAGAGAGATGCATGAGGCAGGACTGTTGACTGTGTCTGGGGCTAGAAAAGATAAAAATGTAAAGGGAAGATGTAGCAGAGTTGGACTGCAAACCATCCTGCTGGATGGTGAGGAGGAAGTTGTGAAGTGTATAAACCCAAACCGCTTCAGTATAGAAATATCTAAAGGACAGTTCCTACCACTGGTTTGCTTATCTGTTGCAAAAGAGAAAAATGGTCCATCATGTTCCCAGAATGTGCTGGAAATGGCAAGTCATCTTCAGAAAATGCTTCAAGGGAAGGGACAGTTACAGGGTGAGAGCCACTGGTTCTAGGAAAAAAGTGGTTGAGAATCTGAAGGTAGAGGAAAATTGACCATAGGATGAAAAGGAAGGTTGAACAGATGGAAAGAAGTAAGAAGAGCAGTAAAATAAGGGTACTAAATTTCAAAACTACGAGAACTAGTGCATCAGGTTTCAGGAGAAGATAAATTATAAGGCAAAGCAGTCCAGGCTGATGAAGTCATCTTAAAAGCAGACTATGCTAATTCAAAGAAAAGACATACGTAGGGTGCATTTGATTCATACTTGGTGCTGTATGGGATGCACTCGAGCAGAGCAGCTGTGTGCTCAGAGTGGTTCCCTGGCTAGAGGAACCGAGGCTGAAGTTGCTCACTGCGGTGCTGTCAGCAGCACATCTCTTGCAAAGTGCGTGTGAGGTGGGCAGAACTTCCCTCTCTGCATGTATGGTGAGCTCCTAGGACTGGTGACTGGCACAGATGTCATTGTTACTAAAGACATGACATGGCCACACAGCCCTGGGACTGTAACAGGTCACAGATCACAGCAATACCACACCCCGGTCCTTACCTCTTTGAACTATGGCAATTGGTAACATACAGGCACCCTTTGGAGGATATGATCAGAATACAAAATAATTTTAGTAAATTGGAGAGGTGGTTTGAAGTCTTCAAGATGAAATGCAATAAAGGCCAGAGAAATGTGTTAGACTTGCTAAGAAGAATCTAAATACACAGAAACAAGGTAAGAAAAATTATGACTCTGCAGCAGTATTGTAGAAAGTGATCTGGAGGTCATAGACATCACAAGAGCATGACTCACTGATGTAATGTTAGGATAAAAGCAAATCTTATTCTTTGGTGCTTGACCTGGAATGTCTCACCAGTGAAAAAAGTAGTAAGTGTTCTGCTTTAGGCTACATGGGTAAGGCCTCAGCTGGTGTACTGTGTCCAGCTTTGGGAACCACACTTCAAGAAAGATGTAGACAAATTGAAGAGAGTGCAAAGGAGAGCAGCAAGAATGATCAGAGGTTTAGAAAACATGACCTACAAGAAAAGGTTGAAAGAACTGGGTTTGTTTAGTCTAGAAAAGAAAAGACTAAGCATGAGGCTCAAGGGGAGGGGGAGGAAGGGATAACAATTTCCCAGTACGTAACAGGTTGTTATGAAGAGGACAGTGATCAATCGTTTTCCATGTCCACTGGGGACAGAATGTGAAAAAGTGCACTAACTTGAGCAAAGAAGATAGATTAGACAATTCTTAACTCCAAGGCTAGTGAACAGGCTACCTAGAGAGGTTCACAGAAGAATCTTCATTTTTAAAAGGGGTTATCCAAACACCTATCCTATCAGGTATGGTCTTTATGTACTTGAGCCTGCCTGCTTCCTTTCAGCTATATGGAGTCCTGAAATTGTTTCCAAATATTCAGTTCAATCTTTTAGAAGTAATTTGCGCGCTAATCTTCTAATCTGTTCAGACAGTGCATGCTGAACATCTTTCACATGGGTAGCAGTGCTGTCCCTAGCATTACCATCAGACAATCCTTGGAGCTTTATCACCAAAGACCCAGGTAGTAGCCATGATAAATGTCTGAATGTTTGCCCAAATGTTTGAAGCAGGTGAAGACTCCAAAGGTTGCATATCATGGTATTCTACCATTAAAACTTTGTGTGGCAATGCTTCAGGATCCTTTACTTGTCACTACATTGTGGCTTTGCTTCTTGGGAATACCAGCGTATGCTCTAATTTCTTCAAAAACATTCTTGGACATTATTTAAGGATGCTTCCACATTTGGTGCTTTTAAGTACGTCTGGCTTGACATAACTTGGACAAGACCCTACTTCCTCCAACCCTATCTTGTATCAACAATACATTTGTTTTTTTTATACCCTGCTATCTGATTGGGTCTTTGTCTTTCAAATGGATCACCTCAATCTGCATATTCATGCCGTTTTTCGCTTCGCTAATGTGGTTGCCATCAGGGCCACCAGTACAATGGATATCTCCTGTATAGAAAAGAATAAGATGAAGATCAGTAATTTCACATGATCACTGAGGTCTGCAGATGTTAACTCTTGATCATGAATGACTTGACCTGTATTCAACTAACTATCCAAACCTGGAAAAATTTATGACAGCTTTCTAGTCCATCTGGTCTCCTGAATGTGTCCTACCCTTGTGTAAACTCACAGGTTGTATAAATAACTGGCTGCAGCTACTGTAGCTCAGTTAACTCAGACCAGGTAATAAGCTTGTTTCCTCTTACCAGATCAAGCAAATTTTGTGAATCAAATTTAGGTTTCTTGGTAATAAGGGAAGAGTAAAAGGGAATTTGCCTGCAGACTCAAAATAGCAACATTTCTACATAGGAAGACTATATATGACATCAGTAGTACACAGAACAAACTTGTCATGAATTTTATCCATTGCACAAAACAAAATCATTAAGCGTGGCGGTAATTCCAAGTCAGCACAATGCAAGTTAGGGCTCCAGGCAGAGACTACTTGTGGAATGAGATACACGTACCAAAATTTCTAAAGTCAAAACAGATTTTTTATCTTATTTTCACCATTCTAAATCCACTATAAATCACTTCACCAACAGTTTTTCTTTCACCATTTTTGGTAGACATCTCCCCATTTTTTATATTTATTGCTTGATTAAATTAGCTGAAAATCCTCCTATTTGTCACCATGACCCGTTATGCTTTTACAATTCTGCAGCTGATTTACTTTTTCAAACAGTTATTTGCATTTCACCATTTTTGGGACAAAAATGTCTGAAATGATATATTAATTTTAGACAAATTAAACATTTGTTCTTGAAGTTATTAACTCCAGAATCAACTTGGTGAGGTCAATAGCTTTCCAATGGAATTGGAAAGCTTACTGACTGCATGGTATGTGACCTACATATGATAAATATTTCAGTAATATAGATGCAATACAGCTTAAGAAAAAGGTAGCATTGCTAAGTTCATGTTTGTTTTAGAGTTGCTTCTAAAGCCGGCCTGAGGCTTAGCTGTGGAAGCCCCATCTCTTCTTGCTGCAGTGCACAGCTTTGCCCGAAATGGTAAATGTAACTAGGATCCCATCAGCTGTAATTACATCCAAGGACTATTGGGCACTGAAATGTTTCTTCTCTTGGATCATTTAAGTTGCAGAATTGATCCTGCCTCATCTTTTAAACTGTATGCTTGACTGTTCTCTTCCTAAAGTAAACAGGTTTTAAGCGGTCTGGGAATTTTTTTTTCTCCTGCGATGACAGCCAGAGCAATGATGGCACACTGCAGGAATATGTGCAGGTTGGGCAAAGGCAGCTGAGGGGCTTTGTCCATCCAGCGCCTACCAGCGGTCATGTACCCTGCCTGCCTGCTTCTACCCCTGCCTGCAAACAGGACCCAAAGCGACACTGGGGATGTTTTCCTTTCCTTGCTATGGCATTCCTGATGCATCCCAGATACTCTCGCTGTGAATGACGGGAGCTAAGCCATCTTATAAGGCTTATTAGAGTTCTTCAAGGGGGCAGGCAACAGATGGGAAATGAATGGGTTCAAAAGCACTGGGAGAGATGAGTGGTGATACAGGCAGGGAGGCAGGCGGTAGAAAATAAACACTGCTAAACAGCAGGCTATTTTGTCTTCTGATTTGTGATGGGAGAGAAAACCCCAGGACCAGCAGAAGGATGATTACCTTCCTGCAAATTGCTCCCTTAAATCCGGTCACAAGCTTTACCATAGTAATTTCCACAGCAGTATCAAATTTGTCAAATGCTGGTGCAGAAACCCTCTCCAGTCCTCTCTGGGGCTGTTTGCAGAGCTGTCAAAATGCACCGTCCAAACAGTGATGGGAATACCTGCTCTGCACCATCCTGCGTGTCCTGCCAGGCTGCGGGCAGATGCCTCTGCGCTTTCCTTCCCAAGCTCCTCCCCTGCTGCTTTGGGGCAGAGCGTGCAGCTTTCCTGCTGGGATCTGCAAGGAAGCTACCTCGTTTGGGTTCGCAGGCAGGATTGTTTCCCCAGCAAAGCCTTGGTTTGGATAAGGCAGTCACATTATTCTTGAGTTTTCCGAGGCTTTTATTCTTCCACACAAGCATCCCCCGCCCTTGAAGAGCACCTCACCTAGTGTCTGTGAGGCTTCTGCTTCTTGTTTGACATCCCTTATTTACAAAGCAAACAGAATGTTCCTTTTAACACACATCATGCTAAGTTTATTAATGAAGAAAACAATCCCAGGGGGTCAACCCAGGGGACCCTTGAAACCTGCCAGCAAAAACTCTTCAAACGCTCAACGCGTCAGATCCTCCAAAACGATATTTCACACAATGAAGTAAAAATAATATTTTTCTTTCGGCCTTTCCAGTCGCTTTTGTGGAGAGCAGACAGAAATTATTTTCTTACTCTGCTCCCAGAGCAGAGATCTGTATGAAGCTGCGTTTATTTGTTTAACACGATGATTTCATCCTAAATGTCTCGACAGCAAATAGTTGGTGGTTTAATAAAGGCTCTTTGAAAGAAGGGCCTAAGCAGCTATTTGTACAGGGAAAATGTGAAGTATGTGGCTCTCAGGAGGAGAGATAGAAATGCCTGTTGTGATTGGGGGTGTGGGGAGGACCCTAAAATCCTCTCTATCTGCCAGGGTAAGAACAGTGACTCCTGTGGCTCTGTTTCCTCGCAGCCACCAAGCTGAGCTGCTGCAGCAGACCATGGGGATGAAAGTGGCCTGACCTTGTTATTAACAAGTGACTGATATGCCCTTCACTCCCCAAAGCAAATGCTCTTACAGAAGATAAAGGATCTGCTGTTTGTGCAGAACAGTTTGATTATGAAAGCAATAAACTAACGATAAACAGACTTGGAACTAGCTGGTGAGCCCTGTATGGTGGTCAGCAGAAAAAATGTGTGCTGAGATGGCTAAAACTAAAGTTTGAGGGGAACTTTTCTTCATTAGCTGGATTTCCCAGTGGTCAAAGAGTCACTGAAATGTCCACACACACCTGCTGTCTCTGCAGAGGCATCTCTCCAGGAATGCTTGGTGCGAAGCGGATCTCACATACACCGTGTCGGTGTATGTACATAGGTGTACATACCAACTGTAGGGAAGCAGTCAACACAGTTTTGGAAATGGGTGGTGCAAGGTACCAAATGGGGAGCTTCTCTCCAAAAGATGTGGCAATATTAAATCTCAGATCTATGTGATCGGGATTCTTTTCTTCAGCTTGTAAAATGTTTCACATTTGTTGTTTTGTTTTCAACTGAATGAATCATTATTCAACTGGTTCTTAATTTAGCATCTCTGCTGTTGAGCAAACATGTGTCTAGCCACAGCAACTGGGCCAAGTTCAAATCTGGATCAGGGGCTTGGGGTAGGCTCTGTTTTTTATTTACATATGCACTTTTAAGAGTGACAGATTCAGTGTAATTTGATTTTAGTCAGTATTTCTAGATTCTGGGGATTTACTATGTATAGACTAAGGAGTATAGACTATACTACATACAGACTAAGACTGTGGACACTATCCTCTAATGTTAATAGGTTTTAAAAATACTTCATGCAATGTATTTGCAGTTTCCAGTAGCTGGTGGTAACACTTATAGAGCCATGTGGTGGTGCTCTGTTACATATGTGTAAGCATGTAGTTAACTCTGATGAAGGTGGGGCCATAGTGGTGAAACTTGGACTAATTCATCAGATGTGAGAACAGAGTTGTCCCATAGGTACTGCCATTCTAACACGATTTTATAATGAATGCAAATGTTTTTATAATACAAAAGAAAAAAAGCTTGTCTTCACAAAGCCATTTATGAGTATTTTAATTGCTTTTTGTCATTCTACTGATGATATTACTTACACTAACTGTCACTGAAATTTGAAATGCAAAATTAACTCCGGCCTTCAGTGGATTCAAGCTTTTATCCAAGGATCACTGGAGCACTTTGAAGTGAAAAATAGTTGTGGGCTGTCATTTATCTTCCTCAATATGGTCACATTGTGCAATGTAGTAGAGCAGGATGGATGGAAGTAAGGAGGTTGCAAAGTTCAATACTGGCTATGTAATATTCATCAAAACATAGTACTATTTATACTTAATTGGTTATGATCTGTACAATAATTGCAAACAGAAAACCAGATAATTAAATTAAGATACCCAAACAACATGATTGTATTTATCTTTTAAAATGTGGAAAAATCCTTGATACATGAAATAAAACTGGAAATAAAAGGTGGAAAAAAAGTTTAAAAGATGGCACAGCTAGAGTGCAAAATTACTGTAAGTTCTTTCCAAAGTAGACTGTGGGCTATCTTCATGCTTTGCACAAAACCAGTGCAGCAGCACTCAGAATCTGGTCTCTTAATCTGAAATGTTATGTAACATGAGCTATGTACTCCTTCCTCTGCAGATGCAAATTAAAATCAGAGCTTGCTGAACGCTACTAATTGGGCACTCAGATCAGCAAACGCTGGGGAGATGAACTGACTTGAAGACACATTCAGCAATGTCTGTCTGGTGTTGAGAAATTCAGAGCGTAGCAGGAGAGAGGCACCAGCCACCAAATTTCGCAGCCACATGCTCCGGCTCCCAGCCTGGGCTGGACACGCTGAGCTTGGTAAAGAAGAAGCAGCTCTGAACAACACTGAGCCTCTGGTTGTCTCAGGTAGCATCCAGGGAAGAAGCATTTTGCACCTTTGTCTGGACTCACTGGCAGACAAAGAGCAGCCGGAGGTTACTGTCAGCTGTAGGGGGTTTTTCACCATCTCTTTCCAGCCTGTTTACCACAGTGCTAGTAGTTGACTGTTTGTCCAAATCATTCAGATGACCTCTGAAGCTCTGTGAATTAATGAATCTCATTGAGGCAGAATATCATTGAATTGCACAATGACAAACTTGCTGAACATCCATATCCCCTTCTCCCCCCAGCTCCAGGTATTTCTAATATCAGCATTGCAAGCATCTGGAAAAAAAAATCACTGCCTGGTGATTTGTATAACTTTATTAATATTTTTAGAGTGATCATCCATGCATAACTGACAAAAATCATAGGGAAAGACAGTATTTTTATTAGAGAAGTTGACATTTTGGGCATACAATCCCTTTATCAGGCAGTAATTTAAGTTATGATATGTATGACTTCACATGGCCAAATTGGCCTTTTTACTTAGGTTGTTACCATGCTGGAAAAACAAATCCTGCAAACCAAGGCTGACTAACAGGAAGGCGAGATGACATACCCAAGAAAGCTAACCTGGCTGTCAGCATGTGCTGTATGTCCTTAATGCTGCATGAAACTGTGGCTGATCTGAGGAGCGGCTGAAAAACCCCGTCATCATCATCATCATCATCATCATCCCAAACACACACACATGCACACACAATTTGGACCATTCAGAAATAGCAAAATTTTGAATAATAATTTTGCCTTTGCTCTTTCCCAGTTATAAGCCCAGTTCAAATCAAACTTGTTTCAGACAGTAGTGTTTCAAACATTTTGTTTCTTCAATTTTTCTATCTGTAGATATATACTGCATAAAAATAGATTTATCAGTTTTTAATGTGAGAGCTTACAAGTACTGGTGTATTGATGGAGCCTTTGCAGCTTAGAAACTTTCCTTAAAAACTGGATGATTTTTCCTTCGTAAATGTAACCTCTGTGGTGATTTCCACGGTGGGACTTGCCTCTCTGTTCTCAGCTCACTTTACATCCGAGAACCAGAAATCTTGCTTTTCTGCCCACCCCTGTTTTCCTGACACCTTTCATGGCATGCTGAAAGGGAGAAAGGCAAAAAATGTCCTCAAATCTCCCCTCCGTGGTTCTTTAACAAGACGAGCCCTATGCCGGGAGAAGACACTCTCATCTCCTTGCAAGGAAGAAGGTTACCCATCAAATAGCACTTTAAATATCACCCAGTTCAGCACATGGACTAACTAATAAGCACATTGAAATAGCAACCAGGAAAGTAAGCTCTTCAACTGAAAAATATGGTCATTCCTCATTACTGTTACAGCCATGCAATTTGTGAGATTTTTGCTCAGGGCACTGGGATTTGGCTTTGCATCTTTAACTTTACATAACATGAAAGCTATACATAAGTTCCATCTGTAATATAGGAATGAACAAACCAGTGCTAGTGGTTGAAAAGCTGCAAAATGTCACTTATATGTGTGACACATTTCTTCATATGTTGATTGCACAGTCCTACCTAAGAATAGCATGACTTTCTCAGTAAAACAACAGAAGGGTAAGTACTTACAGCACAATCCAAAATTTTTGTATTGTAATCAACAATTTAATTATTTACAGAGTTTTATGCTGAAGCAAATGCTGAAGGACTCAGAAATCTGTTAAAAAACCTGAAGATAATTAGAGCACAGAGAATGCTGAGGACAAGGGCATCACAGAGGCATTGTGGTTCTCATTCCACCGCCAGGCTAGCCTGAGGATTTGGCACCCAATGCTGAGGAGCAGGAGACTCCCTTTTCCATTGAATGGTGAACATCAATCTGCAAAATGATGTCCTACTGTCAGTGTCATCACAGCTCGAGGCTTGCTAGGCCACAATATCTGTGACTGATAGAATAAACATACCTCCAGCTGAGCAGATACGAAGACTACGTTAAGTTCCACTAGACCAGGTTGCTCAAAGCCCCATCCAACCTGGCCTTGAACACTCCCAGGGATGGGGCATCCACAGCTTCTCTGGGCAACCTGTCCCAGTGCCTCACCACCCTCTTAGTGAAGAATTTCTTCCTTATATCTAACCTAAATCTACCTTCTTTCAATTTAAAACCATTACCCCTTATCCTATCGCTACATGCCCTTGTAAAAAGTCCCTCTCCAGCTTTCTTGTAGGCCCCCTTCAGGTACTGGAAGGCTGCTATAAGGTCTCCCCAGAGAGAGAGGGGAGACCTCTCTCAGCCTCTCTCAACCCCAACCCTCTCCGCCTGTCTTCATGGGAGAGGTGCTCCAGCCCTCCGATCATCTTTGTGGCCCTCCTCAAACTAGATGATCTTTAAGGTCCCCTCCAACCAAAACCATTCTATGATTCTATGTTTCATGGCAGCTTAGCTGAGTTTCACTGGGGTGTAGTTTTTTCTGATGAAGTTAGAACGCCTATTTTTGAATTATGATTTGAATCTTATAACATGCCATGAATTTTGTTGGGTGTCTTAGTGCTAGACCTACCCAGTCAAAGCCCAATGAATTGCTCTTCAGAAAGTAACTCTGACTAGGAAAAGTATTCAGAATGTTGTTTGACGACTGTTGCTGAGAAACCATCAAAAAAGCAGTCCAAGATTTACAACCTTGGAAAAGGTGTGTCTCACAATTTCTGTTGGGTTTTTTTGTTGTTTGGTTCCTGGCCCCACCCCCTGACTCCCCAAAGAATTGTAACTTTCGAGCAAAATCACTCCGGTAAAGAGGTTCTTTTGCTGAGCCTATGTTCCTTGCTTTTCTGTGACTTCTCAGAAAGCCAAGTGAAGCTTGCAGAATGGGCTTGTGAAAATGACAGATTTGGAAGGTCTCAGAAATTAGTTTAGGAGTCTAAAAGCATCTGGACAGCAATGCCGCATGGCCCAGGGAAAGGATCCAACAGGACGTCTAAGCCTAAAGTGTATCCTCAGAACTTAAGACTGCAAGTAGTGACCAGAGCTTACCCAAATTCAAGTGTCTTGGGTCCCAAGTTTGGGATGACTTGCAAATTGCTTAGAGGACTGTTGATGATGCTGTGGGTTAAGAGTGCAAACGAACCGTATCAGGGATAAATAACATTAGAAGGTAGTACTATCATAGTCAGATACAGAGGCATCACATCCATCTATAATTATCTCTATAGTGATGATTATCTTTGAATTCTGATTATTTTTATTAGTGCTTGATATATATATATATAAAAAAGACGTGAACAGCAATTGAACTCATTGCATCCCTTTAAAATTACTAATCATTAAAATAAAATATTCTCTTCATCCTGAGAAGGAGTTTTGGATAGTGAACACAAGTGAGGATTATTCATACAAGTCATTGTGAGATCAGTTATGTTAACTCTAGGGACCAAAGACTAACACATCCCCCACAAAATATTCAGACTCCAACTCTATGCCCTCAAATTATTGTTTTTACACAGATAAATCGACACTGGCCCCTTCAAAGCTCATGCTGCAACCAGCAGTATTCCATCCACACACACAAAGGTGATGTTTGCAAACCTGATGGACTTGTAAGTCCTTAATATCTTTGGAGCAAGGTATCTATATAACAAAAGGGATGGGATTCACATCAAAAGCCAGCTCCATATTAAATGGACAGGCAGACAAGACAGGAAAACCAAGCTTCTCTTTAGCCAAGCATTTAAATATAAATGTAGCTGCCCAACTTTTGCCATCCACGTTTGAGACTGTCTTGATCTAATCATTCTCTTCAAGGTCCCCAAGGTAGTGCTAGAACAAAATTCAGACATAGGGGTTCCTGGCTTACATTCCTAAACTGATACTATCGTACCCTGCCACACTTATGAAAAATTAAAAAAGTAAATAGAATATGATAAAAAAATACAGTTTTAAAGTGTGACAACTGGAACAAGTGTATGGTAGTGTGTATGGCTGTAATTAATGCATTCTCAAATAGCAATCCAAATGTTTACTATTTGTACATTGTGTAACATTCTCTGTTAGGTACATGAAAACAACTTTGGTTTACAACGTGTTTCTCATTGAGGTTTGTATTGTCAGTTAGCCTGATTTTTTGGCACTCATATAAAAATAATGTAAGATCTCAGAAGCAGTTTCACTGCTCTAGCAATGATCGTAATATAATAGACATAATTTCTGAAAAAAAAAAGCTAGTCTAAACTAAAGGGAAAATCATAATTCAGCCTTGTACAATTAATAAGAAAATCTTTCAATTTAATGTATTAATGTAGTTAAAGTAAGAAAGAAAGTTGAATTCTCTTCATTGCCTTGGCATGGTGGGAGACGAGCTCTGATACTGTCATCTATGCTGCATCATTCTTGATTTCATCGGCTGTCCTCTGATTTAACCGGAGTTCACAATATAATAAAAGGATCAGTATCCTAGCAATCATTGCACAGCAACATATTAAGAACATTTCTGGAAAAAAAATGACACCACTGTTTTCAGAAACTGCCCTTCAGCGGTGCACACATATGAGCTGTTAGCAAACACCTTGATATAAACAATGGCACTTGCTGGAGAGAGAAGCAACCATCCACACAGGTGGTTTTAGTTAGGAAGTACATGCTCATAGATGGCTGTGCAGAAGTGAAAGCAGGCTGTCATCTCATTTGAAAGCAGACCTTCAAAGCGTCTACTAGCCAACCGCATAAGAATCAATGGCTTATTCTACCAAGGATGCCTATGGGTTGCATGTGGATTAAACTCCGGTAAATGAAAGTTTTCACTTTTAGATTGCAATTCCATACAAGAACAGACTCCTGTGAAGGATCTGTAGTGCCTTCTCCTGTCATTCTTGAACTCTTACAAACATCATGGACAAAGTGCATCCTCTGTGCTATCATTTCAATGGCTTGAAGAATAGACAAGCTAACAATTTATTGTATTTGAAAATATAGATGTCAAGAAAGTGTTTATGTGTTCCAGACAGTATCTCTGTGAAGAAGTATTCACTGCTCCTATTTCCAGGCTACAGAGGACTAAAATCTTAAGGAGCTATTGCCCTGACACCACCAAAAGCTTCTTATTTTTGCAGATCTCAGCTGATGCCAGCTTAGTTCCCCTGTCAACCCAACTTTGACATTCAACCCAGGTTGATTATAGGATCTGGGCGAAATGTTGATTACAGACATTGTGGCATGATTCAAACTTGATGTACGGTAGAGGGAACCTGGCAGCTGGAGCTTGTGCCCCACTTGTGAGTGATGCTCAGGGTGTCCTTATGTGCAGCAGGAGTGCTTTGCCCACCCTGCTCCTCTGTGACCCCAACACATCTCTCCCCATTGCCCCTGGGGCACAACACACCTACAGGAGTCCATTTTTGTTCATTGTGAAGATTAACATAAAGCACTTTATGACTTAAATGATCAGATACTCCATTAAGTCCATGGTGTGGTTTACTATTGTTATTACTGCTATGGTTGGTGTTGTGGTAGTGCTGAGGGACAAAATAGAGGGATCACTGGGTCCCTGAATCAAGCATTGTAATGACAGTAAAGGGAAAGGAAAGTTGTGATTTGCAAAAGGTCAGGGGTGTCTAGTTCCTAGAGAAACCTAGAAATCCTTGACAAAGGTTGAACACTTAAATTTACTGATGTGTATGTAACCCATCACTAGAAGTCCTTCATGGCAATATGCTGCTGGACTAACAGATCTGCTCAAGCTTCTTGACTTATATAAATCTGGGATTGCTACAATTTCAAACATCACAGGGAAAAAGATGTCTCTCAGTATTTGAAACCATGTTGTGAACTCCTGCTCACTAGATGCACCTCGTCTGTAATCCTTGCTCCCCTCTCTTGTGTTCCCCTGGATTGTTTGTACTTTACAGCTGAGCCATTGATTAGAACATCTTTGCTTTTATTTTCTCTGTATTTTCACAGAAAGAAAAGACTAAACATTAGCTGAACCGTGGGGTTCAACACCCAGGAAGGTAAAAGCATAGAAGAGAGGGACAGGTGAAAGAAGAAGCAGAAGTAAAGCTGTGAAATAGCGTTCCTTTCCCTAAAATCTATCGATTGAGTGTGTGGCAAAATGTGGCAGAAACAGGCAAAAAAGAAAGTGGTTTAGAGTGGTTTAAGTCTTGTCATAAGCATCACAGGCATGGCTCTATTTAATGACATCTTTTCTCACTTTTGGCTGTTTGAAAAGTGTTCCAGCTATTTTTTCTTGGTGTTTCTGTGGCTTTTTAATCATTGAGGGCTTTCTGACTTCTTTTTTTTCTAGCTGTAAGGCATTTTGTGGGAGCAATATACGTTGTTTTCCTTGCTGGTTTTCCTGTTAGGCAACTCTGAAGGGCCTCTTTGGTTTGGCAGCTTAGCGCTGATTTTGTGGCCTACAAATGATTGCTTGTTTGCTTAGTTCTGACTTCGCCACTTCTTTGGACTTCTTGTCCTCTTCTGCTCTTAATACGTAGTTCTTTTTTCTCTTTCCCTGGTATAGGCACTACCCCCATTACCGCAGAAGTCGAGTGAGCCAGACTGACCTCACCTGCCACGGGGTGGTACCCAGGTTCACACACATGCCTGGGTAGGGGGACCTAACGCTGCTGTAGGAACAAGTGACTGCCTGGCTGGGATGCCTCACCCTGCAGGCAGCAGGCACTGGCTGCTGTGCCGACAGGAAACAGACCCTGACTCAAATGGAGCTGTAGAGCCAGCTGCCTGATGTGAAAATGATGTCTGTGTCAGAGGCTCCCTCTGGACGCGCAGGCTGCCTTCAGTCCTATTCTTTG
This sequence comes from Aptenodytes patagonicus, assembly GCF_965638725.1. Lineage (NCBI taxonomy): Eukaryota > Metazoa > Chordata > Aves > Sphenisciformes > Spheniscidae > Aptenodytes > Aptenodytes patagonicus. Next base: position 29,421,487 of record NC_134982.1, read on the forward strand.
CCCTGGATCCTGCTCTCATTTCTGTGAACTGGTTCTCTGTTTCTGGCTTGCTGTACAAACCACCAGCTCGTATCACTTCATTTAAGTGACTTGCCTAGTATCATAGAGGAATTTTGTGGGACAGATGAATGACAGTGTTACAAGCTTTTTCAACTACCTTAACCTTGAGACCATCTCTTTATAACTCTCCTGCCTTATCCTTGCGTGCTTTACAACTTCTGCAATAAATAAGGCAAGGGACCTCCAGACAGCAGGTTTCATCAGTAAACAAGCCCGTTTAGTCCCCCAAGTTATCACATCCCATGCTCTGACTGATGCAATACTCCTGTGGGGAAAAAAAACAGCATGTAAACATGCAATTGGACTACCTCATCATGCCAACACATGAGGGGGGTGAATTTAGTTGCACAAGCTTCTTTCTTTCCTAAATTTTGAGTGCTTGGCTCAACAATCTTTATGTTTTATCAAAAATGGAATTCCCTTTGTCTTTGAAATTAAGCTGACTCCTTCCAATTTGAAGATTAATGGGGCTGGACGTTTCAAACCCTCAGCACAGAATCTTGATCACAAACCTAATACAGCAAGCGTAACATCAGGCTGTTATCCTTTCATATGGGCTGTGCTATTGCAAGAACCGAGATGCACATTTTCCGAGGCCTTCACAGCCATTCTGCTGTGTGTGGAAGAATGAGAGTGTTGGGGATTTTGTGACTCAATCATGGGTTCTCAAGGAGAGTTTTTTCGAGTGCGTATAACTCATCTGCTCCTCTCCTTCCTTTTCTAATCTATTCATTCGTCCAACCATTATACACTAGTTTTCCTGCTACCCTCTTCCTTTTCCTTTACATGAGTACAATGACTTAAGTCTGCTTTACAAGTGAGCCCTGTCACATGCATGACCTAACTTTCAACAATCCTGATACTTTTAAATCAGCAGTAAATTCCAGGGAAAAAAAAGCAGCTTTACACTGAGGAAGCCCAATCATAAAGCCATCTCTTTTTCCATCTAGGCATCATTAGGCTGAACACCTCAGCTGACCTGTTGCTGTTGTGGATGTCTTCCAAGTGGCAGAGAATGAAAAGAAACATTAAGAAACGTGCAGGCATATAATAACCTATATCCGCATCTGTATGGCACAAAAATCAATGCATGTCTACCTAGAAGTTTTTAATTGCACTTGTTGCTTCACAAATCGCCTTCAAAAGTTTAAGAGGTGGATGCATGATTTTAGGACGAATGGCAATTGATTTATCATTTTATAGGGCAGGAATCATAAAGCCCTTTTACATCCCCAATGGCAGGAGCAGGGAAGGTGAGTCAGCAGGTGGGAAAGTGCCCTGTTTCCAGAATCAGTACCATTGCTAGGTCACTAAAATGCCACATCGCTAGGTGTCTGAGCAGCTAAAAAAAGACTTCCTTGGAAATATAAAAAAGTTCACAATTATTTGTTGCCAGAGAAAATCCTGGCAGCCAGGTCATATCAGGAGAAAGCTGCTTGGCCACCACACTGTCTTCTGAAGGTGTGGGGAAAATGGGACAGAGCTGCTGCAAGGGGTCTGTCCCCCTTACAGCTTCCCAGTCACAGCTAGGTGCCTTCTCTGACCTCGTGGCTGCAGTCTCCTGCAAAAATCTGACTGGATTTGGTGGAAGGGCCTATTTTTAAAAGCAATTGTGATGTTGAACAACCCAGCGTCACTGCTGAAATCAGTGTCTGGTGCCAGGCAGGAGTCCAGTGCTGAGGGTGTGCGTCAACAGGCAGAGCTGCCCTAAATGAACATCTCTATGGCACTTATGTTCTTGTAAGCTCTCCACAAAAATTAAACTGTTTGTCTTATCAGTAAGTATAGCTATTAATAGAATATTTAATATAGCTGGCTTTTTTCCATACGATCGGCAGCTAGCAGGGAAGCTCCAGTCAGGACTGTAGTGCAACTGGTAGGTCTTACAGCTCACCAGCAAGTTCTCCGTGGGTCACCTGCAGCCATGACCAATTTTGCCAAAATCTGTGCTCTGCCCTGCAGATGGGGTGGGGGGACCCTTGCACTGTATGTGGTCCCAGCTGCTCAGACGAGTGAGTGCTCAAGGGAGGAGGAGAGACAGACCCAAACACAGACCTGGCAGAGCATCGGCTTGGTGCAGATCCTCTGGGCTATTACTCTTGAGGATGTGGGCCTTGGTCATTGCCAGCTTTCTCTGTTTATTTCTTGATACAGACTGCCCCTCTTACAGCAGTAGGATATTATTTAACAGCCTGTCTTCCTGCTTGAAACTGCTAACACTCATCACCACTTCCCTGCTTCTCCTCTGCCTTCCCCACCACTCTTCTAGGCAGTTACATACCTTTTCCTTCCCCAGATGTTTTCTAGGTGGATTCTTCTTGATCCCATGTCTTTCACTGGTATTCAGCCACATTTTCTCTATCCCAGGCTCCTTTATTTGCTCTTCTTATTTGGAGTTTTACTTGAATGATTTTACATAACATTCCAAATGACATTTTTATTGCAGTATTTGCACGGCCCAGCATAATTTGCCAAGGGAGGTGTTTTACAAATAATATTATTACTTTGAAGACTTAGTCCTGTGGAATCACAGAACATGTGGTTATGTTTAAATACATTTGTTTTCACTGTGTGTCCTCTATTATGATTTTGCCCCGCTGTGTGATATTGGTGCAATAAGTGCTATTTATCTGTAAGATACCAACAACATGACCTGCTTCAAGTACGTGTTGGCTTGTCTCCCTCTGAGAGATGGAGGTGATGCTTCAGCATAACCTTGCCTGACCTTCTGGGGGGGTCTTCTTAATCCAAGACAGAACTAGTGATCGTACAGATTCAGGGCAGCAGCCTGAGGATGTCCTCATTATGTTTTCAGAACCAGCACTGACCAGGTCAGTTGGACCAGATCCTACTTAAGGGCCTGGTTTCTGAAGCTTCAGAAAGTCACCATGTGTACTTAGGCCAGATTGTTCTGTTTGAGCACCATGCGTCCACAGGTATTTTCTGTGTGCAGTAAAAGAGCAAGTCACAGCAAAGTGGGCAGGGAGGCTTGCATGTCTCTGCTCAAGCGCTCTCTGCTATCTGTATATCTAGGTCAACAGGTCTGGGGCTGCTGATGTGGTGAAAATAGTGATGCTGTTAACACACAGCAAAGATTCATGATATCTGTCTTCATTGGACTGATTTTAACCATATCACATCAAAGAACCATTACAGAGATAATTAGAATTAAATAATGCACAAAAGGTGGCATTGGCAATGGGCTAACTGTGGTTGAGAGTCCAGGCCGGCCAGCAGCAGGGAGGAGGATATAGAAACAGTCTGAAATAGGCTCAGTTGTGAAATAGTGGGAAACTTACCTTCAGCTTATGCATGCCTCAGATGAGAAAAGACAATGCCTCTGAGAAGATTTCAAAGGCAGAAGGCCCTCCCTTAAAAGGAAGGTTTATTCCTGTAGAACCAAATGTTCCTATAAAGAGAAATCTAAATGGGGATGGTCTACCATGATCTTTATTGCTCAGTTAAGTGTGCTTGGTGCTCTCATCCGGAATTTTGGTAACAGGCTTGAACTGACCAATTAATTTTCTTGATCAGCTTGTGGTCCACAGACCTACAGGTTTCTGGACTGTTTTAAAGCATCTGTGAAAGGTGACTAAGAAAAGCAGTTGTGCAGGATGCAAGGCTACATGTAGGGTTTAGTTATCGGCCGCTCCAGTGGAAATTTCTTTTTGGCACCACAGTCTGAAAAAGGACAAAAGCTGGAAGAGTATGTGGAAGGTAATAAAAGCTATTTAATGGCTTATGTGCATGTCCTCCTAAGGATATTGTGGTGACCAGAGCAAAAGCAATATTTCAGCAAGGAACTCCGTGCTCTCTGTGCAACAAACCTGTGCCTCCATGTATTTAAAACTTCCTAGCATGCATGCTATTTTAAATTTGTTCAATGTTGTTGGAAATGATCGCACTTCATAGATCTAGGCTTTGAGCCATACAGAACTCTAGATCCCCTGAGACACTTTGAAGGAAAAAAGCTGATGCCTGGATATAATTTACAACTCTTTCCTAAAAGACCTCTAGGCCTCACAAAATGTATTTCTCTGGTGGATAGTTACTTAGACCATGTTTGGGCAGAGTTTCATCCTGTTCCAGTCTTATGAATAGTGGAACAATTCTTATTTAAATATCTTAAGCTCAGAGAAAATTAGGTTTCTCTACTATGGTGAAATATTCAAGGTTGCTTTCATTGTCACTTAATCGTGTCTGAAGGAAAAGAAATAAATAAGCATGTGTCTAGACTTCAAGGAAGGTATGGCTTCAATCAAAGGACAATCAGTTTCCTTTCACCATCTTTGTATTTACAAAATCCCAGGCAGAAAATCGCCTGCTCCCAAAACGGAGATGAATGGTTCCTAAGGCTCATCTGCAGAGGATGCTCACTGCTTCCAGTGGCACTACTGAAACAAAAACTCCAGAAAACCCTGCATGTGCATGTCCTCATGCAGGAGTAAAATGGCTCTTTCAGTTTTTCTCAAGCCATTTCCTACATACTATAAGGTTAAAAGAAGTTTATCAGAATACAAATATCTACATAAGGCCTAATACCAATATAACTGTATTCCCAGCCCTAGCTTACATCTGGATAATTTCCTTTTAGACAAGTTCTCAGTCTGAGGAGTTGTCTATTTTCTTTTATACCAAAGAGCTTCAGAATGGATGGACTTTTCCCTGGTAGCCAATCAGTAATGAAAAGGAACAAACTATCTGTCTTCTCTGGAAGGTTTTATTTCCAGACATTCTGGACACACTGATGAAGTCACAGACCAGCTCCCCTGTGCTTTGTAAAAACTGGCAAGCAGTTTTTAATGAATTAATGGGTACCTGTGACTATCAGGAAGATATTTTTAAATGTGCTGTCTTTTGAGAAGGAAAAAACGTTTCCCAGTTCCCTTACCTTCCATTTTTTTTTGTCTGGTTGATTCTTTTACATCAGTCAACAGCCTTGAAACAGGAGTTTTTGTTAACTTGACTGTGAACAGTAGGAGGAATAGTCATTGCATTTACTTATTCTGCTCTTTTCTTCTAGCTCAGCACCTTGCAATCTCTTTGTAGCTAGACTGCACGTGAGAAAATCGGTGATATGGCAGAGCTCCACTATCACTGCTTAAACTGCTATCTCTCCTCCTTCATTTCCATGACTTTGCAAGTCTGTCAGTAGGTCCCAGAGTCCACAAATGGGCTCAGGTAGTTCCATCAATTGCAAGAGGTACATTGTGCTTCCCAGCATTTTGATTTCACAAGCAGGGACACCTAAGATTTCTGCCCAGGTCCTCTTCTCTGTGACTCTGCCAAGGTTTATGTGAAAAACATCCTTGCACCAACAGTGACTGTAACCCTCCTGTTGGTTGCCAGAGGATGATCATGGGCATTTAAGGCCTTACTGAGCTTCTGTATTGTGAATGCAAGGCAGGGCTGCATTACCATCAGCGTGTGGGAGACGTGTCTTCTCTCAGACCTGGACATCTGATACCTGTCAGAGAAAAAGCCTCGGGCACGCCCTGGCTGACACTCAGTCCAGACAAAAAAAAGCGAGCCTTGGTAGATAAGAGGAGCCTTTAGAGAAGGCAGATACACCAAGTGTTTCTATCAGGTTTTTGCTAGATGCTTGTTGAAGCAACAGCGTATTTTTTTTTTCTCAAGTCAAATCAAAAACTGTGGAAGCACATGTCATCTCGAAGTAATTTATTTCACTGTAAGCTAAACAATTCCTATCAAATTTAAATGAACCTCATATAAACCTATGCTAAATCAAACCAAGAATACCCAGCCCAGTAAGTTGTATTTAATTATATCATACCCTCATAGTTTCCCAGTGTAGTTCTCATCTCAGTTTCCTTTGCTTTTCAAACTGCCAGTGAGATTTTTGCAACACACTGTATTTAGGGAAGAACTTCCACTGGGGGAAAGTCTATTTAAATAATTTTGCCATGTCTTTCCATCTTTTGGTCCAAGTGTACACACAGTTTTTGCTAAATATGAAGCAAACAAACTGCAGCGTCAGTCCAAGGCTATTTTGCAGCCTAACCAATGTCTAAGCAGGGCTCTGAGGTGCTTGGACGAAATAAGCTATTTAAGTATGAATTGTTATATTATCATTGTTATCAAGATGTTCCAAAACAATCTGGTTTATACGGAGAATAAAATGTGCCAGAATGGGAGTGAAAAAAGCGTGAGGGCCAAGTGAGCTAGGGGTGATACTGCCCTGCAACCTCCTAGCCTCCAACAACCTGCGCTTTAGGAATTTACTGCAGGGACAAACCCATGGGCTGTCCTGTCATGAACTAAGCATGAATTTACCTCTTTTTTTTTTAAATTAATTTACACTTCTGGGCTCCGAGGGCTCCTGAGGTGAGCAGTTCCATGTCTGCACAGTGGAAAACAGACTTCTTGTGGGTGCTTCAAGCCCTCTTACCACCTTGTTGCCCTTTAGCTCATGTTTCCCTATTTCCCTCACCTTACTGCCTGTGGTTTACAGGTGCCAATGACTGACTCTCTAGATTCAAGACCTCTTTCTGGCAGGTGCTCCATACGTTGCTCTGTTCTTCTTTAGTTCTCCCCTATGAGGTGAGGAGACCAGGGCTTCTGGCAATACCACAGCTGGCTTTACACCGTGATGAGCACAGAAAGTAGATTAATTTCTGATCAAAACACCCGTGTCGCACTTGCCCTTTGGCCAGTGCAGGACACCAACTAGAGAACTTTGGAGCCACCTCCCTCCACCACAAACCTGCCCCCATCTTCTCTCCCTCTCTTTGTGACCAGCTTCGCTCTTATCTTGTCATGGCTTCTCACAAGACTTTTGATGAGGCCTGTTTTATACACCCATGTGCACTCGTCAGAGCCTCATCACTGCCATCTTCAGATGGCAACAACCCGCCGCCGGTCGGAGTGCAAAGGCGATGGCAGCCCCCGGGGGTGGTGGTGGGGACGACAGAGAGGGTGCTTAGGACCGTGCTCCGCTCCGGTCTAGCGCTTTAAAAAAAACCCCAAAAAACCAAAACCCCAACCCAACACAAAGAAACAAAAAAACCCCACCAAACCAACAACTTAAGAAAAACCCCCAACAAACTAAAAAGTGAAACAAAACTTCCTCTCCCCGGTCCCTCCAGAGGAAAGCGGAGCGGGGCACCGCAGTCCGCGGCGGACCGGCGCTGGGGCCGCGGCAGCCCCGCGCGGGTCCGGGGCGGGCTGCGGGTCCCTCCCCAGGCCCGGGGGGCTGTGGCTAGGCCGGCGCATTGGGACTCCGTGCACAGCCTGCGGATGCGAAATTAAATCCCCGCGGGCAACCGGCGTGGGCTCGGCGGAGAGCCCCGAGAGGCGCTCCCGGCCGGCGGGGCGATGGGGGCGGCGGAGGACCCCCCCCTCCCCGCCGCCAGCGTGTGCGGAGCCCGCCGGGCGGAGGGGAGGGCGACTAATTCCCCTTTTAAAAACAGATTTGTCCCTGCCTGGCTCTTTTGTGCGGCGGAAGATGGATGGGACCTCGGCGGCCGCCTCCCAGGTGACGGCTGGCTCAGCACCGCGGGCGCGGAGCGGCGCGGAGGCTCCGCAGTCCCGCTCGGCAAAGCCAGCGGCGGGCCTTGCGGTGAAAGCTTGTGAAACCAGCGCTGGGTTTTCTTCCTGCAGGGCCGGGGAGCTAAACGTCGCCGGCTGTCGGAGGGGACGTCTTTTTGTCGCCCCGGACGAAAAGCAAATAAATGCGATAGCCCGAATTTATCAAGCGGTCCCCGTGACCGAGCATTTCTCATCGTGTGTTCGGTTTGTTTTTCCAGGACCTAAGCAATTTTTAATGTACTATATACTTCCCGCTTAATCCCCCTCGTTTATTATATAATTACGGTTTCAAAGTGATTATGTAATTAAAATCATGTTTCACTGCAGCATACTTCAAAAGGAAGGCAACCTTCCCCAGCATTATTTGCCGGTGATGTCATAATTTCCCTGTGATATTTAAAATAAACACATTAGTCCAAGAATTCTAAACATGTCTGAAAGTATATAATGGAATTGATTGGCATAAAGCAACGGTGAAACCTATCACTAGTTTAATATATTTCTATGCTCCCATGCAGTGTAAATTATAGGATAATGGGGTGCAGGCGATGGTAAGCTCTGTTTATATAATCCATTTCTTCACACAAGTTCCCATTGCTTTTCCTTCCCTTTGCTGTATGTGGTGGTTCTCTGATCCTACTGACCTCAGCCATGTGTTTTCACTTTTTCTTCTGATCTCAATTCCATGACCAGCGGGGAATAAAATACAAATTGAATAGTAACCATTCACAGGCCACTCTTTTCAAACTGTTGTTAAGCCTTCTTTGTCTTGTCTAGCAATTGATAGATAAATGTGTCGTATTTTACCCGAGTCTTTCTTCTCTCCTTGTAAAGCTTTGTTGCCCCAAGTTCCTTAGTCCATCTTTCTCTTCTTCTTTTTCTTTTTAAAGAAAATCATTTCATCGGGGCTTGCCACCGAAAGGGACCGTTCCCTTCCTTGGCAGTACAAGGGGTGATGGTTAAGCAGCGGAATTAGACAAAAATATCAGAAGGGGGGAATAAAGGAATTCCTCCAACATTTGGTCCGATCTATTCCCAGCACGACTCGAGGTTAATTTTAAATTTGACTTGTTTCTTCTCTACACGGTAAATAAAGTGCTCCCTGGGCTGCACGCAGCTCCTTTTTGAAAAGGGGAAAGTTAAGTACTCGAAAAGGGTAGAAAAAAACCCTCCTCTTTTCCCTCTGCATGCCTCTTTCATTGCAAACCTGCTTTCTGCTCTGTCAGGCGGGGCCGACGCTGTTTATTCAGCTTTTCTTGAAAATGAAAAGCAACTAAGAGAAGTTTAAACAATCTCTTGTTATTTTTGGGCTTGTTTTTCCTGCGCTCTCCTCCCCGGCTGCTTCTTTGGGGATATAAGGCAAAAGAAAATAATTTTGGAAACCCATTATTCCACAGAGAAAAACATGTCACCAATCCCATGCCCTTTATTTGATCAAAAAACAATTGTCTTGAAGATTTCTTTCGTGATGATCTAAACTGCAGAACAGCAATGGTTATAATTATTACCAAACTGCCAACGTGCTGAAGGCAGTTTGAGATAATTTAGCATAGATATTTTAAACAGCTTGTTTTAAACCTCCCTATCTTTTTTTTGGAAAGGCTTACTCGATCCCTATAGCAAACAGGTTTTTCGCTATTAGTAACTAGTTTAAAAGCGGTGGTTGAAAAGGAGATCTTTTGTTGTGCCTCTCTTCGAAAAACTCTCGCACATAAGCAAACATTTTGAAGAGCGCATCGGTCTCTAATCAAAATAATCCAGATTCTTGTGTGAAAGGTAAATATTTTGCAACCACATTACTGGAGCTGAAATAACTAAACAAGTCAGACACCGAAATTAGCAACGTGGTGGAGCGCGGGCAGTGAGAGAGAGCTGCAGCACCGAAGAGAAGCGCTCCTCTTAACCTGCCAAAAGCTGCCGAGGGTTTCTTCAGCAGAAACCGCTGCCGTGAGGAAATGCAGCTTAGCAGAAAAATAATTTTCGAAATTTTGCTGGGGACAACGACGGTCCGAGGCGAAGCCGCGTACCTGTAAAACGAGCCGCTCCGTATCACATGCTTCATATTAAACTTTCATGCAGTTTTCCTTCACTGTTTTTTTCCAGCTAAAGGGTTCTTATAAACTTTCCTTCGTTTATTTAAGCCTGGTTTTCATTGCTGCAGTTTTGCATGGTTTGCCTTTGTTTAGTTTATTAACCCACAGGGTTACTTTAACTAAATATTTGGGCTGAATACTTTGGGGTTGGATTTCAACGTTTTCTAACAAAATTACTGAGTTTTTTGAAGCCACACAGAGAACTCTGTGTTGACTTTATTAGTCAATTTAACAGGCTATAAGGAAAATAAAAATAAGAAACATACTAGTGTATCCCCTCCAGTGAGGAATGGGGTTGAAACTGGCCTCTTATTTAGTACTTCAGCTGCCATCGAGGCTGCGTTAACTTTACTAACGTTTTAATAGAAATGGCAAATGTACAGCGCCTCTGCTTCGCCGAAGCCTGCCACGTCCTCGCCCGGTGCCCGATGACCACCGCGGAGCTATTTTTAAGCCCCCCTGGGGAAAAAAAAGGAGGGGGGGGGAACCCCAAAACGAAAAAAAGCCCCTCTCCCTTTGCTTCCTGCCCCACGCCTTGGGCGGAGGGCTAGGGATGGCCTGGCCGCGGGGGCACGGGGGGGACAGGCGGCTCGCCCGGCCCCGGAGGGAGCCCGCGGGGGCACCGCGCCCCTCCGCGCCCGCGGGGGATCGGCGCAGCCCCGCTGCAGCACCGCACAGGGACCCTGTCCAGGGGCTGGGGACCGGGGCTGAGCCCGACGGCGTGTGCCGCCGGGGGAACCTTCCCCACCCCACATCCTGGCAGACACTCCTGCAGCCTCCTGTTGGGGTTGGCATGCTTTTTTTGGGTGCTTTTTGTTTGGAGTTGTTTTTTAACGCAAGCGCCCTGCTGCCTGGCTGGGACAGAAAGTAAAACGTTAGCCCAGGAGATGTGAGCACTTGGAGAGAGAGAGAGAGCTGTAGGCAGTGATGGGTATTGGGAAGCGGAAGCTCGGCTGCAGAAAGAAACCAAAATCCCCCCGGCATGGTGCCACTTGCCTGGATTGTAGGACCACTGTGGCATTGCCCCCCTGAGCAAAAGCAGGGTGGCAGCAAGCTGGCCAACTGCCTAGTGCAATGCACTGTCAGAAAGAAACCAGGGGACTCCTCCAGGGTGCTGCTGTGGATACCAGTCAACAGTCCCTACAGGAATGCTCCCATAGCCATGGGTCTTCATTAGGGCTCACATCTCTCCCAGCAAGTAATTGTCCCAGCGCTGCGCTGGGCACATCATGGGCTGCTCTACAGACAGGTCCATTGTGGAGTAATTGGGCTGGAGATGACTCAGTGCTTGAACAGTGTACTTTTACTATTTAGAGGCTAGGAACGTCTCCCAGGCCGCCCCTGTGCAGGGAGCAGTAAGTCCTTCACTGCTGACAGCTCCCATTTCCAGTGGTGATCTGCAGAGGTGGATCACCTCAAACCCCAGGAAAGAGAGTGGAAGAGTAGCAGGGTGTCAAGACAGTACGACACCAATAAGACATGCAGACCAGGCTGGTGATGTCTGGTGCCTTAGACAAACAGGAGCCAACAGAGAGATGTAAAAAGAGAAGAGGAGAGGGTCAAAGTGAGAAGGATCTTTGCAGGGCTCCTCTGAAGGAGTAGGTAGGGACAAAGGCTGTGTTTGTCACCACCACAGAAAAAGACATTGCAGCTTTCAAAATGTGAAACACCACAAACGAAAATGAGAGCTAAGCCTGTGTGGGTGAATGAGAAAACCTCTATGTAAAACCTGGGACATAACCAGGGAGTGAAAAGTTACAGAAAAGCCCAGTCAGAGCTACAGCCAGGTTACAGGCCTGGAAGAGACCCAGCTGGTCTCTGGACAGATGTCAGAGACACAGTCCAAAATTTTAGAGAAAGCAACAAAGTGTGGTGTTAATTCTCACTAACTACTCCAACAACTTTCCAAATCTCAGGCCTAGATATTACAGGGGTGTGAACCCTAAGACAGATGTATATGTGCATCTAGCAGGGAGATGTGCCTTCACTTGCTTTAGGCAGTTCTTGACAAGACCTTAGAATGAAAATGCAGCACTCTTGCAATCCCTCTCAATCATAAATCAGTCTATCAACGATGACCAACAATAACCCAGCAGCAAAACTATGTCATGTCTGTCAACGGGATTAATTCAGTGCGAAAATGAAGTAGCCATTTGTGATAGAGCAGCTTACTGCCAATACACAACAGTGAGACAGTCCGCTGCTATCCTGATAATAAAATGTAAATATGTAACTCCCTAAAGCATGTCCCATCCCATCCCATTAACATGACATTGATATGCTTTTTCTGATAGCAGCATAAGAGGGTAAAAGAGCAAGTTCTACCTCCAAATATTATTACATATTTTTGTTTTACTTACTTGCCATTGCATCTTGCAAAATATTTTGTGGTCTCTTGAACATAAAAAGGCAGTGCAGAAAGCCTATATTAGAGTCAGGCTTAGTTTTCAGAAGAAATAAAAGCTTGGAGCTTAGCTAATACTGAAGAAATAAGATAACTCTACAATAAAGGGCTAATAAATGTTTACTCTGTTAAGTATTGCTATTATTTCTCCCTCTCATAAATGATCTTGCAGTACTATTATGCCAAAAAATTAGGATTACTGTATTAAAACCAGATTTTCTAGAGCTCATTCAGAATTTCCAGCAGCAGTCTTTTATTTCATTAAGTAATAAGAAGACACAAATTGTTACTTTGTTGTGAGAAGTTCCACATTTTCCTTCACACAAAAAAGCAAAATCTGAATAACATAAATGATTGATTGTACCTCAGTCTGAGGTCTGGTGAAGTGTGGCAGCAATAACAAGTGAGAAGAGCAAACGAGCTAGAGAAACACTGACATACAGTGGAAAAGGGAAAGAATCAGGAGAGGAAGAGGTTAGGAGATGAAACAGGGGAAAAAAGACATGACAAGAAAGATGCCAAAGATGAAAGTTTTCTGCAGTAGCTGTGCAGCTTGATAAACTCTTCCATCACTATTTTATTCTCTGTTGGACATGGATTTGGGAAAAACATTGCTGAATCCCCACCTCAGATTTGACGCCATCAAAATCTTTAGATTTTGATCTCCTTGTTAAAGATATGATACTGCAAAACTCTTGTGCCCAGCTCTCAGACCCAGCTCTCTGCTTTGCAGAGCCCCAAAACATGTACTTAAGCTCTGACTTCGTTCAATGTGTTAACTCCAGTTGCAGCCAACATTAATTAACAAAGGAAGAAAGGCTGAACCAGTTATTAGTTGATTGATCTCCCTGCTAGCCATGTTTGAAACCACGCTTAACAGCTATGGAACAAGGATGAAACAAAAAAGAGCATAGCACTTATTATATGTAGGACCGAAGATACGTCTTCATGATATTGTGCATGAATTATTCCTTTTAATTTCAGGGATGGCCATTCACATCCCTTGGCACTGTAATCAGTATTTAAAAGAAAGATCCTAACAAGAAGAACCACCCCGCAGCAGAACAAAACCCACACACAATAATAATAAATTACATAATCATCCAGTAATTTGAAGCAGCAATATATAGCCCACAAAATAAAAATCGTTCCCACACCCACAGTCTTATTTCTGTTTGGGTTAGATGTGTGTGTGGAGGGGCGATGGATAGGCACTATGTATATCCAACATGACAGAGCGCTTATATGTATATCCAACATGACAGAGCACTTATTCTCAGACACAGAATAGAGTAATATATCAGACTTTAACGCTGTGAGTCTTTTCCTACAGAAAATGCTGGTTTTGGAGATGAGGATTCAGGCCTAGACTAATTAAACACATGGAGCTGTACAGGGTTTCATCAGTGCATTTTTTTCTAGTGAATGTTTTAGAGTGTTGAATATCTGTAATATTAATGCTTAAATATTTGTTATGTAGCTTTTTGGTCTGAAAACAATGAGAAATATGGAATATATGGTAGCAATGGTGGTGTTATGCAGTGTAAAATGTAGAAGGGGTTGACTATCAGATGATTTGTGTATGGTGACTCACGTGATGGCTATTTCAGAACACAGCAGTTGTTTCATATGTGTGCCACACCATCATTGCTACTCACCATACTTTATGTGCTAGTGGCCTTGATCTTGGTTAGAGGTTACCATTGTTGTGGGCACTTGAGGATGTGGATTAAGAGACAATCTCTGCAACTTAAACAGAGAAGCCAGATGGTGAGTAAGATGGGACACCAGGGCACAGAGAGGTAAGGAGACCTCCCCAAGAGCAGGCAGCAGCTCAATGCTGCCTTCTACCATAGGTATTTCATTATTTGCCCTCACAGTAAAAACCTATTTTTTTGTGTGTGAAAGCCATAATGAACTGTTTAAGTGGTGCAACACAAGAGAAAGCAATGCACGATTTCTGCTGCTGGTTTAATGGATGCAGGAGCAGAGGTAGTTCACTAGACAGCTGCAAATACTGTCTACTGTGAAGTATGCCAGTGCCTTGAACACTATATTTCGTATATATGACACCAGTGTAACCATCTTTATGCAAAATGTATATGCACATTGACATTGTGGTTTCTTGTATAGTATTTTGTCAGATGGAGGGTTTATCTGTTTGTGTAAACACATATGCATTCATAAATACACAGTGTATTGCCATCTACAGGGACAGAGTCTACTGCTGCAGTTCCCCCAACTTCTCTGGGTTGTAACACTCAGAAAGATGTTACGGGGAACTGGAATTAAAGGATAAACAGTTGTTTCTGGGTATGTTCCATTAACTGGGTAGGAAATGAGTGGCTTGTGAGAAAGATGATGACGGCACCATGTTTGGAGGCATTAGTGTTATCTGTGAGAGAATATTTCATTTTCCTATGTTGTAGACATATTGTATATGAAATTACTGTATAATAAATTACTGTATAAGAAATACCCTGGACATATTTTTTATTTCCTTTTTTTGCGTGTGAAAGGGGTATATTCACTGTCTTGTAATATAGCATTGGTACTCTGATCACTTTAAAAAAAAAAATCACTGAACTTTCAGAAAAGCACTGTCAGTACAGATGTGGATCTAGGTGGTCCAGAAGTTTGGCGAAGTAATTTCAACTACTGGTTACAGGCTTTTATCTGCTTTATACAATTGGTGCTGATTTGAACCAGTATTTTGTGGTATATCTCACTGGTATTTTCCTATTGGTACTATTAGAGTTCTGCAAAAGTCCTCCTTTATAAAAAAGGTCTTCATTTAGGAGAAAAAGAAAATCTTAGATTTTCAGAATAACTTTCCTGCATGTCAGTATTGCAATGTGAATAACAGGCCTAGCTTTGCTCTATTATACCTACGTGAAATGCAGTCACTTCCCAGTGTAATGATGTAACTGAGAGTACAGTGCTGTTCAAAAACTTGTGAGCATATAAGAAATATTCCTCCTAATCTGTTAAATCTGAAACATAAGGAAAGACACAGTGAAAGTTGTCTTTATCTGTGTCAGCTCATGACCATTTGGGAGGTGCTATCCAGCCTCCCCTGGTTTCTAAGTTAACTTTATGAACACAGGAGAAATTAGGTACCACCACGTTTTCTGAGCCCAATACTAACAAAAGGCAACATTATCCTCTCCTTCTTTCAGGACCTGGTGCTGAAAACCATCATCATCCTGACTGACAGAACAATTAGTGTTGTCAGCAGAGAAAATAGTCAGTGAACCAACTGAAGGCCAATGTGTTTATTTTCCCACTCAGAGACGTAGTCTTCCCAGATGGAGACTCTGAAAACATTCCTGCTAAAGCTGACATGGGTTTTACTTTGGTGAGGGATCGGTCTACTCTGAGCAGGAAATTAATCCAAACGTTTAAGAGAAAGCAATACAAGCTGCACCGAGTGCATGGGGATACACAGCTATACCACTGTCTCCACACAGAGACAATTCTTTCTTTTTGAGACCATTCACTTTTTCTGGTTGTTTATTTTCAAAGCCTAACACATGTAAATGATAAAACAGGGTGGTGGATGTAAGGTTAGAAAAGCTGCATAAGGCAGCATGCGGTAATAGTCTATTGGAGAAGACTTACAAATGGCATCACACAACCCTTTAATTAAGTTACAAAATGAACTCAGAGTTACTATACTATCTAAACATTCTCTCTCGCTTTTCTTCAGTTTCCAAATGCTGCTTTGGATAAACTACATACTACAAGTAACAGCGCTGAGCCTCCTTTCTGTTTATGAAATGTACCTTTTCTATTGAAAACTAATGTACAAATCTTCTGAAAATCAGTTCAGCTAACAAAGCCAGTTCTCTTTCTGCCACACTATTTTTGAAGCTATTTCTATTAGATGACATCACTAGATGTGATCAAAGAAGCAGCACAGAGCACTGCAAAGAGAAGTTTCAACCTTCTTTTTTATGCCTTTCATTGGGATACCTCAGTAAAAGTGAATGCTCTGTGGTGTAGTGTCTTTATTTTTAGAAGTGCGACCAAATGCTGGAAGGTCCTCTGTTGTCATCTGTATCAGCAAGGATGAAGGCATTTTCCCTAGAGGAATCTGTAAGGAAGCACTAGCTAGAAAGAGCTAGGAAGGCATCCATGTATGAAAATGTAACCTGTTAAAACTGCAACACAGTGTCATTTTGCAATAGCTTTTATTTATCGTTTGTCAGGATAGACCCATACAGCAATGGGGAAGGGGGATCTACAGAAAAGACGAGGATTTCCACAAGCACAACCCCCTTCCAGATTCTGTATTTGGTGGAAATCCTGGATACATAGCGGAGCCCACAGGTAGCCAGCCAGCCTCTGTGGGCACATGAAGTTATACACAATCTTAGCTGGGGGGATTTTATTCCCGCCAGCGTAAAGCACAAGTGTTTGGGCAGGAGATGAAAGGGCAGATGAAGATGTCATCAGAAGCCACTGGTGGCCCTGTGCTCCAACCCGCCCCCCCGCCCCCCCCCCCCCCCCCCTTTATCAACTTTGGTGGAAAAACCTGCTCTGGGGGGGTCTCCCAATCTGAAAGGACTTTCTGAAATGTGTTATTAGGTGTGGATTTGAAACAAGAAAAATTTTTTTCCTTCTTTCTTGTGACAGAAGTCACAGATATTTTGTGTCACTGCTGTATTTTAAGACCCCAAAATACTGATTAAAAAATATGTTATACATGGGGTGATGCTCATGTTTTAAGATTGATGTGGGACAATTAGAGCAGATTAGGAAGAACACTGATAAGGAAAGCAAAATAAACAGTGTCAATTGTCTTCTGGCTGCTTGAAAGCAAGACAGCAGTCCCTTGCCATTAGACCAGGGCTGTTCCCTACCAGATTCCTGCATGCCAACTGCCCTCGGCAGAGCACTGCTGAGAGTTGGGGCCAAGGAGGGCTGGATACTTGGGGAGGGCAAGGCACCCAGTATGGGATGCTGAGCACTTGTGTAGCTTTTTCACTTTGCTGGGAGAGCAAAACAAGAAAGGCAGCCTTGGCAAACCGTGCAGAAATCCTCAGTGCTTGTGGTGTTACCCTATTGTGCATTTTGCTTTGCAAGCAATTAAACATCTCTTGATTTCAAATGTTGCCTTCCACAGCTTGCCCACACCCTCAGCCCATAGTCTTAGCAGCGCCGGTCACTCTCCCCTGCAGCGTATACCCTCAGGCCTTCACTATCCTGGAGATGCTAATGAAAACGAGTCAGCTGAATGAAGGAAAAATGCATTTGCCAAAAACAAAAAAGTGAAAAAACCCGCCCAAAACAAAACCACTCTTGTTTACAGAGAACCCATATGAAAAGCTATTAAGAGATGTGTGCAAACATGCAGAGGTTTAAAATGCAGGAGCCTGGGGTTAGAGGCTGAGATCACTGTGAATCCCAGCAGGACCTCTACGCCGCGCCATAAAGCACTTCATGCACTCCACCACTGGCATGTCAGAGGGCATTTGCAAGGGTTGTATGGAGAGCTTTTTGTAAGACGAGTGAAAAGAGCACATGAATTTGTTTTAAAAAATTGTTAGTGTGACTAGTTGCATAAATTTCAGTGATGTGGGCATGCAGAAATGACTACAGGTACAGTTCACCACTGCTTCTCCTTTCCCCCTAGATGCAAGATTTCATCAGTTTCATGGACATTTGTTGAGCTTGCTTGCTCTCTGCAGCCTATGACTTTGAGCATTTACTGTCTCTCCCCTCTTGTTGCTGTCCCTCCTTCCCACCCTTCTGTATTTGCCGGCAGATGTTCACCCTCCTCTGCGTTCCAGAGTGTGGCTACATCCTTGGGTGGTCCAGCTTCCCCCAGGGAAACCAAAACTCCTTGAACAAGAAAATGGGAGCTGCAGGAAGGCAGATAAAGCATCTTTCCGTCCCCTTACTTAAAGTAGAGCAGCACCAGCATATTTTCCCTGCTTTAAACAATCCGGGGCTGGTGGTCTAGTCTGTCTGCTCCAGCAACAGAGCCTTCCTCCTTGATGCTGGTCTGGTCTGGGTACCCATGCCTGAAAAGTACAGACCAGCAATATGTCAGGAGCAGCGAGTAAAGCAGCAGGAGAAAAGTCTGTGTGCTGGTGATGGCATGTCATGTCTGCATGTCCCTGTGGACAGCAGGCATTTAAATGAGGGGAGAGGGGCATTAAGTGCAGGTCCATGGGAAAAGAACCCACAGCCAGGGAGATGATGGAGCTGGGTGATGGATAGTCCATCCTGCCGGGGACCACTCCCATGGTGGGCAGGTAACAGTTGCACTGGATGACATGACAGTGAGTCGTGTCACTCTGGACAAACAAAAGTGTTGTCTTCATCCAAGCTCAGGGAAACCCAGTGAGATACACAAGTCCTTACCTCCAGGACAGGAGCAATGATCTGTGCAGGGTCAGTAGAGAACCTGCTACCCCGGGAAATGAATTTGCTGTCCTGGGAACTGGGGGATGCTGCCCCAATCTTCTGAGCTAAAATTCAGCTTGGTAACCCTTGATGCGCTAGCTGAAGCTTAAAGCATGACTAGTGATTACACACAGGGCAGGGACATAAGCCTGCTTGCTGTACCAATGGCATTCCCCCTGGGAGATGAAACTGGGTCAGTGGCTGTGCCTGCATTTACTTTCTCAGGACTGCTGCAACGTGGCCTGAGAGTGGCAAGCTCAGGGAGCCAGGCATGGGGTGATGGAAGGGAACATCGTGCCAGGGGTACAGCAGTGGCTGAGCTGGGGCATTTCTCCACCTCAGGTCCAGGCTGGGTTGTGGAGTGTGGTAAAGTGCCCAGGAACTGGTGCCATGTCCAGAACAAAACAAACAAAACCTAAACTGGAAGCAGCAAGCAGCCTGAGAGACACCTGGGGTAGGGACTGGGTCAGGATTACAGGATCTCCTCTCCTGCACCTTCCAGTGGCCTTCATTGCTAGAGTGCCTTGAGGCCTCCTCTTCTCGCTTAAAAGTAGACAATGATTTTCAAATCTCCAGTACTTGGAAAGCCAAAATCCCACAGAGGGTCCAAGTTGTATGGTTAGCATTCACGTCCTGTTTGAAATGCAATCAAGCTTCCGGCAGGAGGTTTCTGTCAATCTGGTGCCTCGGGACTGTCTCTTGTTGTCTGCTGCGGCTCCACTTCAGATGCTCAGTTTTAGTCTGGTGCCGTTCTGGCCTCTGCCATGTCTGGGGGGGGAGGGGATGACATTGCGGATGGCCCTTGCCTGCAGCCCCCAGGGACAGCTGGGGGGTGGTGGTCCAAGGAGACTCCTGCGCCTCTGCTGGGCATCGCAGTGGCAGTGCCTGGGACCACGATGGCCAAGGGCATGGTCTCTCTTGTGGCTCATTTGTGTGTGGGGTGAGCCTGGTCCCCGGGGGTTTTAGTCTGATGCTGTCTTTAGTGGCTAGATGTTGATGTGACTGGAGGTCATGTGAAGAGCTTTGCAGAAGGTAAAGAGAAGTCCAAATCTGGTGAGCTTCAAAGTAAAGGGAAAAGTATGTGAGCTGAAGCCACTTTATAGCAGGGAGAAAAGGCTTCTGGGGGACACCCAGGAACTGCGATTTCCAAGTACTACAGCAGTCCAGGAGTGAAAGCATCTGACGTAGAGACCCACAGACCACTGTGGGAAGGTGGAGGAGTGGTGAGGACACTGGAAACCCAGCAATTCTGCCAAAGTATTTCCCATTCAAAATATTCTGAGCAACACTGATGGGCAAAACTCATTGAAGCAAGTGGGAGCAAGACCTCCACAAGACCTCTGAGTCCTGTCAAATCTCTAGTGTTAAGACTCCTATCCTCCTCATGCTCTCCTTCAGCTAAGATTGTCTTTCTCACATTAGGGCGGCACAGTCCCGCTGTCTCCCTCTCTGTCTCCCACACCAGCTGTGGCTGCCATCCAGCTGTGCTCATCCAGCTGTGACCATCCAGCTGTGCCTCACAGTGCAGTCCTGGGTAGGGGGAGTCTGCAGTGCTGTGCCACTGCCGCAGGTAAGCCGCTGAGCTAGGTGCTGCCCTCCACACTGCTCTGCTAAGGAGAGCATCCACCAGCTGCAGAGCATGCCAGGACCTCTTCTCCACCATTTATCATGATGTGTCAGATAGTGCTCCGCGCTACAACATCGTCTCATACTCTTGGAGGGAGGGTAGCATTGGAGAGGTCTACTTTGGGGACCTGGGCTGTAGTGTTTCCCAATAACTAGTTCTGCAGAGGTGAAGTGGAGTGCATTGCCACTAAAGAGGAGATAAATCCTCTGTGGCAGGCTTTTGTAGATCGGCATACAAAACACCCACTCTGTGCCTGTCTGAGATATGGATGTGTTATAAGCATAACCCAGGGTTGTGCTTCTGTGCTTGTGGAATTTGCTGTGGCATCCAGCCCTTGTGCAAGAAATGTGCTCCAGAATCTAGAGTTTTGTTTCCATGTATAACACATTTTTAGCCATGATGAGTATGAAAACAAATTACTAAAAGCAGGAACCAAGTGTAAATCTTTGTCGTGCTGAGTTTGCAGGCAGCCTGGGAAAGAACTCTGAAGTGGGTGAATTGTCTTATTCATCTCAACAGGTTATTAACTTTGAAACTTTCAGTCTAAAAGCATAAAAGCCAGTGCTATTAATGGCTTACTCCCTGCTCATGTTAGCAGGAGGCTATAGCGAACACAGCCTAAAACCATCCTTTTCGTTGCTCAGCGAGCAGTCATGGTGTTAGTTAGGCCTGTCTCCATATCTGAGCTTTTGCCTTAATTTGTGGGCCATCCAATCAGTTAATGCACTGTTTTCCATTCCAGCATCCGCTGGGCACGGGCAGATGCCTTCTGAGACCAGACCACCAGCGGAGAGCCTACTTTCCTCCAAGAAGTTGTGTTGCTTCTGTTAGGTGGGCTGGGTTAGCTGCACAGAAAGTCTGGCAGCCAGCCGCTGAGGGGTGGCAAGAAGCACTAGGGGTTAAGGTAGCCCTCTTTGGCTTTATGCTGAGACAGAGGAGGAGTGCTCACACCTTCAGGGCCAGTGAAGACGCAAATGGAGATGCTTTTCTTCACTGCCTTTTGGTCGCTGCCTAGGTGCACACCTAACCAAGCTGAGCGCAGCAGCAGGAGGAGACCAGGTGTGCCAGGACAGGGACCTGACTCCAACCTGTAATGCAGAGGTTTCTCTAGAAATACTGCACTGACTCTCTCCCAAGCAGCTATCGTATCTCCCCTGACAACATTTTTGATGCTGCAGTGCAGTTCCTATATTCAGACCTCCAGCACATTGATCTTCAGATAGAGGCTGATAGAGGAATTAAATGTTAGCTCATTGGCAGTGATGCTGCTGTTTATGTTCCTAATACAGTTCACCACTCCCCACTCCCCTTGTTTTGAGCTGTGGAGCTGCCATGGCATTTCTGATCTGTCTCCTCACAGTGCCACAAACTCCTGGGTCTGTGCAGTGACACTTTAATGCCTCCTTTGGCAACAGGGAGAGAGGAGTCAGCAAAGGATAGCAGAGCAGGGGAGCACAGAGCGAGGCTGCACTCTGGAGTGGTCCTAAAAGAAAAAGGGACACTATTAAAGAACAAACTAGCGCATCTTGAGGACAGTCCATAGGATACAGGAGAGTGGCGGAGGGAAAGGAGAAGAGCCTGAAGGGCACACATAGCTTGGGTTTGCTTAGTACTTTACTTTCCATCCCAACCACAGGTATAATTAAAAGCACAGTTTAGTCCTGGCTTCCTTTTGCTCATTTTCTTTTTCTAGACCTGTTTCACAAGTTACACATGCAAAGCATTTGAAATAACAAGGCAAGAGATCATCGAAGAGGCTCATGCATATGAAGGGTTGCACAGGCCTCCAGCCGAGCCGTTCCTCGCCACCGGGAAGCCCTGCGTTAAGGATTGGCCTGTTCTGTGTGTGAGGCCCTGAGCAAAGAGTGGCTTTTGCAGACAGCTGGGGACTGGAATCAAGCTGTGATCGGCCTCCCCCTGTGCTTGCGCTGCTGGAGACAGGAACAGCCTGCGAGGAGCATGGTTTTCACAGGATGCTAGACCCTGAGGAGCTGCTGCATTTTAGGGACTCTCTGTCTGTCGTTTATGTTGCGGGATTAGACCATGGTGGATAATCATCACACACAAAAAAAATAGTCATGCCATGACTTATCAAACACACATGCAAGAACAAGCATGAAGCACTCCAGGCTCGGCAGTGGAGTGGATGCTCTTTGAAATGTAGGTGCTTGGGTAAGGAAGCACATGAGCACAAAGGAGCAATACTGACTGCTGTCTAATTCCAGTGCAAGATCCACATGCAGGCTGGGGACAAGGCAGCAGAACTGCTCAGAGGTTGAGGCAATTATTTGCTTCCTCTGTTTCTGAATCCACAGAGGCTGCATACATGATTCAAGCAATGGTGATAGATACCACAGGAAAGCTATGGAAGTTCTTGCTGCACGAGAAACTGTTAGTGATAATGGCATGAGTGAAACCGAGAATGGCAACCTCAGAGTTCCTGTAGGGTTCACCATCTTTCCCCCAGTGCTCCCAACCAGTGGTGAAGACGCTGACTAAAATTCAGGGAAAGAAGAAGGTGAGGAAATGACGTGTGTTGTTGCCAAAGTCTGAACAAATTGCAATTTTCTATTTTCCTTCTGTATGTGGCAATGACATGATTTCTCACCAGAGGAGCATAGTGTTTTGTTCCTCTTTCAAACAAGTGTGGAGACGTTCCCAGAGACTTGTATCAGCTGAGCGTAGGGCTGGTCAAATAATTTGCTCATCAGAGACATCCACTTTCCTGCTTATTGAGCACATCCCTGTTACAGACAGCATTAAGGCAGGCTTTCTCTGGATCCTAGCATCCAGGAACTTGAGAGCAAACAGGTTTTTGTTTGTTTGTTCCAGAAAAAGACTGTATTAGAATTCATCATGTTGGGATTTCCTTTCATTTTTTCTGTGTTGTACTCTAAGGAATGTTCCTGATGAGAGTAAAATTCAGATCTTCTTGATGACAGGAACTGCTCTACCAGGGGCTGCATTGTCAAGGGGGGCCAGCAGCAGTGTTTCACCCATTTGGCTTTTAACAGACACTGCGCAGTCCGGTCCTGTACTGAGCAGCAGGTCAGGGAGCGTCTCATGGGCAGCGCAGGTTTGGACAAGGCTGTTCAACAGAAAGCAGAATCCACTCAAAAGAAACAAATCTTGTGTAAAAGCCAACATATTCTTGCTTCCTTGCCCGCTCCCCCTCTCTCTTCAGCTTTCATGTCGTTGGCTCAGTTAATTAAAATTGCAGTAATAGGGAGACTGGATGGTTTAGCACATTGGTAATGGGATATACAGCCTTTCACCTCCAGGTCAATGGTTCGATTGTGGCCCAAGTTGGTAGTGACCAAAAGTTATTAGCATCGAATGGCTGCTTGGTGACCTCTGTGAGATGTGTGGGTGATTTCAGTGCTCTCCCTCGCAGACAGGTGTCCACACCGTGGGAACCACTTGCACGACTGCTACTAATTGGCACCCTTGTCGGCAGCCCCAGCAGCAGCTGGGTATGGCCTGAGAACAAAAGTGGCAGCAGCCCTCTTCCTGGTGGTCCTCTCCCCTGCGCTGCTGTGGATCTGCTCACCTTGCTTGTGCCTTGCTCTGTGGCTAGAGACAGTGCCGCTACCCAGGCCGCCTGGTGATTACCTCTGCCTGGCAGCAGAGTGAGTGTGAGCTGAACCAATGTGATGTTTGAAGCAAGCAGGTTTTGGGGAATGGTTGGCATTTGTTGCTCAATTTTTACTAAGGACAAGCAATTTGGGGCAGTACACTTACTTTCTTACACAACAGAAAAGGCAGCTATGTTAGCGTGAGGCAGAAGATATGGTGACATGAATGGTACGTGAAAACAAGCCAGCTGCAAGCCAGCAGGACCTGCCAGCATCCAAACCAGTGAACATGATGCATCATTTGCTTTGGGGAGGGCTTGGGCATAAGGCTCTGCAAAGGCAGGAGAAAGGACTGGCCTGGGCAGCCCATACTGAAAGAGAGCAGGCGCAAAGATTTACAAGCTATTGCCGTTCAGAGCTCTACAGTCCCTGGGGAGGAATGAAGAGCAGAGCCAGGGGTGGTCACCCATGCCAAATCCAGCTCTCTTAGTTTTCTGACCAAATTGCTATTATCTAATTAATGCCTCATTTAAAATATTGGTATGGCCAAGTCTTCAGTGGGTGTGAATCAGCAGAGCTGCTTCGGGCCAGTTTACACCAGCTGGCAATTTTCCTCTCAATATTGGTTGCTCCTGCAGTAGTCAGCAAAAATGCCATCCATGTTTCTATTTGTCATAGTTGCGGCATGACAGTTGAGAGAGGGAGGAGAAGAGCAGTGTTTTCTCCAGCTTCCCTCAACACAGTACTTGAGTTCCTCACTCTCTGGCACGTTTCGATCCCCATAACTCACTTGCAAAAGACTCCTTTAACAGACACGACATGCAAGATCACACAGGAAATATGGGGTGGGATGAGTCTTCTGAGTTCCTTCTTGCTCCTCAGTTCTCCAGGAAAGGCCTTTTCCAGTGTCATCAGGAGTCCTGATGAAACAGTTTTTTCAATATGGCAACCACAAACCTTTGGTAGCTTAGTAGTAATTCAGTTGTAGCAGTGCCAGCAGAACCATTTCTGGTCCTAGACACATGCCCAGAGGCAACCTTACACAGCAGCATCTGCCAAGCAGTTTACTGAGAAGGCAATACTTTTGGCTTTCTGTGTCCAGGAGAATCTGCCAAAGCCCTGCCAAGGCAACAAATTTGCTTAGGAATTTGGCTCCCGCTCTCCCAGAACATATGTTGTTACTTGCAAGCAAGTGGAAACGTTTCCTTTTAATGTTCTCGCTCAGCTCCTTGGGGTCAATGCAGAGTCTGAGTCTGCCTCCTTTCTTCCCTACAGTTTTTAGGGCCTCGGCTCAGACTGCTGGCTCTTTGATTCTACAAATAATGCCATCTGCTGTCACATTTCATAGTTCTTCCACTGGTCTGTTTTTCCCTCAAAAGATGAGCCAACAGTGTGGGTTGTCTGACAGACGCTGTGTCCTCCCACTGCCTCACCGGTGAGTCTGTGTCCCAAAGCAATCCCACTCCTGCGAGCATGCCAGACGACTGGTGGCCTGGTGGCCACCAGCGTGGTTGCTCTGTCTGACTGCAGTGAGAGCTGG
Source organism: Aptenodytes patagonicus (assembly GCF_965638725.1). Classification (NCBI taxonomy): domain Eukaryota; kingdom Metazoa; phylum Chordata; class Aves; order Sphenisciformes; family Spheniscidae; genus Aptenodytes; species Aptenodytes patagonicus. The sequence goes on from NC_134982.1 coordinate 29,446,748, forward strand.
CATATTCCTTCAAGCTCTTGTTCCAGCTGGCAATTGTCCCTGGATTGTGTTTCCATAGGGCTAGGAGTTGTTCCTCTCCAGGTACGCACGGTTTCACCTTGAACCTTTAAGTACAGTGCCTCATTGGCATCTTTCCATTGCAGAAGTTCAGTTGTTAACTTCACTTGCATGCCCGACTGTCATTCCCAAGTATTTTTTTAACCGTCTTCATTTTGTATTTGTAGCTTCCTCCTTTTTTGTGTCCTTTTACTAACAACTTTCCTCCATCATTTGAGACCCTGAACTCTGACTGTAACCCATGCCTTTCTTTTGCTGGCATATTTCAGTGGAGGATTTGCAAATCAACGGACATTTTCAATTCCTATGCCAGCTGCCACATCAGTGGCATTGTTCCTTGTTTGGCATGAGCTTTCTTTTCCCTTTTCATTTTCTGCAAAATGTTTTCTTCCATGTTTAGCTGTGGGGTTGATGGTCATATGTTGCATTTCAGCTTTTTCTGCTCCTTGGCATGAAATCATTGCCTTTTTGAACCTTGGGTCGATGTCTCTGAAAAGTCTTTCAAGACCTCTCTATTGCTGAACTCCAAAACTATTTGCTCTTTCATGAAGGACCGCCTCATATTCCAGATTTGCAAGAGCAGCTTTTTGATTTGAGGCCAAGGAAACACTGATTCCATTTCTTTTCCTTCTTGAGACCTTGCCTGAAAAACATATATTCCACAGGCAACAGCCCCAATACCTTCTTTACAGATCTTTTCCCCTTGGTCTAGCTGGCTTTCAGTGCAGTCCCAGAGCTTTTAAGAAGTTTTCTTTTCTTAGCTCTGGGATCTCAGGCTTGGCTTGTAGTGATTGCAGGGCTGAAGAACCTTCAAACACTTAAAATACACACGCTTAAATACACACACACAATGGTGAAGGAGGAAAATATTCTCTGTTTAAAGAAGTCCCAAATTTGAGTTATTATATGTCTGTATAGAAAAGTCCAGAGCTTCAGCTTTCCACCAGGACTGCCTGGAGGTACACAGAAGACTCTGCATGCAATTTTCTCTACAGCCAGCATGTTAGTGCTGTAGTTACCGTGCAGCCAAGATTATCAAGTCAAGATCCCTTTTTTTTCCTTCAGAGATCTGTCATGTGTTCCTGAGCTCCAATTTTATTATTAGTACTTCAGGCTACATATGATGTTCATTGCTTAAGAACTACGGGATGGATTGCCAAAATTAGGCAGAGTCCACAAATTAGTAGAGTAAGAAATAATTTTTATGAAAACCTTTCAAAAATGAAAACCAAAATGTTCCAAAAGGTGGCTGTAGTAATCTTCAGTATTAGTGGGCTGAAAAAACACCAAACAATGGAAACCCATAAAGGTTTCCAAACTTCTCAGGCCAACAGACCATTATAACTCTTCAATGATAAGGGACCACTCTGCTTGCTTGTCATCAAACTTTTACTTGAATATTTTTTGCTCCAAAACATTGCAGAATACTGTATTTCCATAGACAATCTACCATGTCCTCACAGTTCCCTGGTGATCCATAAATCTCAGTGTGGGAATCACTGCTGTGGACACAAAGTTAGACCAAAAATCATAAAACTGCAGGAAACTACAAGAATCCCCCTGTGTCCTCCCTAGAATTCTGGCAAATAGAGATGCAGCTCAGATGTAATTAGCCACTCTTCCCTCATTTTGTTTAAATATATCTTACTTTCTGCTTACTTTGTCTAGCCTCCAGGTTCTATTACAAGCTCTTCAGTCAAGCGCTCTTCTGGCACTGTGCAACACAGAGCACAATGTGATGTTGATTGATGCGCACATTGGTAACAGGGAATGCTGGCAAACTTCTGCTGTCTGTGTCAGAGCTCCACGAGTCTGTTACATTTATGTCAAACAAAGATTTGTGTTTGCTTGAACCTGATGTTTTCACATCCGTGCTTAACACTTCTCAGTTGGATTCCCTACTGAAAGTTGTGGAAGGTACCTGCTTAACACAGCCAGGCCAGTGGCATTTCACCGTTTCTTCTAAGCATTCCTGGGGAGGTTAAGGGAGGGATCCTGTACTCCATTTTCATGAATTTTAAGTACCTTATTGGAGTTTTTCCTATTATACGCAAGTGTTTAGTGGGAGATGAGTCAATGTAACTGTACCAAAAAAATAGAAAGAAAAAAATGAAAATAAATAAAATATTTGGTTTCATGATAATTAAGAACATCATCCCACAAAGCCATAACCTAGGTTTTTCCACCCGTCCAGTCTTATTTAGGGACTGCAAACATTTTTAACAAGACAGACTCCTTCAAAAATAGACAAATTGAAATATTTTGTATTTTTGTAATCTGCAAGAGAACTGAAAAAAACCCACCTAATGCAGGCACAATTTTTAGCATCCATTTTGAAGAAAGGATCTCTTGTTAAAGATTCATGCAGAACAGTGAACTCAGCATAAATCACCAAGAAGTTACATAATGAAAGTAGGGAGGATCAAACTTGATATTACTGGTATTGCAAAGGTAACGAATGCTCAGAAATTATATTTCAAAGAGTCTTCTCAGGGTTTTTTGATGCATCATAAAGAAACAAAACAGGATTGGACCATTTTTTAAATACATATTTTTAAATCTCCTTCAAATAAAAACTTTGATAGTTTGGAAATAACCCAACTGTTCCAAATTCATTTGAATCCAGAGGTATGAGATTTTGTGGTCCTGGTTCTGTCTCACTGTGACATGCCTGCATCTGGTTTATTCTCCCTCTGCACTGCATAATGAAATGGAGGGCAGGCAGAATTTCTACTTTTGCAAAGATGGAGGAAAATAAAAAGCACATCTTTTCCAAATCCAGGTTTATTTCAAGTCATTTGTACAAGTGGAAATCCTGGTAATATCACTAATACTCAGAAGGAAAAAGGCCAGCTGGCATCAAATATAGGCAGCGTACAATTAAGTAAGCGTTTCTGCAAAGAAAAACATTATTTTAAGGGTGTTTTCTGCCAACTGGTGGTCACACACAACAGAGGTGGTCACTTAGCTGAGTCTCCTGTTCTGCCTGAGCTGCCCCTCTGTGTCTCTGACCCACTTACTCTTTCATCCAAGGTTTGAAATAAAAATTAGCTGCAAAGAATTTCTGTCTGTAAGACACATCCACCAAAACACTTTGTCATTCCCTGCAGGTTGCTCTTTGCATCCCTGTGGGAAAACTGGAAAAATCCTCTTGCACCCACAGTTGCGTTGATGTTAACCAAAGCATAATCTGTGGCACAGTTGGAGCCCATCAGGTAGCTCAGTGCCCGCTCCCTGTTACAGCTCCCCTTCTCAGCAGCATCAATGCAGCTCTGCTAATCAGTGAAAACATACCATCCTTCTTTCACTGCACAGAGCCTCTTGGTGCCAAAATACACTGTCATGTATCTTAGACTTCCAGTAACTCCATTGGCACAGTGAAATTTCACTGTAGAAAATGACAGCAGAGCCTGGTCCCTGGCTGAGATCTCATATTGGGGTAGACGACAGCTGTGAGGTTTGGAGCATCAGGTTACTCAGAGGTCGAGCTGAAAACTGAGACAGACAAAGTACTGATTGCGATTTTTAAATTTCAATAAACATAGACACCTGCAACACAACACACAGTCTATACATACTGCTAATAACCTCTCAGCAAGTTACATGACTAATATTTTAGACATGTCTTAAGAGGAAAGATGGAATAATAATCGTGACCTTATGCAGGAAACGGAGTATATAATGGGATGGAAACATTACTCCCCAAAAGAGGCATCATTCATCTTTTTCCGCTCCCTTTTTTCAAAATTGGAAGCAAACTGAATAGCAAAAGCCCTTAGATCAAACAACAGAATTTCTACCCCAAAAGTAAAGAAAAAAAATATCTTTCTGTGCATTGCTTCTCAAGGTGCTGAATGGAAATTGTGGTACGTGGGAGAAAAAAATAACGCTGAGTTCACTGCAGGCTTTGAATCTGGTTGCCTCATATCAGGCAACGACTATGAACATTTGATATTTTTCCTTTATTTCTTTAAATATTTACTTAAGTATGCTAACCTCAAATACTAAGCCAGCATTTACAAAGAAATATTTGGGAATGTAAAATCACCACTGCTAATAAAAAAATAAATACTGTAATATAAGCATTGGAAAGACTTGCAGCTTACTTTTTTCAAAACTTTGTTTAACTAGTGACTGTTAAAAATGGAAGGAGAAAGAAAAGTTGGTCCTTCTTGGGAAAAGGATGTTGCAAGATATAGTTCTTAAGTTATTCATGAAATCAGTCTGTTTTGCAGTTTATATTACTTATGATTCACTGGAAGTAAATAAATTTTGCATTTTAAGAAAGTTGAGTTAGATTAATTGAGTCCAGATCACCTGGATTTTCAGCAAGTTAAAATCCACAACAGATGCAGATTTAATTCTTATAATCCAGTCCTGCCTAAATTCAAACACAGGTCAGCATACCCCAGGCTTTCTAGTAACATCTATTGCCATACTGTGGACCTGATAGATACCTCTAATTTTAAAGTACAGTAATCCCACACTCGTATCATATTCCCAAACCATTTTTCCACATCAGTAATGTGTATCTCATAAATTGTTTTTTGGGTCTGAGTGGCATCAGGTGGTTGCAAAATCAGGGTTGTTTATGCTGCCACTTAGTAACAGCAAAGTTAAGATCTCAGGTAAATACACCTGTCCTGATCTACTTGGGTCTGCTTGTTTATTTGCCTTTTATTTTTAACAATTATCCTTTTCGTTTGTACCTGCTTTTATGCAAGCTCGTTTATGGAAGGTTCGCTATTGTAACCGGTTTTGTGTTTTCAAAATGTGAGCAGGCTGTCTCACAAATGTTTTAATCTTTTGTTACGATGGGTGCTCGTGAGCCTGGTGGAAGTGCTGTGGAAGCGACGAGTGAGGATCTGAGTTACCTGTTTTACCTTCCCTGTCCAACCAACTGCTATACAGCCGTCAGATATGGGGGTGGGAGAGAGACAGAAGCACAGGACAAAGAAGCTCATCTTAAGCACAGGTGATGGATGGTAACGCAGTTTCAAAGTGAAACTGAAGCCCAAAACATAATATTGTTCAGCCTGCATAACATAAAAACGACTGTAAAGACCTTGCAGATCTTTGCTTCCAAATGTTTTTAATACCTGACATTTGGGATAAACCAGCTTGTACCAAAGAGGGTTGGGTTTGTGGTTTTTTGGGAAAAATTTGCTTTACAGAAGTATTTTTATGAGTCCGTATGTCATTTCTGGCTGGGTTGGTTTAGCAGAGTTACAAGAGAAGGGAAATGCCATTAGAAACGATCCCAATCTCCAGTCATTTTAGTAGCAGGACGTTAATAAAAGGCAACAAAGAAGCCCTCATGAGACCATTGCAGCACATCACTGTAGCTTTAGTCTAAGTTATAATTCCTTTTTACACTTGTTAAAATTGAGCACTCAAAGAAAATGTTGCCAGATCATGATAGATCCACCTCCAGCTGGATATCTGGTTTGACTTAAAGACTTAAAATAATGATCCTCTGCCATATGTTGAATATAACTTGAGGTTTTTAGCAAAATATGTCTTAGATTAAGTGTACACTATATGCCACAGCACCGTTGAGTTGTTTCTCTGAAGAGAAACAGCATTGCTTCTGCTTTCCAGTTGGGAGGACTTTCCCTTCAGGCTAAATGAGACAACAAATTAGGGGTGGGCCCTTCAGTGTGGTCTTTCATAAGTGGAAGGTGCTGCACTGTCTAACCAGGGAGGTTTCCGACTAGGGAGGTGTAATAAGGTTAGACAAAACCCAGTTGAAAATACTGAATTCGATTGTATCGATGCAGCTGCAGACTGCTCCACTCCTGTGTGAAAGGGGAGGTCTGGGCACATCCCGAAATGTGCATATCAAAGAAGAGGAAAAGCTAACATTTACTTACATGCATACGTATGAACACACATGGCACATAAAATAGCTATGAAAATAATATTTCTGTAATAATTATACTACTAATGAGCACTACTTTGGATTTGAAATTTATATATATACATAACAATTGTTTCAAATATTTGTAAACCCCAATAAATTATAAGAGTTTCTTAATGAGCTATCGTATAAAAGTATACCTAGGCAATTTTGGAAAAGCATGTGAATTCCTGTATTGGTTGTAATGGCTTCAAAGGAAAGATTACTTGCATGTTTGATGTTATTTTCCTTATTTTTGAAAACTAACTAACAACATTTATTACTCCAAATAGCATAATGTATATTTTCTAAACACTTCTGGAACTCATCTTTTCAATTGTTGCTATTGCTTGTTTCTAACATGGTGCCAAAGTACAATTACCTAAAAAACTTCTGGTTTAATTAATTCAAATATATCTCCTGACAGCCTTAGCTAGCTGAATTAGCTCTCTTTAGTAATTCCAAGTGACTGCAGTGAAACCCACTGGCAAGAGCAGGGCGGATCAAGCGCAAGTTTCCTGTCTCTGTCATCCAAAAAAGGCTCCTCTCGTGACTTCAGTTTGTTTTAATGAGAAGTTTATGGATCCTTCCCATCCCCCTTTCTGTATGCAAGCATGAACATTGCTGTAATCTGGAGCCATACCATTATACCAGCAGCAAGCTGCTGTTGTAATCAAGGATGCTTTGATTGAGCAGGGGAGTGATGGGCCTAGGAAACTACAGGCTAGATGCATTAATGCATCTAATCTAGTGACCCAGGCAACATCAGAGGTCACTGGGAGGGCACTAAAACAGACTCGTGGCACCCTGAGCAGTACAGCCTTACCCTCAGAATAGCTGTGACAGTACAGATACATGAAATGTATCTGTGTCAATTAAAAAAGACGTGTGTGTTACATGTAGTGGTGGTGAGGAAGGCTGAGTGAGCATATTCTTTCATGTATACACATTACTGTAAAAAGGACTACCTCCAAAATGCCTCTATATGCCCTTCATTTCACATTGACAACGTGCAAGGGCAACAGACTTCTACAGTTGTAAGTTTTTATGGCAAAGTCATGGGGGACACGAAAGATAAGCAAAAAGCATTTTGAAAGAGTACATCACACTTCTGCTGAATTTGTCCATTTAAACTCTACTCAGTAACCAGAACAAAAATGTTTCGAGCCTTTTTGTGGCTATTACAGGACTCCTGACACATGGGATATGAAGTACCATTTGCAATTCTGTTTCTAAGAGCATCGTGTTGCTTCAGGTTATCCGAGGATAGCAAACATCTCAGCATGTGATGCTACATAAAATGACACAAGACGCCCTCATCACACTGCACAAAAAGCACAAAGAAACCAGGTTTTGTTGTTTGTTTGTTTGTTTGTTTTTAAAGTGAATGGAAAAATGATAGGTTCCAAAGATGACTCAGAACAACTCATATCCTTGTATGAACCCTTCCTTCTTTCTTCCTTATCCTCCAGCTCATAACTGTTTCTCCACCACAATGAACAGAAACAGGTAGCCTGTTTTAGGCAGCATAAGTATCTGGTACAGAGAAGATTAGAATGAATTTTCACAGTTTAAAGCTAAAATATGTAAAAAACGGAAGGCAAAAGATTAGCTATTAATCCCAATTCATGAGAAGATATTCCTTTATTAAAATAGACACCAATTGCTTCAGAGAACGTTATTAATCATCATCACGTCAATGTCACTATTACTAAGACATTATAATGCATCACATTTGTTGTGCATCACAACTGTGCATTCTACTTTATAGGCAAATCAAAGACAACGTCCCTGTCTTGGAGAGCTTACAATCCTGGGGAGGCTGGGGAAGGTCCTGCAGACAATTATTTCCAGATGAAGTGCTTACAGTCATGTATCAGGTGCTGTATATAGATCATAGGAGATACTTGGATGTGAAATGATAATAAACAAAAAAATCATCTGTTTGTTTTGTTAGACCCTCATAATCTTTGACATCTTCCTTTTTTTTTTTTTTAACGTTTCTGTGGCTGAAGAGGAGAGCAGAGAGTTGTTTATTGGTTTGGTTGATGAATTGCATGTTTACAGGGGGGCTTAGAGGAAGCTCTGGGGAGAAACAGCGGATGGAAGATATGGACTGATGGGGAACCTAACCAGGGAGAGAGACAGAAGGGGGGGACGGTGGGGTGGGCAGAGTGGAGAGACCGATTGGCACAGGGAGATGAAACACGACAAGGAGAAAAGCAGGCAGAAGCGATGCAGTGCAGGCCACAGATGAGACATGAAACTAGAATTTGATTTGAAAAGCTAAAGAAAAGTACTGACAGGAGATGAAAAGGGCCGGCCAGAGACGGAGCATGTGGTTCCAAGTGATTCAGATGGAAAGACTGGAGGGTGATAAAGTAAGAGGCCTGGTAACTGTAGGTTGTCAAAGTTAAGGAATGAAGTAATAAGGCTTTGGGGCTGAGGGAATAAAAATAATAATGAATATGGAAGGGGACTGGCAGGTCCCAGAGGGCATGTGGAAAGGGAGGACAGCAAGGCCAGTGCAGCTGCCCATAGCTACGCAAGAGAGGAGAGGTCCAACCTCCTGTGCACCCAGTTCTCACACTGACGCCAATAGGCACCGGGCCAAAGCCAAAATATGGAGGGAGAGAAGGGCGAGGAACAGGTCACAGAATGAAAGGGAAAAGAGCTGAAAGAGACCAACGTGGCCCTCAAGTCCGTTGGCAGTGTGATCTGAAATGAAGGTTGCAGTCAGCAAGAGGATGGTGGCTACCTGCCACCTGAAGCAAGCCACAGCCTCAGGTGGGCACGCAGGCTGCTCAAGGGATGAAGGTAGTCAGATGTAGACGTGAGATTCACAGAAGAGAAGGAACCTAGTAAGAGATCTTCTAAGCGCGTCAATGGGAGGGGAAGGGCATAATTCAGAACTGGACACGTCTCACCACTCATGCTTGATTTTGGGGCAGAGACCCTAAACATGATCAGTCCTTTAGGGGCTGGCAGATGAAAGGGAAGAGAGAACTGACCCCTTTTTTTGGCTGTACCCACAGCCCAGCAGCCAGAGACCTCCAGGAATGAGGATGGGGGAGATAGACAGAGGGGATTCTACATAATTTCCTATATTGCTCTGTGAAATGGGTTGGGGAAAGGTATCAGCAGAGGCAAAACATGTCACTGTGGACAAAGGTAGAAACATTTTCATGCTAGCATCCAGAAGGATACACCTGTGAGTATTTGAGATGATAGCCGCACTAACTGCAGGTCTTCTTTGATTTTAAGTTACCTGCTGTGGGACAAAGACATGATAAAAATTAAAGATATTCTACCATAGTCTGTCAAAAACACCACCACCTGAGAATATCAATGCTGATGATAGCCAGAATAGAAATTCAGCCTCATCTTATTGACATAATTTTTGAGTGCTTTGAATATATACACCGAACGAGCATGTAGAATTAGCAATAGAAAGAAACCACTATGATGTTGAACAGCTCCTTCACTTCTGCATGCCTAAAGCATTATGATAATAATTTTCTTTGTAAACTACTGTAAGATTATTTCCTACAGAGGAAAGAAGATATGTAAGTGGCATGTATTATTATAATACTGATGAGGAACGGAGCACTGCCTCACTGCCTTTTGTTTCCTAAGGAGGAGAATCATTATTCAAGAGGATGATACTTTTTTCTTTTTTTTAAGAACTTGCAAATGTTTAGTCATTTTAATTTATCACTTGTCTCTAAGGAAGGTGAATGTAGGTACCTTACAACAATAAAGACGGTCAGATACAAATCAAATTTATGAACTGGCTCCCTTTACAGTTCATAATCCTCTGGCTTGCTCCCCCTTTTATGCAAAGGGTCAAGCATAGTATAATTCATATCCTATGCCATAAATCTCACTAGGCCACAAGAGGGAGCAGCTTTCAGAGGTGCAGGCAGACAGGGAAAGAGGAAAAAAACCTCCAAATAACAAAAATAAGCACACAGAAGATCCTCAGACTCAGAAAAGAACAAAGAAGGAGTGGCACTCCCCCAGACAGCTGGGTGGTATTTCAAATTTTGTAGCACATAACCAGCAGGCTCAACCGTCATGCTGAAGTGGAGAGCAGGTACATATTTGCTCTTCACAAATGACTCAATTTAACAGATATTCCTGTGTTCATTTCCAAACCTTTTCCTGGGCTAATCTTAACACTTTCTCCTAGTGGAAGACAGAATTTGCAGCCTTAACACCTCAAGCTGGGTAAGTGCAGGGTCACTTCTCTGAAAAAGAAGCAGTCCTTCAGAGAACAATGGCAGGTCAAGTCAATGCTATAAAAATAATCAACAGATGAAGTTTCAGACCATGTTTCCAAGCCACCTTCTTTATTTCAGCACCTTCTATAACACCTGTACTTCAAGGTTGTTTTTCCTCCTTTTTTAAAAAAAAACCACAAACTCCCCTCCCTAGCTTTCCCTAACCTTGGCGGAGAAATTTTCATTAAAGCAAACTGCTGTCAGTTGAAGCCTATTGCAATGGATCTTACCTCTCGCAGGAGCCATTAACACAGAAAGCTGGATTTTCTGCATCAGGTGAATCTGCATGCCCAGGCAGACCACTGCACCCCTCACTCTGCTGCACAATCACACACTGAAGCAACATTTCTGGGTCAGACAGGTAAAGGCACTATGTTGTGCCGTATCTTGAGAGCCACACACTTATCTGGTAGAAGCACATACTGGTCTCCCCTCATATCTTTGCTGGCACAGACACTTCTAATGGGATGGAGTTGCAACACTTTTTTTAAAATCACTGATTAGTCCCCATTCAGTTCATAGTGTGGTTTTGGGTGGTATTTCCCCTCTTTCTGGACTGCAGCTTTCTTTAGAACATGTCAGTATATCATCAAAAACATTTTTTTTTCCTTGAATATTCACAAAGCATGGTGAAGACTCTGGAGGGTGTTTGTCTCTTAAAATGTCACATTGGTGTATCTGTGAACAGTGTGACCACGTGTTGGACTGGTATCCCTGCCTGCTGCAGGGCTGTAAAGCCTGATTTTGCACCAGAGCACAGTCTCCTAACTGCCCACATACACCCACATGTCAGTGTGCAGAGGGGCACTACTTTTGCCCGTGCTCCCTGACCCCTTTGGAAAAAGGCACCTGAGTGGTAGAAGTACCCAGTGTACACTGGCATCCCACCCCTACACGCAGGGCAGATCTTACTGTCACACCCGAAAGAAATGCAAAAACCTGGGCAGTACAGATGCAGCCAAAATGCACTGAAGAATTCAAGTTCACATCAGGTATTAGACCTAATGGCAGTGTCTAGAATCATAGAATCACTGAGGTTGGAAAAGACCTCTAAGATCATCGAGTCTAAAGACACAGTTAAAATTTCCTGGGGGCCCTGTGGTCAATTTATGGAATCAGGGGAACAAGGGGAGAGATGACAAAGATGTAACACTGAGGCTTATGGTCCCTTTAGGATCCTTGTTCCCAAAGCAGCAATGATCACTTCCTCCATGCACCGTAGGAAGGGTTTGGTGTCTGAGAGCGATACTTTCCTGGTGTGAAATGCTAGGGACAACAATGTCTAAGGTATGCAGGTGCATGACTCCCAGCTACATCCAGCTAGGGTTCTCAGCTACAGCCCCTCTTTTGGAAGCAGGCAGCTAGGCTTCATTGCTACGATATTTCAAGGACGAACATCTTTCCCTATGCCCTGTTGCACAGACAACCAGACCTAACTCAATGGTTCCGAGAGCAAGAGCTTACCTGAAATCAGAGAGATCAGCTTTCAGATTCTCTTTTGGCTTGATTCAGAGCAAGGACTTGGATTCAGGTCTCCCATTCCCCAGGCTATCCCCAAATGAGCCTTTCTTCTCTTTAAGCTATATAAATCCTTGGTATAAATAATTAAGTGTTCATTGGGCCAGACAGGGGAATGGGAAATGTAAGGGAGTGATTCTCTAGCCTGCTAGTTAGCATGCTCATCTGGGATGTGGGCAAGTCAGGTCCAAACCACTGCTGCCATGACTAGTTAATTATTCATACAAAACAGAACAGCTTCTATGGAAGAGAGGGAGTGCAATTATCCAACAGATTGGCAGTGGATCTACTCTCCTGGGATGTGGGAGAGCTGAGTTCAAGCTCCACTCCAAATCAGGGTGAGGGAAGTTTTGAGAATGGCCTGTTACTTTGCAAGCTAGTGCTAACAATTTGGCTGTTGGGTGGAGTGCATGCACGCAGATAATTCTGGTAAACTCCAAATTCTCCTCCCCTTGGTACAACTGCTCTCCTACCATGAAAGCTCATATATCAAGGGTGAGATTTCTTTGTTGTATAAAAATAGGTTGTACATCAAGCAAACAATCTAGATTCCCTTTACAGTAGTGGGAAAAAAAGATCAAGGACATTTTCTGAATGTAATTCGTCACACTAATAAAAAATCAGTGAGATAATTTCTTCTCCAGAAGTTTTAGTTGACTGTAAAGGAGCCTAGATGTACAGTTTGGATGCAGATCTATGTCTGGGAGGTATCCAAAGTCAGCTGAGAGGAGCCCCACTCAGGTTTCCATGATGCACCTTGCATCGTGATGCAGCCAGTCATGCAGCAATGGAAGTGCCCTGACGCTCAGCACTAAGCAGTAGCAGAGCCTCCTCTGGGGCCATGAGAGCCCCAGGCCTTGCTAAGTGGCACATGCTTTCCTTGCAGTGCTCTCTCCATTAGCCATCTAAAATCGCTCCTTCCTTTTTGCTCCCTTACTTCAGTCTTTTGGTTTTTTAACCGTGCTTGAAAGATGCATCACAATAGCTGCCGCTTTTTCTAGGGCTTACAGCTAGAACTATAAAACATTGTCAGCCTGCATAGAGACGGTATAGCTGAGTAGTATGTAATTTGGTTTTGGTTTTAATCGGTTTATAAATTCCAAACACTGGGAGATCATAATTTATATGTCAAGGTCAGTTAATGGAAGGGCATAGTCCCTCCTTGGTGTTTGTACTAAAAACACCAGTAGAATCAATGAGTGATAGTGTGCACATTCCACTGACATTAACAGGGATCTGATCCACCCAATATGCCTGTGGCAGCTCTCTCAGTGAGACTAGCTCAATGCCCTCCAGATGGGGAAGCCACAAGTGAGTAGAATTAAATTTTTTTCTAGGTTGTTTTCAAATTAAACAAGTAATAAAGTTGCATGACTCTGTAGCCTGACTCTGTAGCCTGCATCATCTCTTTAAATGCAGTATTAGAATGTCATGTCATGTCACAGCAGATGGAGCAGGGGTTCCTCCTCACAGTAAAGTTTCCTAGGAAAGCACGCCAGGGAGCACATTTTGGCAGGAAAGCCCCTCTACAGCAATGTCATCCAAATGTAAAGGTATCGCAGGGTGAGAAGCAGGGGAAATGCTTGAGTCTTACCAGCGGCAATATGGGTGTAGGACCTGGGTAAGAAAACACACTGGGCTTTGGGTTGTTGCCTTGTCTGACCTCCAAGAGACAGTGCACATGTAGCTGGAGAGGCTAAGGGGAAGGAGTAGAAAGGCTACTTTGACATGCAAAATGACACTTAGGAAGTACTCAAATCCAAGAAAATAATCCAGAAAAGCCATACTCCAGTCGCTGCAAAGCTTGTCTGAGCTTTGAGTAATTGAATACCAACTTATCCATCCTAAAATGTCCATGTCCAGTTGCCAGTGTGCACAGGATCTCATAGTTCTGGCTCTACAGTGGCTACGCAGGCTGTATACTTCTGCAGCAGAGATTAAAGCTCCTTTCTGACACTTCTCTGCACCAGAGGCTAAGAGACGGACCTCTCTCTTCACAGGCTGCACATGAGCATCTCATTCTCTGCTCCAAAGAGCAAACCTTAAGGCTACCAAAAGACAGCAGGCAGTAGCTTTGGTGGCCGTGTTTTAAAGAGAAGAAGCCTGGCTCAGTTTGCCAGCCAAAGACTCTGAATCCCAAGAAATGAAAGTGCCACGCTCCAGCAAGGAACAGCAGCTTAGACACAGCTTTGCTCCACACTTGATGCTGGTGACCTCTCCGTAAGGACCTCCTCAGTGTGTGTGTCATTGTGGCTCAGCTTCCTGCGGTGTCTCACTCTTTCCAGACACTGAGCCTAGGCTTTCATTGTGGGTCTCTGACTCACCCTGCTGGGGCAACAGGCTTTACTTTCAGGAACCGTGAAAGAACCGCCTTGCCTTGCCTTTGGTGATTTGTCTTCATCCATGCCATGCAAAAAAGCACAGAGCAGATCCGTGTCTCTGATCCCGATGCTTGTGCTTGGGATCCCACATGGCAATGTGCACTCCCTCAGTCGGTAACAAGGGATGTTATGGCAACTTTCTTTCCTTCTTTTGTACATTTTTTTTCCTTCAAAAATTGTACAAGCAATAGAAAGGCACAATACATACTTTTTTGCTTCGGAGCTGTATATCGTAAGCTGCACAGCAGATGTGGTCAGGAAACAGTTTGTAACTTTGCTTAACCTACAAATTTATGAACATCGCTACACAATTTTGTACCAATAAATAGTTAACATGAAAATGAAATACACAAATGCAGGAGTATGTGTACTTGATTTATAGAACTCGTATACAACTCTTTTCCTATATGAAGCTGAACACATTCAATTATCAGTGTAATTACAGGGCAATTCTCTCTCTTCCACATCATGTGATTTTATTTTAGATTTGAACAATACACATGTACGGTTTGTCTGGTTTTTAATAGCTACCATATTGCTCATCCATTCTGTTAGTTGTATAACTTTATTTAACATTCCCCATCTCCACATGGTTCTCAATTTGGTTTTTTTAAGTTTCCTCTTGAAGGGAATTGCCATTCATTGGTGGCAATTGTATTGGTTTCAACTCAGAGCTGATTTCCAAGTGCTGTTCTTCAAGCAGGTATGAATTGCCTCTAAAAGCATCCCTATATAAATGAAGTATCTCTTCCTACATGGAGTGCACTAAGCTGGAATTGTGCATGGCATGACATCATTATGTGACACTGTTCACAGATTTTTACTCCATTCACTCCATTCCCTGCCTTCAAAAAGCAGGGAAGGGGCTCTCTGTGCTTCCCAGCTGTGCTCTGAAGGTGTTCTCTGTGGGACCTACTTTTGGCTAGATCTGTCAGTGGATACCACCCCAAAACACCTGCCCTCAAGTACCATTGAATAATTTTGCCCAGAGCATCTTGCCAGCTCACAAGGAAAATTTCTCTTGCAAATTCATCCTGCTGTTACTCTTAAAGCTTGCTGCACTACAGTCTGAGATACTTGCCTTGGTCATGGCTGAAATTGTACTCATATATAATATTTAATCTTCACTTTGCAGGGATTCACCTAGCAGGTGTTAGTGAAGGCAAACCCACCAAAGGAAATGTTACTCTCACTATCCACTTGAAGGGTAATGGTTCTAGTACTACGTGTATATTTTTGCACAGTGATTTCTTTTCTGGGGGCAAGATCATGAAAAAAGTGACTGTCAAATGCTTTTCCATAACATCTACATTTGCTTATCCTTCTGTGCACAAAACCTACTTTGGTTTGTTTCAGTCTGTGTTTATGTCTTTACTTGACCTTGTGTGAATCATCTGTTATTGCAGCTGGTTTTGTCCTAGGCTTTTTTGCCTGTTTGCTGATCAATACCAATGATCCAGCTGAGTCCAGTTCCAATGCCATGACAATATAAGCTTGGTAGCTGCATTGTTACTGAATCTTAGCTCCTTCCAGTATCTGAGAAGTTCATCTGTACATCTGCCAAACTTTCACAGAAACATCATTCTTTGTTCTGATTTCAGTTTTATTGCCAGTGGAAGTAATAAGAAACATTACATTTCTCTGAGGTACCTATTACTGTTCCAAACTATTTAAGATATTGTTGGATCTTTCTTTAGCTCTAAAGACAGATGTCAAAAAGCATCCTTTGCCATATGTTCTATATTCAGTGTGGCACCCTGATAGCTGTCCTTCTTTTATCTATTTTGCATCATTTTCCATGCTTCCCTGGAAAAAGCCCATTTTTCACAAATAACCCATGTATACAGATTGCACCAGAGAATGAAGTATTGCTCACAGCCATGCCTGAAGTCATTCAGTCAGCCACAGCAAAGAAGTTAAGCAGTGAAATTTATTTCACTTCTGGCGCCATGCTAAGAGACGCACTCAAAAATACATTTGCAAGAAATAACAGCAGCTTTATTGAATCTACTAAGTTATGAGCAATTCTGCATATGCTAGTAGACGTTGCCATTTACAATAATAAATAATTATGCACACACAGAGCCTACACCAATGCAGATATCTGGAACTCACAAGACTACTGTTTCTTCCTTGCTTATGAGTGAGAGGTTTCTGGCTGCTTGCTCAGATTATTAAAAAAGATAGAGGTCAAAGAGAAAAACAGTGCAACAGGCAAGAAAAAAACCTGCAACTCCTCTGAAGGCAGTAGATTACTACAGGAGTTTTCATTTGCTCAAACCGGTGCTATTTTTAAGCAAATATTAATCTTGAGGTGATAACATCTACCCTGCAATGCCAAGTGACTTTGAAGCTAAGTTCACTGCTTACCTGCTGCAGCTTTTGGTCCAGTTTGGGGCTGTTCAAATAGTTTTCTCAGGGAAAACCTCACGTGTGCACTAAGTATTAAAACATACTCTAGGACACACTTTCCTGCACTGTGGATGAGCCTCAGAAGTGTCTGCCTGGCCAGTTACCTCCACATGTCCCACCTGTCGTCATGACATTGCCATGACCCGGGGGAGCAGAAAGCCACTTGCCACATGGCCCACAGTGTTTGGTAGGAGCCTGCACTTAGACTGTGCTTATGCTGTCCACCAGGACATTGTGAAGACACAGAGCAGGGTTTAGGAATGTTTCATGCCTTTTCCAGCCTCAGATAAAATCAGGCATAGGCAACAAGACCCGAAGCTAAATAAGAAGAGAAGCGTTACCTTTGCTTTCTGGACCTGCCTCCTCTCCATCTTCACCAACAAAATCCCCTGGATTTGTGTTGCATTACTATGAATAAAATAATATTCCCTACTGTACGCACGATTTTCAAACAAATGTATCATTGTTTCCTAGGGTAGAGAATATTAGCAGCAAGCCAAGATGGAGGTCCCTGGCACGTTCCCAGAGCTCTGCTGATTTCACGTGTCCACTCATGCACACACATGCTCCCTAGAGGCCACCCAAACTCAGTCTGGTGGTAAACAATAACAGGAGATCCACCTACTCCACAGGCATGATTGCATCTTTCAATGCAAAACACATTAGCAGTGATTCAATCTCCAGCCACACAAATCATGCAGTGACTTCTACCTATTCAGAAATTTAAGTGTGGTTGAGTCATTGGAAACAGCAGAGAGTGCTGTGACTGGCGAAACAGCACAAGACCTCTGAAAAGTAATTGTATTATTTTCTTAGTGTTTAAATTATGTGAAAAGAACTTCAGCCTGAAAAATAAAACATTCAAAAAATGCCAAATTTTGAGTTATTATGATTGCTTGTTATGATCCAGCCATTAACTCCATGACTGACAACTTTTTTCACAATCAACCCTCATCCTGAGGAATATTTTGATGAAGGGAGCAGAAGCTCTGACCACAGTGTCCAAGATCTACCTTGCAGAAAGGTAATAAAAAAATAAGATTATTATTCATATATTATTAGAGTGTTACTCTATTATTGCAGTATTACTCACCTATCATTAGCTTATTACTAGAGATGCTGAAGCCAGGTGCCAAGGTTGTTCAGGAGGCAATGGAAAACTGAAATCAGTTTGCTTAATATTTTCTATCATCTCCGTTCAACACGAGCAGACCCAAATTTGTTTTTCACTGAACCTTTCTCCTCAGAAATTTCTTCAGATGTTACAATGACACACTGACATTTTATGCAGAGAATTTAGCAGGCCTTTAATGCACAGGGAAACTGAAAGGTTTATGTATTCTGTGCAGCCAGTTATCACAACTGACAACATTTCTGATTGACTGGAAATAATTCTCTGATGACATAAAAAAATCAGGGCTGCACTGTCAACCCTGGTTGAGTATACGGACAACTAGGATTTGAGGCTTGGTTCAGCATCAGTCCGGAAAAATACCAAAAGGGTGCAAGGAAAGGGGAAGTGATGTGAAGCACTCATGGCTAGGCAGAACAAATGGTCTTCATTAAAGATTTCTTTAAAACTACCACTCACAAAGAAAAATATTGGGTCAAATGGGCCTTGCATGGGCAAAACTCTCATTTGCTTCAGCAACTACCTCTTAATATAAACCATTTCCACACATGGACCTCTCTCTCTGCATCTGTGTTTTTAATACCTTGCCATTTGCACTCATGTTCCTTAAGGCAAAACTCTGCTTTTGGTTACACAAGTGGAGATGCAGTAGCTTTTCTCTGTATTAACATTAGCATAGTGAAGAGCAAAATTTGACCTGAAACTCTGAAAGAGTTTTTACACGTATTTTTACTGGTGTGTCAGCAAAGTATAACAAATACCCTGCCAGCAGTCAGGTAAGTGGTATTCTCAAAATTCCCGTGGAAAGAACAAGAATACAAAGCCTGTTCTGAAAGGGATTGTTTCCAGCACTGTAACCAATTTCATGGCTGATAACACACACATCTACCAGCAGATAAGCAAAGAAAATATGCTTGTGTGATTAACTACATCTCTGATGCACTGCATGGTGCATGAGTTGCACTTTTCCCTTCTTTTAACTTTAGAGCTACTTAGCAATGCTGTTCCCATTGGATTCAACAAATTTCTGTTAGCTTATTGTGAACAGGTCTTGTATGCAACTAAGCATTTCAGATCGCAGGGTGTCAGAAGTGATGCCTGAAAATCCAGTGGGAGACCACTCAAGCATTTAAACCAAAACATAGTTCTCCTGTGTTCTTAATCTGGAGTCATCCCTAGGTGAAGCGGGGCCATCATAAGCAAAGTTTTGGCCACCCAGCTCACAGTAAGCAACTTTCCAACACCTTGAAGGTCCTGGTGCTTATACATGACAACTAAATTGCTTCAGCCACTTCTGACACAATGCAGAAGTAGCACTTACGAACATTCCCCAGGATCTTCTCAAGTTTTCTCTTGAAAAATTTCAAGAACATCACATATAATATTTAATTTTAATTTTAACTTTTAATTTAGCTTTAAATAGTAGATTTTACATAAAGGTATAGAAAATTTTCTTTCTAAAGAAAATTGTCTTCAGTCTTTTGCTCTGTTAATTTGCATAAATCTCCATCAGATAATGTAAAACAAAACTACCTGTAAAACTACGGAAGTGACAATAAAAAGGAAGTAAACAGCTTTATGAATCCAATCTAAGAACATTTTGCAGAGAAAGGGAGGAGGTTTATCTGAACATACTATTCTGGTTTAAGCCCTTTCCAACAACAATGACTTCAGAGAATTTCCGGTTTCATATCATCTCCAAATGGGCATTTTCCATGAGGCTGAAATTGCTCCTACTGAATGGAGCCCAAAGAACAAAAGATTAGAAAATCCATGCTACATCCCAGCACTTACATTCCTCTGGCCAAGGATAGTGGCAAATGATATGAAAAGAGCTGACAAATGTATTTGTCACAAATAATGTCATTCTCTGAACATACAAACTGGACTCTGTATGGGCAGCTTCCACTGAGGAAAACATGCTATGTTAGTACTAATTTCTGCTGGATGAAACCAGGTTTAGGATTTGTTGTCTTTTTTAACACTGAATTTTGGAAAATACGCAAGCAATGTTTTGATAAGTAAGGCTAACTATTCCTAATGTAGAGTCAGCTATGCCAGCCAACTAGTTTCTTGCTCATAAAGCCTGTTTTTGTCATGAAGGTTAATATGTACAATAATAGTAAAAGTGCCTGTTAGTGGTTTAAGTTGCATCCAACAGCTCATTGTCAGTGGTTCAGCTTTACCACTACTTTTGTCTGCTCACTTGTGGCCACTATAATTCTCCAACAATGCCTGCCCAGCACACAATTCCTATCACCAAGTTACTACCAGTGGCCCACTCTAGGGAAATCACTGCATTTCTGGAACACTTTCCTCACCCAGAGCAGTGAGCTCCCTGTTGCTGCTGTCTGCTGCAGCAATAGAGCACTAAACAAGAAAAAAAAAATATGAAATAGGCCTATATTGATGATCTGATAGAATATATTTCAATAACCAGCTCATGAGCAACATGCATAACTGTCTGTCATGCAAGAAGTATGACAGATAACTGATTTTATGATTGTGTGGGACATGGGAGGGGTTAGGACAAAGTGCTGAGAAGTCCTAGATATTCCTGAATTTAGGCCGAAGTCAGACTTTCTGACCATGATGATCAATGCAATATATGCAAAAATAGCTTGCCTTTTTTGAATCATCTTTCAAGAACAAATAATAGGACATTGACTATATGACATTACTTAGACCAACACCCAATATGCTATTGGGTGAAACAAAGTGAATCATAGCAGTTTAGAAAAGTTTTGGACAGAAAGGGCATGTGCACTGTAACCAGCTGCAACAAAAGGAGTCCAGAGAGGCAGAATAGGTCACGTGCATGAATGGTCAGTCTTATGCTGTGGTTTAGCCAGAGACAGCATCTTTCAACAGTGTAAGCCCATCTTCTGCAAGATTTTTAGGCAACTCACTTTTGGTGGGACGTGGGTATCCAGGTACCTTTGTACCAGATGGTGTCCCAGTACAGTTCTGGAGCATTGGTTTACTTTTAATACCTAGAGAGGAGTGCTGCTTGTGGAATCTCTCATTATCAGCTTAGTGCAACCCAGTAACTCTTCACTGTAATTTCTTCCCAGCCAGGCACTGCTCCACACTAAATCCATTTAAAGTTGAGACTAACAAGACCACACTCCAGAGAAGTATTTGCCTGTTTCAATACACAGTGTGATCAGCATCTTTCTGTGCTATCTCAAGAAACATGGCGATATGTAGATCAAAAAGGTCAAAAACTGCTCACGCTGCACTTGATATATTCAGGCACCATACCAGTGGCAAGGTATAAAAATGAAAAATAAGTACAATTTTACCAAGAAGGTGAGGTTTATTGTAAGGTACACTTAGAAAGACTTTTATCTGTAGCAGATTTGCTCTCCCTGTTTGCTCTCCCTGTTCTAAACAGTTTTACAAAGTAAAAAAGAAAAGGTGGAAAGACTCTTATCTCTGTCTTCAGGGTGAAGTAAAGTTCACTGTCCATGATTCCTGCAAATATTTCCAGTTAATGTAATCAATGATACAGAGACTGAGAGATATATTTGATTCTGGGAATGAAAGAGTGAAACATGTAATTAGCTGCCTCAGATAACAGTTTCAGCAGATGGGTAGGACAGCAATGCTTATAATGGGCCTTTTTTTGACCCAAGGGAGGTTGGCAATCGCTTTTGCTGACTGGATGCAGTATTGAGGGCATCTGGGAGATGAGTCTCTGATAAATGGGTTTATGCAGTTTGTCAAACAAACACATTTGTGAGCAGCGCTTTTGTGATCATTCCCAGAAAAGAATCACAAAGACCACTAATTGTTGTGAGCCACCTCTCATGTTCTGTCAAAGACATACATGTGTACGAAATCTTCCTTTAATTCTCAGATAAATGCTGTACACCATCTCCTGTGTATCAATGTTTAGCTGTCACCTTCTCCCTCTCTATTCTCTGTGCTCTTTCCCCTCCTCCCTTTGTTCCAGTTATGCTACCATTTTTAGAGGATCCCTTGTAATTTCAGAGATGCATTTTGAAAGTTCCTTACATTTTCTGATTCTTATGTCTTACTTTTTAGTATTCATCTTAAAGGCTTCACAGAGTCCAAGCAACATTTAAAGCCAGCTGGCACTCAGAAGTTTCACTTTACAGATTGTAGTGAGACTTTGAATTTTGTTTCTACAGAATTAGAAAGAATAGATATTTTGAATTCCCTGAGAATTAGAAATTTAAAAATACTTAAACTAAAATTGTTTCTAAAAATGCATTTGCTATTTAATTTCAAAATAATTTGTTGAGTCAGAATTATTTTGTGACTGTCCTACCACTTGCTTTATTTTCCTTTACTTCATGCTTGTCATATTTTTACAGAATAACAATAAAAATATTCCTCTAAATTCTGTTTTTGAATATACTAAGGGCAGCTGCTATATAACACTGACTGAACCATCTTATCTTATCTTTAGATCAAAGGGTCTCCAGTTCATGCAGTAATGGTAAATTTTGACACTGATATTTTGATATATAGAGCAAGAAGATAAGCATCCGGTGCACTAACAGGAGAAACAGCTGGTTTCAATATCTTTGAATACTTCTCTCTAGGACACCAAAAACTAACACAGCAACATCTGTAAACTGAGCATGCCTGTAATATTCTGCTTTCTAGGTTCTAATCTACAGCACATCATCACTGCAGCTGATCATAAACGACTTCAAGTTCAACAATTATTTCAGAAGACATGCTCCAACTGCATTTTAAATGCTGACATCTGCTAAAGTAATTCCAATAGGTTTGAGATAAAAGGGCAAAATTAATCACATGAATTATTTTTTGAGATTATTCATGCAGTTAGCTATATACCAGGGTTTCTTTGTCATGCTTCTACAAAAACATTTGTTGGAAACTGAAGTCAAAGACTGAAAAATTTTAATAGAAGTAATGCAATTGTGTGAATCACTTCCTACTGTCTACCAGGAGAAGTTTTGCTTTCCCGGTCCTGTAGGTCAGTTGGCACTGGTTTTGCAGTCTTGAAACCGTTGTTATCCATGCACTTGGGCATTTCTTTCTGGACCATGGACTATTAGAAACTGGGAAAGTGTTCTCTCATCTTGAGGTAAATGAAACATGACACACATAAACAACAGATATGCATCTTAGTTAAAATTCAAGCATACAAGTATTTCTTTTTCTTTTTAACTATGGCCTTGTTCTTGAGTTATATCTTCAGTGTTTCAAATGAAAGTATCTCAAATGTGCAATTCATTGAAAAGATTTGCCCAAACTCAACTGAAGAAAAGCATGTTGTGCTATGGCTTTGGCTAGGAGCCTGCAAAGGGAAAATAGGGTGTTTTTTCCCCTAGCACATTCTACAGCATATGTATTCTATTTGGGAGGGTTGTCTTTTCCACTTGTCTCCAAGACTGGTCACAGGTGGAGGCTAAAGTAAAGTCTGGGCTGATGCCCTCAAGTAGCACAAAGAATGCTTTTCCTTTTTGCTGCCTGCTGTCAGATTTTGATTATATGCCACCATTTCAGATCCAGAGGAAACTATCAGGTTAATTTGTCAGGCATATTAAGACTCTGCTTTTCTGCAGGGAATACAGATTGCCATGTCTATGTAAGAAAGTCAAAGCCTCCCAAGCCTATGCTCCGAACTTTAGGCCAGGGGTGAACACCTTCTCATGTAACAAGCTGTATGCCAGGATCTTCAGGGACTGAGAGATGAAAGACTGTAAGGGACAAGGCCCAAGTGACTGTGCTGTAAGCACAGACAATGCCCCAGAGAAAGCTCCAGAAGCCAGCCACAGGGAGGGGCCCGGTGCCACTCACCTTGGCTGACTAATGGCTCCACCACTCCTGGAGCTGGGGTGAGAGAAGATTCCAGAAACCTTGGACTGGGGCCAATAAATAGGGGCACATGTGAGCCTCCTTGGGGCGCTCTCCACACCGACACCCCCCGTTGGCAGGTCCGACGCTGGATCCAGGACTGGTGATCTCTCTCTCTCTCTCCTGCTTCCCAGCTCTCTGTCTCCCCCCCCCCCCTTGCTCTCTGCTCTTGATGCTGCTAAGTAACACAAGGCCTACCTCAACTCCTCACAAAGCCACTTAGCTTGTATGATATATTAAGACACAGAGGGTTGATGCTTATAGAAGTGTTCATGCCATTAAAGTTGGAGTTCGTGTTTGGACCTTGAGTGTTATCTCACCTTAATCCACACCGAGGGGATTTGCGAACCTTAGTCACTCCCCCCTTCCCGCAGGTGGGACGTGACAAAGACATATGTCACATGCTTCTGAAAAGAAGGAAACAGAGAGCACCTGAGATATGGCAAAGGCTAGCTGAGGTCCCACTGCTCCACTGGGAGACATGGCTAGACTGCATATGAAGTTACATCGCAAGATGACCTGGTGTTTTTAGGCTCTTCAGTGTCTATTGTCTTGTAGTTCGTGGGGGATTTGGCCACAGCAAGCCACAGATCATGAAGCACAGGAGCTGCACTTGCTGCTTACAAACTGCACAGTTTGTGAGTCACAGATTGGTCACTCTGCTAGAAAGTCATTGGTTTCCAAGGTCTCTCTCGGTGGTTTTTCAGGTGATGTTATAATTGGAGGGGGTTTGATGTCTATGACCTCCTCCCATGTTTCTAAGTTCTCATTTCTGTGGGTATGGAAGCCCTGGTGCAGACATCATCTTGATTTCAAAGCTGCACCAGGATAATTGCATGCATAAATGTATTTCTTTGCCTAACCCAGCTAGCTGCATAAGCTTGCAAAGTCCAGTTCCACGTGCTGTCATTCAGCCAACCACTCACTCAGCACTTGCCACATCTCCTTTCTCAAGTCCTTGATGCTTGGATGCCCCTTGCATCCCATTCTGCTCTTACGTGTGTCCAGGGAAATTTGCACGGGTGTGTTTTGAGGATGTGGGGTGAGAGGAGAGCAAGGCATACTATCAAAACAAAAAGTAAGGACGGAAATAAAAGGTCAGAATTCAGATAAACAGTTCAATATATATTACACCCATTAAACACACACACACACACACCCCCTCCCCAAATTCCAAAAACCAAAAGAAAAATGTCTCCTACGGTCCTGGTGATTTTAAACTGAAAGTGCTTGTCACCCTCCCAACTTTTAGAAAGCAAAAGGCTGCTTAGCCCTGTTAATCACTGAACAGGTTAGAATGAATCTCTAAGAAAGCTAAGGCCTTCATGGTGACAAACTATTCAAAACATCAGCCAGTGAGTAAGATTCCTTTAAATAAACCCCTTAAACGTGTCCCTGTTCACATCTATGTCTATCTGTGTATGGCCAGTAGAGACAGCATGTTTGGAGCTGAAAGGAAGGCCATGAGTTCATATGATTTCTGCAGTTGAACGTACAGGAGTGTCTGGAGGATCTGCATAGGCAAGCTATGGTATTGCATTTGGGGTAAAAGGCAGGCTTTGGGGAAGATCCATAGCTTTGTGCTGGGAAATGAGCGTATTCTTTAGGGTGTGCAAGGGGAAGAGATTTGATTTTTAAGAACTATGCATTTAGAGATATTTAAAAACTGTTATTTCACACAGAGCAACAGTGGAATAGTAAGTGAAAGAGTTGGTAAAAATAATAATATAAAGAATATAATGGATTTAATTGAGCTATATGTAAGGGACATTAAGCAAAAGATTCTGTACTAAGATTCCCTTCTGATATGGCTATAGAAAGCGGAATAGTGAAAGTGAGTTAATCCAAGCTTCTGCCTCCGGAATAATACCTGATTTTGTACACGTTACTCTGCATCTTAGAAAGATAACCCATGGACAGCGTGCCAGAATGAACTAAGTACCCAACACCATGTCAGCAAAAGGTCTTTTAGCCACTGAGTGATGTCTGAGCCCATTGTTGTGCATCTTAACTTGCCTTTGCTTGTATTTTTTTAACATCATTAAACTCTACTGGCTAGCATTTCTTTCCCTTGCAGTATTTGCATCTAATTACTCTTTGTGATTTCTTCTCTGCGGCTTGTGGCACCTGCTACAGGCTGGAACATTTTTGCTTTTGGCTCTCATAAGCCATAAAAAATGGTCTGCTATAAAAGTCCTCACTTACGTGTTTGCAGGTTTCCTTGAGCTGATTTTTTTCAAATCCTGCTACATTATATCAAGATACACAGAAACATAATTATCTTACCTAGGAAAACTTTTGTTAAACAAGTAATAATGCACCAAATATTTATCTTTTACTTAAAAAAAACAACCTTGTTATTAAAAAACAAATGTGAGTCGAAAAACAGAATTTACCTATAGCTGAAAAAGATTTAATGTTTGGCCACTAGGTTCCGGATACAAACATTGCTCTCTCTCTGCAACACCTTATATTAAGCACTTGACACAGCATGTATGGTAACTATTCCCACTATTTTTCACCCTTTGATAGTAATAAATGTTGAAAACAATTACAGGGACCAATAGAAATATTCACAAATAAGTAGCATGTATAAAAATAAGGACTGTAGGATTTGGCCCATACAGTACTTTCACATAAGAGCTCCCCTTTGTTCCTGCTGAGCAACAACTGAAGTCTAATTCTACATGGTCTAGTTATTGCTTTGAAGAATGAAGCATTTCTTGACCTATGGCAAAGAATAATGCAGTGGAAGGGACTGGACTACATAGCTATTTGTATGTGATTAGATGGCAAATCTGTATGAGGAGAGAAGTAGTAATAGTGATGTTGGCTTCTGCTACTTAAGGGCTGGACAGAAACATGTTGGAACTCTTTCTGGGTTGGTTAGTTGGTCTATGTGACCAACAGCGATCCTGTGATGTGTGGAGTTTATCTGAGAAATAACTGAATAGGAAATATTAATATGGCCTCCTTGCTGTAGGGAACAAGGACTCTTTTGCTGAGTCTGGAGAGTGAGAGCTAAGACACTAGAAGTCCTGGTATGAATGGGATGGAGGTGTATAAATGGGAAAGTTATTTATTTTTATGCCACTTTTATGTCATTTTTATGGCCAGAGGCTGCTAGAGCCAAAACTCTTCCACATGTCAAGACCACAGAAACTACTGAGCCAAAATACCTTCATGATCCCAAGAACCTCAGAAACTCCGTCATTGTATGATACTGTGGGCCTCTCTCCTTTGGTGAAAGAGACTACATCTGTCTGGGATGTCAGTCTGTGACCATGGCTGAGAGCTGGTGTGTTGCAGCTGCCACTGGGACTGTTAAGGGTGTTGCTGTTATACCACATTTCCACCATCTGCTTGTTGGATCCAAGTGCTGCTTCTCACTGAGTATATAAATTTTAAGGTCTTTGGGGCTGAAACCAGCCCTTTAATTTTACAAATTGGATGCACACTATTTTATGTGGCAAACTTTCTAACTGTTCAGGACTTGCAGGCATTTCTGAAGTAGCAATGAAACAGCCTTGGCCCCAGATGTCTCTTCAGAGTTGCCAAATATATATAAAGCCACTCTATTCTATCTACTCTTACAGGTTTCTTTCATCCTACATAAGCTATAAAATCCACATTGCAGCTGTTTGCTTCTATGGACAGTATAAACTCTGTAAGTACATTCTTCCTGACAAGCTTTGCAAGAGTTTAGTGATGATTCAGGCACTTCACCAAAAAAGAAGAGATCCGGTGCAATGTATAAATTCTACTGAGACCCTGCACAGCCTGTGAACTCTCTAGGATCCCTTGCAGAACACTCCAACAATCAAAACAGTCAGAACAAATAAAGCTATTATTATTCTTCCCAGAATCTCCACAATACTCACAGGCCCAGTCAACAGTAAGAACTGAATAAGCCAAAATGTGCATTTTGTAATTCCAGTTGTTGTTGAGATACTGTTTGACAAAAGCAAACAAAAAAACTTACCAATTTTCAACTCAAAAACATATTTTCCAATTATTATCAAACCTCCCACTAAACGATCTGCTGGCAAGAAACTTCCATGATACAATACAAGCTGAATGGATCCCAAACAACTTGGATTTTTGTGGCAACTTAATGTCACTTAAAAAGTAAAGGTTACTGTTCTGGCACTCGTACTGCCTGTGCAATTGCAGTTTAATCATAATATTTTAATAATTATAGCTCAAGCTTCTAAATGAAAAAAAAAAAGATTACATGTTTGTGTTCTGGCAAACACTTATAGGCATTAAAAAGGGCTGAGTTCAAGGTTGTGGAGGTTTCAGTAAATTACATTGGCTCGAGCTTGGATCAGGAGCTGGGAACCCAAGGCATACCAGTAACCAGCAGAGCACTCTAAAACCAACAATGTTCCCTCACACGCAAAGATTTTAAACAAAGGACTTCAAATACATGGAACATATTTGGAGAGAAAAGGCAATGGTAATAAAATATCAATTTTAAAAACTGACAGTCTGGGCAGCGTGACTACCAGCATGCAGCGCACACTTCCAATAGCCCTGAACCCAAGCCGCCTCCTACAGCTGGAGAACCAGCTGAGGTAGCTAGCTGTAATGCCTCCATAGGTTGTTGTCTAGGTTTACAGCAATCCAGCTCCCGGCCATGCTGATCTCCTCCCTCTAAGGCAGTTTCCAGCTGTTTTACCATAAAGCTGTTTGCCCGTCATCATGTTGCTGCTACTTCCACTGCCTCTTCATTACCACTGCAGGCTACCATGTTAGAGAGGGTAATCTTTTACTGTCAGCAGCTCTCATAAAATTCTTTTATTCATAAGTTTCAGACTTGGATATCAATGTTTTATTTCTCTCAACATCTAACTGGCATGTCATTTTAATAACAATGTCCCAAAGTCCTGCGAAATACCCATGTAAATAAGGTTTGGCCCATCCAAACATCTCTCCTTGCCTGCCAGCAGATACGGATGCAGAGCTAAGCATTTTTCTTTTTCCAGCTCAACAGATTTCTGCAGTGGGTGCCACACTCTTGTCAGCATTTCTCTTTAAGAGGATTGTCTGTTTGATGGAAAACGCTTATCTCCTCCTCTACTTCCCAGAAGATTTTCTTCTGTTAGGCCTCAGCCTTCCACAATTAAAATCAGAACCACATCCATTGTCCCAGAACTGTCTCTGAACACACGCACATTCATTTATAAAATCCAGGGTGAGTCAGCGCACAGAGATTCCCTAAGTCATAAGAGCGGTGGGCGCAGGCAACTTTCACTTTTGCATGCTGGCTTTTTCAAAGTCCCCGTTCTGAGACAGTGGAAGAGAAAGTATTCAACCAAATGTGACCCAAATTTCATAATTATGGTGACTCTTTACCAAGATGTGTAACTCCGGAGTCCAGGACACACACTTTGGACAGGTGGAGAAGAAGCAAACTCGAAGAGTGAGTGGCTCCTGTTTAAAGAGATCTCATCAAGGTTTCTGCTGTTCTTAAATATTACCTAGCTTTTCTTACACACACACACATACTCATGGCCGAAAGGTCCACATAGCCCCCAGCTTTTTCTGTGAATTCCCTCTCTCTTAATTCTTTTTTATATATGTAAGAGGGTGGATTATTGAGGAAATAACATTGAAGGATGAGTCCTTGAATTGCTATTGCAATCCCACAAAAGCAAGAAGCAGACATATGACAGGAGACTGCAGCAGAACAGGATTTATCTTGCACTGGCCTGAGTGTTTATGGAGTTATCCTCTGTGGGATTAAGAAAATTTTCCTCTGGCCCTGTAGCTCTCTGGCTGATGTTGTTCATAACCCTTGTGTGCATGGGGGTGTACCTCCGAGAGGATTTTCTGTTTCCCTTCTCCCACCCCTGCCAGTAATTACCAACACACAGTACCGGGGAATGAAGAAGGAGGGAGAGCTCTAAAGGGGCCTGCCACCAATTCAATAGGGCTTTGATTTAACAGCTCCGAGTCCTTTGAAAACATTTTGCCAAGAAAAGCTTGCCATCAACACGTATAATCTCTTATCAGCGGCCATTGAAAGCCCGGGCTCCGAGGTTAATTCTCCCATCGCAACCAGTTTCAATCAGTTCAAAACTCACATCGAGATGAAAGCTACGAAGCCTTCTTGCCCGGTTTGTCCCGCAAAACCCACTGAGATCAACCGACTGGGGAGGATTAGGGCATGTTCATCTGCTGGCTCTCCAGCAGGACGGGCAGGCTCAAAAGAAAAACAATAATTAGGGATAATTGCTTGTGTCCAAACACAGGCATTACAGCCCCTTTCCCCTTTGGTACTTTGTGAGCTGGAATGAAAAAGACACCCCCTGTTTTGACAGCTGGGCAGGCGAGCAGAGCTGGTCACAGATGAACCGAGACGTCCCCGGGCATCGGCGGCGCAGCGGGGCGGGCCCGGCCAGGCCGAGGCCGGCAGCGGCCGGGGCGGCCCCGCCTCAGGCCCGCCCCCCCGCGGGCGGAGCCGCCGCGCCGCCCCGAGATGGCCGCGCCGCCCCGAGATGGCCGCGCCGCCCCGAGGTGACGGCCGCGCCCTCGGGCCGGCTCCGCCCGGAGGCGCTGCCGTTGCCCCCAACGGCCGTAACGGCCGCGGGGCTCGGCGGCGCCAGCACCCCGGCACCCGGGCGGTCCCCGGGAGACATGCAGTCCCCGCGGCGGGGAGTGGCGGCCCTGTAAAGGAGGAGGCTAGGGAGGAAGACGCGGGTTTAAGTGTTGCCCGCCGCAGCGCCGCCGCGCTGCCGTCCCGCCGGGACCCCGGCACCGCGGGCGGGCGGGGGCGATGGGCTCCGCTCCGGAGGGGGCCGGCCCCGGGGCCGCGCTGCCGCGGGGAGCGACGCCGGGCGGCCGGAGGCTGCCCGGGGCGGGAGCAGCGCGTTGCACCGTTCCGCCGAGGGGCCTGCTCGAGGGGCGGTGTGCGGCCCCGGGCGGCGGGGGGCGCGCAGCCGGGGCCGGGGGCCGGGGCGGGGGGGGCCGGGTGCTCGGTGCCGCGGGGAGCCGGGTATCGGGACTCCGATCTACAAGTGTTACGTTTCTTGTACGCTTAATCGACAAATGCAAATCGGATGGGAACAGTAACGCGCTTCAAAACAACTGACTAAAATTACACTCTTGAGCTGTAATGTATACAACGGCATGAGTGATTAATTAGGGAAACCCACATCCGACAAGAAAGATTTTTGAAAGGAATCTTGGAAAACACTGCAAATACAGCTGGGATCCAGATTAATACATTTATCTAATAAAGCTCTTCCCGGTCGCCTTCTGTCTCTCGCCTGGTCCTGTCTCCTTCTCCTCCTGCCTCACATTAGGGTCGGCTCAGCCAGCACTTCTCTGCCTGATCGGACGAGCTAAACTTTTTAACAAGAGATTATATTTGCGTGTAAATGGTCAATACGATAGCGTTAAGGCGTTGGGCATTAAAAGACCGGGAACGGGCAGACGCTTTGCTTTTCCATTTTGGAGGCAAAGCAAGGTTATGATCTCTCCTCTGAAAGCGGGGATGAAGATGGAGCTATATTCCTCCATAAGAATGAGGCACAGCGAGCGTGTTTCGTAAACGAGGTCTTTAGCAGCAGCATCACTGCTGTGGCAGCGGCGCTTGCGAACATAAATCAAAATGCGGTTTTGGAAGTGTTGTAGGTTAGGTGGTGCGGTACTAATGCAGGCTAAACCATAATACGGATTATCATACAAAACTGGTCTGAAAGGTGACGGACAAAACGAGGCATGGAAAACGGTAACGTAGCTAATTCCAGCAGAGCAGACTCCACTGCTAGAGCTCACTTCCCTTAAAAAAAAAATTAAAAAGTAATTTTTTTTACATCTGTGTAAAATCCCAAACACCCAGAAGCTGGCCGGCTTCAGAATACACCGAGGAATAAAATGGATGGGAGGGTTTAAATCTCCCGATCTTGTTTTACAGTATTATGACGACCTTACAAACGATAGCAGTTTTCTTCCCGTTTATCCTGGACTTTAAGCATTCTTAGCAGCTATTCTAAATCTGTCTGCGTAGGCAGACTGTCTATACTTGACATAGAAAAAAAAAATTCTTTTAAACATATATAAAAGTGTTAAGGATGTAAGACAAAATTACGGTCTGTTTCCATAGCGCCAAAAGACAGAGCAACTGAGTTGCCCACATCCGTGCTGCCGTTTCCCCCGAGCCGAGGCAGGCGCAGCACCGGGCTGGGCGGGCTGCCTCTGTCCCCACGTTTTCCTACGCGGTCCACGCCGGCAGCGCCGTAACCCCGTGCAAAAATCAAGACTGCAGATCGCACAGTCTGCGAGGAAACACGGTGTGTCACACACGGGCAATGCCAGCGGGAGCATCCTCGGGGTTACTTTTTGTTGTCGCTCTTTTCCTCAGCTGCACAAAAATAATGAGCGGAAGTTTGAATGGAGAAACATTAAAATAAGTACATCACAACACAAAATGTAAGCTCGGTCCCGCGGGGAGAGATGGAGCACGTCTCTGTACTTTCTCGAGGCGGTTGTGGATATCTGTGGAGCTTTTTCTATGACTGAATCCTCTGCTACCTGTCGGGAAAATGGAACATTTATTAAACCGAGCAATAATTAGTTTTAAAGTATCTGTAAATTGTTTCAAACGCAAGAGACACCTCTTTGAGAGTCCCGGGGGTCCCCAGCATATAACAGGTTGTCATTTAAATGCGGTGTGTGTGGGTGCGTGGGTGTGTGGCGTGTGGTTTCTTTTTTCTTTCCCCCAAGGGTAAAATCTTGACAGCTGTTTCTCACGAGAATCTTTCGGGAGATTTTTATGGAGAAAAATTGACAACGTATCGGCGGTATTTCCTAGCCCAAAAGCCCGCTGCAGCCTCACCAGCACGCTGGCATGAGCAAACCCAATTCGACTCGAACCCTCACCCGTCTCCCAGCTCCAAAGTTACACAGAGAAATCCCAATCCTTTTCCTCCCCACTTTCACTTCCGTTGATTAGACAAGTTTTGACAAGCTGCAGAGCCCTGATAGAGATCCTACCCTGCCTCCCAGGACTCGGAGGAGTGTACCCAAATCTTTTATTATGTTGCCGTACTGCGGTGTTCTCTGCTGCTGGATCAATATATTTTATTGGTAGTCGTCGCAGTATTCGTGGTTGTGGTTATAATGCTAATAGTCGTCCGTGACTTGCTAAACTTGCCGTAGTTCGTTCTGAAAAGCTCCTAGAAATCATAAGTACAGTTATGAAAAAACTAAGATCAAATAATGCACTAAACGACCTTTCTCCAGATACTCCCGGGGAACCTTCCTACCTAGTGCAGGATCAAACCCCAAACAAGAAACGCTGAACTTCGGTGTAGACGGTAATCTGAAGTTTGAATGAGAGGCGCAAGAATCACCTCAGTCTACTGCAAAGCAGCCTCCGAGCACGAATGAGAGGACGCCACGGGTTTGTTCCTTCAGCTCCTCTTTTCCTAAAACGCTTCTGAATAAATCAGTAAGAAATTAAAAGCGAGGAGGAAATACCACGTACGTTGGGATGGGATTTGTCTTGTGCGGGCATAATTCTCTTCCGATCTTCTTGTACACATTGCAAGTGTAGAGGGGGGGAAAGTGCCCTGTGAAACGAAATTTGAACGGGTACTTTTACATTTCCTTTTAAAACGAGGTCACTTATTCTTTGACTACAACTGCGTGACAGCCTGCCGCGGCCAGGCTCCTGCACACATCTGATTACAAATACGCGAATCGGAACCGTGGGCTGGATGCGGCATCAGCGCCTGGGGGCTTTATTCTAAATGTTACACTTCGAGGTTTACGTTTCTGTTTGTCTAATACAATTTATACCCGGTGGTTTTCTTCCAAATTAAGCAAGAGACGCCGATCGCTGTAAAAATTAGCGTGTGTCAAGTTTTAGGTGGAAAAGGGAATTTGACAATGCTGCAGTCGAACATTTCAACAGCCATTTACCACTAAAGAGCGCAGCTTCCAGAGTTATATACCTTGTACTACAGTTCATAAACTTGATTTATGATGAAACAGAATTGCTGAGTTTTACCGCTCTGGCCCTCCCAGCTGGTAAGAATTTGACTGCAACATGTGGGATTTACAGTGAGCGAAAATAGCATTATATCGAAAGCTTCCCCTGTATACGCGATCCCAGTCAACAGGTAATGGAAAACTCCGTCTTGCAAAAACACGCACATACTCAAAAGCCGGTTTTCGCGGTCAGATGGCCAGAGGAGGTCTGCGCGCCCCTCCGCCCGCAGACCCGACCGGTGCCGCCCGTACGGCAGAAGCGCCCCGGCGGTGCCCTTCAGGGAGCGGAGGGAGCCCACACCGAGGACCCGGCTTCCCGGCCCCGGGGGCCGCCGCCGGCGACGTGGATGGGAGCAGCAGCAATGCAGGAGGGCGGCGGGGAGCCGGCACGGCGATTTTGCACTCCCCGCTCTCGGGTGCGCACACGCGGCCGGCGGCGGCCGAGGGGACAGCGCGGGCGCTGCGTTTTCAGGAACAGATCTTTTCCCAAGCATCCGTGGCTGTCCCGGTGCAATCGCATGCATGCAGGTCGGGGAAGGGGGTGGAATTTGTGCCAGGCTGGCATGCTAATATTTGCGCCTGAAATAAGCTGTCGGTGTAGCCGCGTAACCTGGTGTGTTTTAATGCAGCAGGGTGGACAATATGCACTCTCCGCTCTAAATCCCCGTTTCCCGGCTCGGTCCCCTCATAAAATCATAGCCCGGCGCAACGACACGGGGAAGGACGAGCGTGCTGTAACCAAAGCATTACTAACAAAACGGCTGAGAAATCAAAACACCGCCCCGTAGGGTTACCTCCGCGGCCCCCCACCCCTCCGAGGGGCGCACGGAGCCCTCCTTGCGGTCGCTCCCCTCGCGGAGCCGCTCGCACCCTCAACCCCGCGGCTATCGGCGGCTCCGCCAGCCGCTGCGGGGGCACCGGTGCCGGCGGCTGGCGGGGAAGGGGGTCCCCCGCCCGGCGGTCCCCCTTGCCCCCCAGTGAGGAGCCCGGCTTTCCCCCAGCTCGACCCCGGGCTCTGGGGCGGCGGATGCTTCAGGGGACCTCGCCGCTGCTGGGCATCGGCGGTGCCCGCTCTGGGGGCAGCGGGCTTGCGAGGGGACCCGCAAGGCTCCCCGTGGGCACACCCCTGCTTTTTGTCCTCCTCCGACCCTCTCCTTTCTCCCCACGGACCGCCCTGCAGCCCTCTCCTAAAATGTGCGGCATCTTACCGAGGCGCTTGGCAGAGGGCTACCTCTCCCCTCTCACCGGGAAAAAAAGGGTTCTCGAGGCTGTGTGGAGGACATGGGGTGGCCCAGGAGAGCGGCTTTCTCTGCCTGTACCCCGGAGGGGCTGCGGCCGTCCGGTGGGATAGGGGGCCTCTGGCACAGCCCCTCTCGCCCGCCGGCTCCGAGCACCGCGAAGCGACACCCAGGGGCATTTTTGTGGGTGATTTGTACAAACCCGTGGAAAGCTCGGGAGAGGGAGGGAGGGAAGTGGAGGAGATTTGGGAGAGTGCAAAACCCGTGCTGGAGAGGGAGAGCTCGGCTTTGGAAGTAAGAAACTGTATCTTGCCAAGGTGATAATTGGAAAAATATCCCTGCAAGCCAGCGTTTCTATCGGTTTGGTTTTCTTTTTTACTTTCCTTCCCCCCCCCGGTACTGCACAAGTTCATGTAAGCTTTCGACAGCTAAATTCGTCAGAGTTTCCATCCCTCATCCACAAAGCCACTAATCTGAGTTGCTTTTGCAGTGGCTATTTACAGGCAATTATAGGATAGACATATGTTGCCGAAAAGCAGGAACGAATGTGGTCTTCCGTCCTCTTTCGTGCTTTTAATGAAATGGTTCTCCCTGTTCGTGCACACTTAAACACTTTTCTTTTTTACTTGCCTCCAAAGCCCCTTGCTTAAAAAATACTGAAATACCATAGGTTTTAAAGATTTAATTTTTTTTACTGAGGTCCTTTCTGGGCTAAGTGAAAGGTGATGGTTTTACTTTAGACCATTCATACGCTGGCAAGAAGAGTCAAATAATGATTAACGGGTGTATTTCACTGCAGGAGGTCCCAGGGAAAGGGAGGTTTCGTTGCTCGACCGGCCGCAGGCTCGGCTCCCCCCGACGCCCCAGCCCTCTGGGTGGGTGCTCGCGGGCCGTGGGAGCATCACAGGGGCGGAAGGTGCTGTGGAAATAAAAGGTGGCCTTATTATTATTATTAAACTTACTGAAAAGCAATAATGTGAACGTGCGCTCCTAGACGGAAGTGAGCAACTTCTAGTTTCAGTGGTTTTGCGGGATATATGACTATTTATATGGTCTTGGTATTTTAATTGTTGCTCCTCTCGCTGTAGAGATGCGGTCTTGACACAGCTGAGTTGTTCAGTCAAGAAGCCAGCAAGAGACAATCACAGGCAGGGCTGTCTCCTTCGCTGAGAAATAATAACCGAACACATTGTAAACCCAACGTTATAATCTCAGCAGCAGTTTAACTCGTGCTCACCAGTGCTCGCAGCATAGAGACGCTATTCGTAAAAAAATTCTCGGCGGTAAAATGGTTCGTTTTCGTTTGAGGTCTCTATGCATGCCATTTCCCGATTTTCTGTGGTGTACATTCTTTCTTTGGGGTTCATAAAATTAACAAAACTGCATTTAAAAACTCCGGAATAGTCCCTTGCTGAGAATAAGTGTTATGTTCTCGGGCTAATACCCGCTACTACAAAATACGGTTCTTCTTTTGCCCAGATGAACTGTCTGGGGAACAGGCTATCAGGCAACTACTCTTCGTTTGCAGCGACATGGGGGAGAGGAGAATCCCCCTTGATAACACTGCCGCGAGTGATCAGGACATTCGGAATTCTTGGCGCTGCAATTGTGCTTTGTTTCTTATCCGAACCTCAGTGACTATCCCCTTCCATCCCATTTCTCCACACCTCAATTTTCGCTCTTTCCCTCAGCCCAGCCTAGCTTTCCCTTCTCTAGACCCAAAAGTTCCTTCTCTCTTAAGCTCTTCAAACCACACCCCTCTTTCCCCTACACACCTTTAGGACCTTCTCCGCCATTCCTGAAAGACGCTCGTTGTTAGGAGACATCCCCCCAGGGCGGCGCATTCAGCCTTGACCGCAGCCTGCGTGTCTCCAGTCTGACATACTGGGAATTCAAGAAGCACACTGGATGAAGGTCCAGATCAAAAGGAGACAATCCAGACGACGCTGAAGTTTGAGCTGTATCGTTTCCCCCTTCTTTCTAAAATATTTATTGAAGGCAACAGGTCATTAATTGGAGCAAGATAGGATAGCTCTATTGATGCCAGTGGTATACCACAAGTTATAGCAATTACAGATCCGTATCACAGTCATATGTCAACCTAACAGAAGCAGACACTTCAGCAAAGAAGAAAGCCTATTATGGGGTTGGAGAGGAAGGGGCAAGAACTAGAACTGGGACTTTTTTCAAAATCTAAAAAACAAGGCAGATCTGATTCCATTTGAGGTTTGTGCCGTTTCTTATTTTATCCTTGTGGTTCACCAATTCCTCGCTAAACAATAATAGAGACATTCCTACATAATTTGATATTTAGCTATTAAAGCGATTCAACATGTTCTATACATAATTTAATTAAGATCCCACCTTAAACCAGGCTCTCGTGTATAACAAGCCTAAGTCCAATGTGGGACAATTGCTCTGCTGCTTTGAAACCCCGGCACGGTGTGTGCCCACGTTACATCGGGCAATTGCTGGGCTGTTTGCAGCCAGTCCCTGCGGATCTGGGCCTTTCCCTTTGTTAGACATCTGCCATGTGATCCTGCAGAGGACTGGAAAGGGCAGCCTTGTAACAACATTATTTCAGGAGGATAATAAGTAGCCATCATAAATTCCTTTTTTAATAGTTTATTGCCGGTTGTAGTCTATTGACAGTGCCTGTTTTATAGCATGGAGGAAAACAGTTCCTTGTTGGCACTAGTCACTAAAACTGTTTGATAGCTCTGGCCCTTTTTAGTGCCTTCAGAGAAAACCTAGTGTCTCGTGAAATGAATCATAAATAGCTGAGTTGAAGTTGAACAAAAGACGGAAAGAGGGAGGAAAAAAACAGTCTTGCACTTACTGAAATATGTTTACTTTGGACAATAATCTATTAACTAGTTTAACAAAGATACTTTAAGGCTCAATCCTGCTGTCTTAGCTGGAAGGAAACATAAATTCCATGAGGATTGTGCCTTGGGCCTTTATAAGGAGACTGTTCAGCAAAGATTGTCTTTCTTCTAGCTCACAGAGTAGTACATACAAAACTTATGTACTAGACTTCACCTTTTTGAAAGCAGAAGCAATGCAGTCTAATGCTCAGAGCTGTCTTGTCATCACTCTCCTGTTGTGTAACATTGGACAATTTATGCAGTCTCATGGGGTAGGATACAATGAAATATATAGGTATTTAGGGAGGGCTGAGAAAGAACTGGATGCCCACTGGGTCCCACAAAACCCCAACTAGGTTGCTGTGTAACTCTCCAGATGTTTACACTTACAGTCCCTACCCTGAATCATTTTACTCTGAACCCTAAAACCATCACTCTTATTTAAGTCTGTTCAAAATCCAGAAACCTGGGTGTCCCAGGCAATACTGGGCTTCGCTGTCCATGTAGGCGGACTTGCAGTCTTTACGAGCATCATCGTACAATTTTGCTAAAGGTTACTACCCAGTCTTTCTCTTTCCCCCTTCCCTCCCCAAGGGCTGTTGAGTGCAATGTGGATCCTGAGATTCCAGTTTCAGCCTGAAATATTAATTCAAATTTTTTCCAGTTTTTTCCCTAACCAGCCCTTTCCTATGTGACCTGTCTGAGCAGGTGACTTTTAAGATCATCTAGGAAACACCAGGAAGATCTGACTTTGGACCTAATTTATTTTGGATGAAATATGCTGCCAGATGCCAGGTTGAAAGACAGGACTAAATGATGGAGCCCATTGCATATATAACACTGAGACAGAAGTGAGAGACCTGGGTTCAATGTCCTCCTCAGCCTCAGAGGCTGAAAAATCTTAGATGAAATCTATGTTTCCCATTTGTCATGAGAGTATCCAAGCTACTGCCTTTCTTAAGCTCAGCTGCACTGCAGAAATTAATCCAAAACTCAGCACGATGGAGCACAGCTCTGGATCCTTAGTTTTCAGGCATTCAAGTTATGCTTCTGGTACCTGCTTCCTGGTCTGCTAATACTTTTAATCTAATGGTTTTATTTTTAATTCCTCAGAAGAGGACTCAAAGCCCCAGAACTCCCATGCCTTGCAAGTGATGCTGGTTATGGGGCTAAAGCCATACTCCTTCACTGTGTTAGCCTAAATTCTTCACTCCATAGAGCTACAAGAGGAATGAGGAACGTCTGTGCTTTTGTGGATAGGACAGATGCAAGTGTGAGCCACCAGCCACTGGGCTAAGACAGGAAATGAAGCCATCCTTCCCACTTCCAGAGAAAATGCTGTAATCCACTTTTTTTTTTTTTTTTACTATATGGCCAATGGTAACATTTCCTTCACCTGAGATAAACCCCATGTTCTGTGTGGACCATATGATCCAAAGGGGGTACTGGGCCATATTAAGCCTGTAGGTGAAGACAGCTTCCTACAGAGATATCCATCAGGTGCTTAAACTGCAGATGGTCAGATGGGATTTCACATGCTCCCCTGTCCCTAGCATTCTTTGTTAGCCCATTCTGTACAGCTCTGTGCTCCATCTCATAACCGCTTGGGCCCTCTTCTTAGGTGTGTATGCACTGTATAGAAAACCCATGCACTTTAGGCTGAATTCTGGATTTCAGTCCAGACTGACTGGTGTCACCCGTAGTTTGTGACAGTTTTTGTTCCTTGTTGTATCTCAGTGTCATGATTTTATGGGGCAAGAGTCTGTGATTTTTTTCCCCAAGTAGGCTCACATTGCTACAGTTATCCCTGCCTTGTTCACTTCAGGATTGGATTTCTCTTGAACCCTCTTTTTGGACACTCCTCCTGAACATCATCCATTTCAATCTACTTTTCCATCAGACAACATTGTGCCTATGATTTATGATAGACAAAGCATTGGCCTTGTCTGATGATCTGAAATCTTCTCCCAGTAAATGCCTCTCTCCTCATGTCATCTCTTGAGTGTTGGCCTTGGCTGAGGAAGAAGACCTAACATCTCTTGTTTTGGTGCAGGGAGGGAGAGGTGCCTTTCTTTAAAAACTTTTAGTGAAGAGTCATGATGGTGGAAATTGCATACCCCCTGTTGTACGATCTGGGCTAGACTTCTCTGAGGAGTGTAGAGAGTCTGATCTGCTACAGAATGTGTTGGAAACCTGAGGAGGGGATAGGGAAGTCCAAGCAGAAGTTAATAATAAATATCAGATCACTCCTTCATTTCTGGCACTTTTTTTTTTTTAATTCGCTATATGCTTTGAGTAAGACCTAAGGGCATTAATAAATGAAATAAATGTTGCAGTAATCCTGTCTGTTATTTGTCAACCATCTGAAACTGCAGATGAAAGACGTGAATGGTGCCAAAATGAGTATGCAATGCATATCCTGCCTATTTTTGCTATGCCAAGCATGAGGCTCCCATGAATGGATCGTTGCAGCAACACACAGCCCCAGTGAAACCAGCTGTGCAGCTGTTTGCATGCAACAGGCTACAGGGTTAGGGCCACAAGTCCTGATTTCCACGCAGTTACACACAGGTAACTTTGCACTGATGAATGGTTTCCTTTATTTTTATTGCCTCTGAAGCAGAGATAATTGTGTTCCTTATTTCATTTATGTTGTAAATGCAAAGTTGCTTGTTATCTTTCAGTCCTTACAGGATCCTGGCCCACAGCAATAAAATAAAAAAATAATGTATTTTATGTCACTCTTTCTTTTTAAGGATTCCAGTCACCTGTGAGCATCTGGTGCAACAGCCCATGTTTTATTAGTGTGCTCTACCTTTCTTTCACTTGGGTTTCTAGCTTGCTAGACAGAGTCAGCAAATCCCTTTTTTCCACTGTCATAGGACACCTACAATTTTCAGAAGTCTGCAGAAATGTCTGTGCATGGAGAATGCGTACAGTTTTTTTTTTCCTGTGAAATACTCCACTTTACATATTCTGCCATAACATTTTGTCTTTCCAGATGCTTCATTCACTATTTTATTTGATATAAAGTCTTAATCCTTTTCCCTCCAGCTCTTCCTCCTGTCGTTGGGACACAGTAAGGTGTGGAAATGCTGTGCAATACTGACACCTGCCAATATCTGTCTGGAGAGCACTAACCAACTTACCAGTGTATCCTCATGACCTGACTCTTCCACAGGGAGGAAAATCTTCTTGACTTAAGCAATAGTTGGAGAAGACAGGCAGAAATGTTGGGGTCTTCTACCCTTTTCTCTTAAAAATTTTTTTTTTTCTTCAACTGGGGAAAATAAGAGTAGAGATGTCTTCTAAACTAAAGAGAAATTTAGAATCATCGAAGCAAAATACATATGCACCCAATCATTTTAGTGATATATTACTTTGTCTAATCATTAACTTAAAATGCCATATAAGAATTTGTAATCCACAGTAAATCATTTGGTAAGAATGATTTAAATGTACTGCTGACTAATGCAAAACAGTCTAGTTTCCACACTCAGTTGGCTGCCAAACATTGTTTAAGAAAAAGGGGTGTTGTCATCCAAGTTGACATAAGTTATAGCAGATATAATGCTCCAATATAGTGGTGGTTTGCAGATTATTGGGTTTAAGAGATAGGAAGAAGATGACATATTAAGTACCATGAGGATTGCCAGGCCTATTTTGTGCCTTAATTAGGACGCTTTGCAACCCTACATCTAATTCTTCTCAAAGCCTGTTTGGAAATGCCTTTATGACCATCTTATCTGCAGTGATACTGGAGAAGTGAAATGCTGGTTAATTTACTAACACAACAGCAAAATAAAGAGGCTATTTCTATGGTAGAGGCACAAGGTTGCTCTTCTTAGTGTGATGATGGAAGAGTTAGTATTTAAAAAACAATTAAATCAATAATACTCTGTGCTGAAGCGCAGAAGGAAATAAGGAGCACTGATAGGAGATGCATGTCAAGTGGATGCGTTATTGAGGAGGGAGACTGGAATGGCTTTGGGCTTAAAGAACAATGATGATGTGAAATGCAGCAAGCAGTAGTAAACAGTGAGTGTGAGGGAGACATCTTCTCTGTCCCCAAGTCTTTTAATTTAGATTTTTCTTTGAAAGAAAGGAGAAACCAAGGATATATAAATACTGATTTTAATGTAGACAACAGTCTTTTCAGTGAAGTGCTTCCTATTCACTATCTTGTAACAGTCATATTATTTCTGCTGTTGTAATCAAAATCTTCTAGAAAATGAGTCACTTCTGGATTGGCCAGCATGTTGTATCTTTTACCTTTCCTTAGACTAAGATTATATCAGCACCACAGTGGTGCAAGGAGGGGGAGGAGGTCTGCTCCACAGGCACTGCAACGTGATGCAGCACAGCCAAAAATCAACTTTGACACTCTTAGTAGTCCAGCTATAGCATCATGGGTGAACTGTTTGAATATTTACTCAGCTTTTCAAACAGTTTGTTCAGCCCTCCATGCTGCCCCCACTACAACATTGCCATTATCTGAGGCAACTAGCTTGAGCCTTGCTGGCACTTCTGCCTCTTGTATTGCAGCCACAGCAGTGCAGTAGATCCCAGCAACCTGGGAAGGGTGCCCATGATCTCAGATCCCTTTGGTGCATTGGGAAACGTCTACCCCATGGTGCCTGCCTGCAAATAACACCGTCACAGCTTTGCTCTTGTGTGAGGTGTGAGAGCATGTTCCCAGCAGAGGAATGATAGGGAAATTAGCTCATTCTGCACAGTCACTATGCAGTTCCTGCAGACCTCCCCCCCATGCCACCCCCTCCAATGCTCCTTTTAAAAATACATCATGATCAAATGGGTGTAACTCTTCTAGACACTGTGCAGAGAACAGCCTTTGCAAACTCAAGTGTTAATACACCAGACAGAATCAACGGGTTTACAGAAAAGCAGAGATTAACAACATTGGGAACACTGTGTATATGAGTATGGAAAGCAAGGCCATTCCCTAAGAAGTGAAAAAATCCATTTCATTCATATATTTTATACCCTAAATGGCCACAGGTGACTAATGACTTCTGAATTAATAATTTTTGGAGTACCCAGCTGTAACACCTGAAAGCTATGTGGTTTTCAGAGTGTTATTAAGCATTTTCTGACAATCTGGTTGCTTTTAGGCAAAGGTACTCAAAAAGCAGATGCATCTAAAATTAGTGTTAGAAGGCAGAAAGCAAAGAGGGGAGGAGGCTTGTTAGAATATGTTAGAGAGAAGATGATGTTGAAGGGCGAGGGAAGGTTTTGTGCAGCAGGAAACAAACCAGCCAGGCACTTACAATGATAACTAAGATAAACAGTTCAAGAGAACTATCTGACCTGTTTGGACCTACTTTCTCCTGCTGTTATCACTAACCAGCATCTGTACACCCAGGGGTAACTTACCTCCCACATGGTGCAGCATCTAATTCTGTGGAGCTTTAGCCCTCGTGCTTACAAGTCAGAAGCCCCCAGCAAGACTTGCTTAACATAAGGTTGGTTGTGGCCATGGATGGAATAGCAGAGCAGAGCTCTGGAGAAGCAGAAGCAAACACGACTCCACCTGCAATATCAAGAGCTGTACTTGGACACAGGGATGAAATA
The DNA here is from genome assembly GCF_965638725.1 of Aptenodytes patagonicus. Taxonomy (NCBI): domain Eukaryota; kingdom Metazoa; phylum Chordata; class Aves; order Sphenisciformes; family Spheniscidae; genus Aptenodytes; species Aptenodytes patagonicus. The sequence continues at coordinate 29,489,988 of NC_134982.1, forward strand.
TTAGGGCAGATCCACAGGAGAAGACAGCAGAGGACGGCCACCCCTGCCTTTATGGCATTTATGTGTCAGGTCAGACCCACTGGTGGATATGAGCACCAGTCTCATTGAGTGGGGGAGCCAGTCACCTTTTCCTCTGCCTTGGGCACTGCACAGCCACCTGATCAGGAGCTGGGGGGTAAATGTCCCCTGCAAAGCTCCTGACTCACATACGTGTTAAAGTGTGAACTTGTTGGCAGAGTTTTGGTGACACTGCCTCTCCTCTCTCTCTTCTACCCTCCACAGGTGATGATGCAGCAGAGCTCTGATCTTGGCTAGGCCAAAACTGGCCAAGGACATCTGATAGGAACTTGAAGGTCAGCAATTGGGCATCATCTCTGTATGCTACCCATGGCTGTAGCAGATGGTGTCCAGTGGGCATGCCAGCTTTCCCTGCAGCAGAAGAGCAGAGACCCTGCCTTCCACTCTGGAGCACCAGCTTGGCTCCCTTGAGGTGTCTTGCGTTCAGGGTCTGCAGCTGCCTCCCACACCATCCCCTCAGTCCCTTTAAATCTTTTTTTCAACACTTCCGTGGCTCCTGGCTCAAAAAGAAGTCATCCACGTAAGACAGCTTCAAGGCTCCTTTGCTTGAAATTCTTGCCTGTCCTTTTCTGCCATTTCCTTTAATCCTGTGGCTGAACCTGCCATAACCTCTAGCAGCAGAGGTTTGCCCTTTGAGGTCCTCCTTCCATCCCAGTGCGTCCAGTACCTGTGGTGCTCCTAAGTCCTTGGCCTGTCTCAGTGGTCTGTACTCCCTCTGCTGAGGGAGAAAACCCTGCAAAAATGGCACTCTGGGCCACAGCTGTTCTTTGGCTACCTCAGAAAGTCTTGTCTACTCAGCTGATAGCCTTGTTAGCTGTGACAAAATTAATGCATTAAAAGAGTCATATCTGCATGCTGTGCACATCACTATTTCGTCTAAACAGCGACATCTCCTGACACCCGAGCTGCAGCTGTGTTAGTGGGTTACTACTCCAATAAAGTTGTTGTTGTTACACACAGTAAATGGCCTCCCGAGGGCCACCCTTAACAAAAACCATGTCTGCTCCTGCGTTTCATTCAGTGCCAAGCATGCTGTCAGCACTTAACAGCTATTAATAATAACAGAAGGAATTACAAAGCTTCATGGGATAGAATAAAGCCTGCTTAAAGGCAGTTCTTTGAGGGCTGTCCTACTTTGCTTGTATTAATACATCCAAACTGGATCTATTTAAGATGATAAAGTTAAAATTACCAACGTAATGCAATTGCAAGTTTGAAACTTTGCCAGACATTAACTGCTAAGACTATTTCTATAAACAGAGTGCACTTTCTAAAGGAACATTCACTTCAGCTTTTAACTGTGTTTTCCTGGGGAAAACAGTTGTGTTGGTGAAAATTCAAATATGCAGTTTATTCATATGTTAATTACAAATTGTTTATAAAAGCAGCAAAGATTTCTGTTTTGGGCATTTTCTGGCAGCTGTTTGATTAAAAGTGGTTTGAAGAGTTCATCATATTCTTCGGCTTCTACAGCTGGTTGGCACAGGGCAGAAAATACCTGATAGGAAGACAATTATTTTTCAGATGTATTGGGCCAATCGGGCATAACTGGGGGCAAGTGACATTATTTTAAATGGTTGCGCCTAGGGAACCATGGCTGAATTTATTCCAATATTGCAGGTAATGAGCATCTTAGAAGTTTTCACAGAGGGCTGAAAAACATATTCATGTATGAAGCATGAACGGCAGTGTATAATTTTCCACTTTTGAAACAGATGGATTTCTCTCAGTTCTCTCTCTCAGGTCGGCCAAAGTTAGTCACACTGGTGAGAGGCAAGAGAGCTGGGTAACATAAAATTCTGCTGTTGAGGGGCATCAAATTGGGATTAGATGGCTTTTTAGTAAATGGAAGACGGACAATTTATCTGCGAGATACAAATTCTGAAATATTTTTATTATTATACAGTGTATTGTAACTCCTATTAAACTGAACAATGAAAATAATTTATGCTCTGATAAACAATGAACAATAACATCAACTTCTGAAAAATACCAATGGATATTTTTTTCCTAATATTTCCATTCTTGTTTTTCAGTCTTCAGCAACTTAATACAGATGTGTGTTAATAGGTTAAATCAAGACGTACATATTTCAGGCATGCCCACATGTGCATATCAACTACATACACTCATGCACCCCAAGATGCTCTAAATGGGCACATGTCTCAACTCTGCAATCACACATTGTTTTCTGTCCTCATTGGTCGTACTGTGCATGTAACTTGACTAAAATATGTGTCCCAGTGCAGCAGAGAAGCATACAAGCAGAGATCCTGTTCTACGTCCAGGATCCTGTTAGCATCTCTATGCCTTTGACAGTGAGTTCTTCAGACTAGACTATTTCTCTTATATTTCCACACTGATTTTCATACACTGTTGAAACGATAGCAAAAAATAATAGCCAAACGAAAATGGTTGTAGTCAGTTCTGTTTACTGGATGTATAAAAGCACATGATGAATCTGGCAACCATACCATTTTTGTTAGCATACCATTTTTGTTAGTTGTTTTACGGGGTCTAAGAAAATTCTCTGGTTTATATTGCTCTGTGGCAGTTTAATGGTGTTGCTTGTTATGAAAAATTGAAGGACTGAATGCTCCCAACACCAATATAAGCAACTAGGTGCCAGATAAAATGACCCTGAATTCATTAAATTACACCTGCACCAACAATAATCAGGCTGATACTCATTCTGAGCTATTACAAGTGAATTATTATCCAGTTAGATCACAAGCCCAGCTTTGATTATGGAGGTATGTTTATTCACGTTAAGATTTCATTATTTGTTTGGAAGCAGGGGTATAGTTTTGCAGTTAATTTGGATTTTTTTTTTTTACTAAACAGATGGAGGAGAGCTTGTTTTTTGTGAAAATGACAGAAAGGTAACATAAAATACTTGAACATATAACGTAAAACTAAACCATCTTAGTAATGCTACCCTGTGGGTCACCACCTCCTGGTTTGTATGGCTAAGTAAACATTAAAGATTAACACATTTGTTGCTTGATTTTGATTAACCATCAATATTAAGTGCAACACACAGAACATGGGCTGAGAAGGTAGAGGCATTTAAAACAGGTAGCATAACGTGTAAAAGGAGTTAATTTTTTTCCCCTAGCCGTTATCTGTGTCTCTCTTTTCTGCCATGTTGGGTCTTACTTTCTCTTCTTGACTTTTTCCTACCTTCCATTCAAAGCAAGGCCAAATCCTAACTAATTTTAACATGGAGCTTGAACAATTTATGAAAGGGCTTGTGCAGTTGCCTACCACAGCAGGAGCTGTGCAATCTTTTCCACTTTGACGCTCCCAGTGCTGCAGTCTCTCATCAATTGCCACATTAGTCCGGTTCCCACTGACACAGCCCTACAGTAGGTGATTTTTAAGCAAGTTATTCTACTCTTTGAGTGTGTGTGCTGGGGTTCATGTGTATCTATGTTTGCGTATTCTTGTGCTTCACACATCTATCCAGCAGCTTTTTCAAATATAATGGAATTTATTCAGAAATGCAGTTCTAGGAGGAAATCTCAAATGTGTTTACTTGGAAGAGTTCAGAAATTACTTTTAACTGAAACATTGTTTAGGAAAGCGTTCACTTGCATCATTTGGTAGGGTGAATAGCAATACACCAGTATTGCTCGGTACAATACACCATTTTTTTCCCTCCCCATCACTGATTTGTTATGCTTGCTCTTTTTTTTCTGCCTTTCCTTCTCATTATAGAACTATAAGAATAGAAACCATCCTCCGCTGGCATTCCTGCAATTCCCCATTTTTCTATGATCTTCCCACTTTTCTGGATATTTATGCCTTTGCCCTGTGGCTTTCTTGAAGCTGGGTGGAATTTGATGTCACTGCAGTTAAGGGCAGGATTTGCAGATGTGATTGGTACCTCAGCTTCTTCTCTGCGTTCCTTCCTGTCCTTTCCCAGCATATCCAGGTTTTAACAGGCTGAAAAAAACCCACAAACACACAAGAAGCATTAGATATTTCATTCTACTGCCTTATTCATCCTATCAAGCATTCTGTGCCACTCAGGATTTGTTAGATACAAATAAAGGCCACATTCAAGGATATTAAAATACAAGAATAAAGTCCATACCTGATGTGATTGATTTGTAAAGATGAAGCACGTGCATATGTGCACAGCTTTTACAGACTCAACTGTGCTCATTCTGTCTGTGAAAAAAGGCATCCAGTCAAAAACCAACCCTGATGCAAAGGTGCTCTGTGCCCCTGTGGCAGCACAGTGCTGTCTATGGGTGTCCTGATCCATCCCTGTCCAGCCAGCTTGGAGGGCAGGAGGAGCAAGCACCTGCAAGTCTGCAAAAAAACAAAAAGCCATAGAAGACTCTGTAATAATGCAGTGTTGGCACATCGCAAAACACTCAAGTACCTCTGATTTTGAGGGCAAAATCTGGGGAAGTAGAATATAGAAGCCTAATTTGAGCAAATATGGTAAAAATAATATTTATTTTCCCGTAATGTTTTATCAGGATTAGTAAAACTACAGTGTTGATGGATTACATATGTACAAATTTGGAGCTATGTGACTTCACTATTTACAATAATTTGTTTGCCTTTTTCTGTTCCTTTCCCTGGAAGATTTTGCAGGGAACTGTTGCTTTGTGACAAAAATCCTATTTCACCCCTACAGTTCTGAAGAGATTAATTTCTACTGAAGTCTTATTAGTTTATTTTCCTCCCTCCCTTAAGATGGCATAAGCAGAGTGAGGCCAACTGATTATCTGAAGAATGCATTTTTTGAAAAAGATAGTGAAACAGTTTTCATGATGCATGTATTGTGGTAACTGCTGTCCTGCTCTACATAAATGCGGAAGGTGGCATGTTAAATGGTGAAAAACAAATGACGACAAACAAAAACAGCAAAGAGGTGCAAACCGCAGCCTTCTCAAGCTGCCAGCTTTTGCCAGGCCTCTGTGTGAGGCAATGGTGTGTGAGCTGACCACAGTGATGTGTGGCAGGTGCTTGGGGACACAAGGCTGTGACAAGCCAATGCTGCCTTGAATGCTGGCATGGCCTGTTGCTGGCTGGGTTTGGGCTGCAGAGCAGCAGAAAAACAAGAGGGGCACCCCAAGCGGTGTCCACCAGTTTCATGATTAGAAGTTTAAAATGCACACCTATTTCTTTTTTGGCAGTCCATCTACTTGGACTGCATTATTGTTCAGTATTTCCTTAGGTGTGTCTTCAGGCTGACAAAGCCTGAAGCTTTACCTTAAAGCTAAGCTCTTGGTAGTACCCACTGAACTCTAAGTAAAGAGGAAGCTGCAGCTATGGAAGACATGAAGATATCAGGCCATCTACCCAGGGCTGTTAAATAGCATGCCCTGTTCCCTAAGTAGCAAGCACAGCGTCTTACATATAGACTGATGATTCACCTGCAAAAATAAACAAAAAGCATCCACTATCTTTTAAAAAAATCTGACACAATATAACCCAAACAGGAGAGCAATAATCTCATCCTAGGATTTTGTAAAAGATGTACAGCAGCTACTCTGCTTAGCATGTCCCATGGTGTTTGCTAAATAGCGTGAGTAGCTGCAATCAATTACTCATTAGACTTGCCACACATGGCACAGATACAAGCAAACACGGCGTTACTGATTTCCGCTTGACCCTGTGCTGTTATCACATATGGGGTGAGGTTCAGGAGGGCATTTTCTGACTGATCATGTGAGCTAGGGAGCCATTTTTGCCTGTTCCCTATGGAAAAACTTCTCCATCACTTTGCAAATGTCGTTTGTGTTCAGCACACATCTCAAAATTAGACTCCATTTAACTTTGGAGTTGTCAACACTGTGCCCTGAGACCTCTCAAAGTAACCTCCATCAGTAATGGGAGAGGCTCTCCCATGAGCTTGCTGGTGCCAGGAGGCGGAGGCAAGCCTCTCATGTAGGTCCACACGGGTCTGCTCCACCACATGCAACTCCTGCAGCTGCTGCAAGTCACCCCATGCCTGTAGGGCAATGAGTGTTTCTAAATCAGGCACTTTTGAAGAGACTCTCCCTACAGACCCCACTTGCCCTGTGAGGCTTTGCATCACATCAGAGGTTTGAACTGAATAATGTCTATTGGATGAAGCTGAACCAGAAAATACACCCTAGGAGAACAAGTTGTGTATTTCAACTGCTAATGGGCATTCAGTCCACAGGACTAAGTCTGATATAAACCTCTCCAACGTGCAGTGAATGTGGACACCAGGCCCTCCGCACCTGCTGTTTCACTTTGCAGACCCACTCCTGCTGAGCAACGCTGCTCAGCTAATGCAGGCACAGCCCGTGAGATCCCACCTGGCTGTGCTGTATGCTTCTCTGCCAGACACACTGGTGCACACTTGGGGATGGAGCGGCAATAGCGACGTTCAGCATGTCCTGCTGATGTCTATTCACTCTGACAGCTAAAGTGGAGCCAATAATGATACTTGCAGCAGGCACAGATTATCTTACGTGCTGTATACAAACAGCATGCCCTAGTTCTTTGCAAATGACCCTTGGACTCCCCCCTGCTCCTTCATGCAGAAAGAAGTCTGTCCCATTAGGTCACAGGGGTGAGGAGGAGGAGGAGGGTACATGTGAGTGCATTGTGCAGCACCTCTCCCCAAGCCCAAGTCCTTCCAGATGTCCACTCCTCCTGTGGGAGCGGGGAGACTCAGTTCTTCGGTGATTTCATTGGGTCTTTCACCACAGGTATTTTTTTTCCTTAAACAAGCCAACTCTCAGTTGTGTGGGAGCTCAGGGTACTTTTTAATGGCATCTTTAGTATTCGTAGGAAGGGAGAAAAGCTTCAGCTCTCCTGGCTCAAGATCCAGGTGGCATACAAGGCAGCAGGTTAAAATGTACCGGCTCTGCATCCTTGCCACCTGCCGAGTCAGTGGGGACACGCGATCGCCTTAACGCCGTCCAATTTCAACTCGGGCGGGTGAGGAAAAGAGGGTCCTCGGTGGCGCCTGCGAGCTGCCGCGCCGCGATGCGGAGGCAGCCGCCGGCACAGCAGCTCCGCGGCCTGGGGCTGCAGCCGGGCTGTCCCGGCCCCGGGCCCCGCCGCCCCCGCCCCGGCCCCGGCCCCGGCCCCGGGCCCCGCCGCCCGGGCCCCGGCCCCGGCCCGGCGCCGCCGCCCCCACCAGCCGCTCCGGGACACCGCCGCGCCCCCTGGCGGCGGCGGGGCGGCGGGACGTGGCGGGGGTGCGCCGGCAGGGCGGGGGGCGCTGGCCGGGGGCCGGGGAGGCGTCCGGGCAAACCGCTCCGGCGGCTGTCGGGGTCAGCCTGCTCGGCCGGGGCGCAGCTGGGGCAGGGGAGAGCGGCGCCGCCCCGTGGGAGCGGGGGCTCGGGCTCCGCGCAGAATTGAGGGCGCGGCGCAGCACTCCCGAGCATCCCGCGGGGACCCCGCGCCGAAGGCCAGCCGTGTGCGTAACTAGGGCTCTCTGGAAAGGAACGAGCCCTACTTACAGGTTTATTTTTTTTTCCGAGACCCCAATTTCCTAAATCCCGATTCAGTTTAAAAATAACTCTGTGAAGGATTTCAGCACTACTACTTTTGAACACCCGCTTGTACGGGCTTTCTGCTTGGGTATGTGTATGCAGGCACTTGCACAGGAGCATCAGTGGCAGAAACAGGTACCTCTGGTGAAACGAGGCTCTTGTGAGAAAGTGCTACAAGACCAAAGCAAAGCAAACCTTGACTCGTATATTCCTTTACTTCCTAACAGATGCAGCAGCACTGATGTTAAAAAGCAGACTTCAGATTTAGGTTTTATCTGAGAAGAAATTTGCACCCTGCAGCTGCATTTGGCATGTGTCATTTAGTGTTTTGAAATAGGTCCTCAATCTTAGAGCAGCTCTGTGCAGAATTTTTACTGCGATGAACAGATCGTGCTCAGCTTCATATCAATAGACACGTCTCTACCGATTTAATATGTTAACCATCTCATGGTCAAAATCTTATAAATGGAGTCATATTAGGAAAAATCCCAATAACCCATTCAGTGTTACACAGTTGAACACTCACATACAACATTCTGTCACTACGGATAGAATTTGAGACGCATCTGACTGTAATAAAGCATCATTCTGCAGGTCTGCAGTAGCATTGCAGGCAATGTCGGAGAAGGTAATTTTGCTTAAAGAGCACTAGTTTAAATGAAAAGTGGATTGAGCAAAATCTCAAATACAATCTTCCAGGTGCTCGGGGGAGTTAAATCAGTATAGCAGAGCTGTGTCAGTTCACCTTGGTTGAAGGTCTGGCCAAATAGGTTTGTTCTTTCACTCGTCATAGGGCAGAAAGAGATCATAATGCTGAGAGGTGAATTCGTGTGACCGTTATATCACTGAGGATACAATAACAAAAGCAAAAAACCCCTAAAGATAAAAAAATTGTTAAAATAGAAAAAAGGATGAAAGTAGATAGTGGAAGGAAGAGGAGGAAGAAGAGCCTTCACAGAATATTGCTCTATTCTTAAAAACAATAATCAGCAATCAGTACAGCAAGGAAATGTCATCAGACTGGAGCTTCTCAAATATCTGTGCAACATGAGAAGACTCCTACAGAATTCAGGCAGAATTCATCTGATGGGTCAAGATCATTTTAATATGTAGTTATTTAAATTTATTTATTCAGCCTTCTCTCTAAAAAGAAACCCATGGCTCTTTCAATGAACTTAGTGTCTACAAAAGTGAACTTTAAAATCAATATGGAGTCCACAGTGCAACCTTCTGGATTTCTCATATTTACTCTGACAGTACGATTTGATGTCATAAAAATAAAGCTGTGATTACCCCATGAAACATGCTTATGCCATGTATTTGGGGGGGAGGAAAAAAGAGCAGCAGCAAAAGTCTGTGGTTTCTGACTGAAGGAATTTTCTTGTTGTGAGGGAGGGTGAATGGGTAGAAATTTTGACCCTGGTCCTGCAATTGGATCCATCAAGCCTGACCTCTGTGCTCCTGCAGTGCTTTCTGGAGTCAGCAGAACTACGTGCTAAGTGCAGGGATCTGTCCATGTGGAACTAACTAACTAGGGATTTGGGACCTTCCAGTTTCCTGCTGTGGAAGGAAGATGCGTTCACCTCCGTGTAAATTCTGGAAGAGGAGCAAGAGATTTCCATAAGAGAAACTTGCATTTATTTTTAGACCTTCTGTTGTCCCACTCAGTCCCACAGAGATGATGCTGAACACAGGGTGCCTGCCTTTCTCCAACTACACATGCCTACCAGCTAACACCAGCTGATTTTCGCTGCTGAAAATCAGCGTGCCCTGTATTTCTCTAGTGAGAAAAACCTCACATACAGTTTGTAGTCACTGTCTAGTAGCTGCTGCTGCAGTTGCTAGTCCAGCTTTAAGTCAGTTTAAATGTTGTGTCCCAAATATGACCTCTGTCACTGTCATGTCTGTCACTGTGAAGCACAGTGGTTGTCTTGTGCCCCTCCAAAAATGCTTTATTTCTTGGCACCCTCTAAGTATACAGGACAGGGAGGTTGGTGCGAACCTGCAGCTCCATGCAACTAGACAGTGTTCTGAACGCACTTCTCCATCCAGAGCTATATCTCTTGATTGCTAGCGAGGCTGCACGGACACTCAGTGACTTCCAGCTGCCAGGTACATCCCATACCGCCTGCCCGTGCTCAGCACCAGGCTTCTCCAGCCCTCAGGAATGAGACCAATGAGATCAATCACAGATCGATGACAACTGGCAGGAGCTGAGACAGTTGTGTTGGCAAGTAAGAGAAAGTTCATGCATTCCATAACAGACACCATTCCATAACGGACACCAAACTGACCCGCAGGCAAACCAGCAGCACACTGCTCGGTTACTTTGGACAGTGACCATTGCCCTCTAGATCATTTTGCGTGGTGCCTGCTCCAGCAGGTGTGGGCTGAGAACAGCTTTTGGTTTAAGCCCTTTGAGGGAGATAGGCAAAACTGATGGGATCCTGCATGAGGAGATACTGACTTGTCCAGCTGTGTCGGAGCACTTCCAGGCACACTCAAAAGCAGAACTTGAAGCATATGTGGAAATAGAAAATAAAAAGGACTCATGGCATTCTCATTGCTCTGGGGTTTAGACAGCTCCTGAGCAAAGCTTTTTGGGACCTCCATTCTGGATTGCAAGAGTTCGGAGCTTATGCACCTCAGCCTCTGTTAGATATGGCTGTAAATCCATTTGTGGATAAAATGCCTGGAACCATGTTGATCTTGAAAGTTGAACTTGAACAAGAGATTCACTGCAGCCCCTAGGTGCCTGGATGCTCTGTGGGAACCTACAGCCTGAGTTGTGTGCCTAGGACCCACATTCAAACAAGAAGGGACCTCAGGAGGGGTTCCACTACAGCTCTCCCATAGAGTGAGGGTGCAGCAGGGAGAAGCTGTGATTGTTAAAGCCTTTAAAACTGGTAGGACCACACACCTCCGTCAAGGCTTCAGAAAAGTGCCATTTTCCTAGGGACATTAACCTAGTAGTTGTTAGGACTCCTGGTGGGAGACAGTGCTTTGCATGCCATCAGGTGGGAAAGGGAACTGAATTTGATGCATGCAGGATCTCTTAGAGGTCTATGTAAAAATGGGCAGAGGCCACTATTTGTATTTTCTCTGTTCCGGGATGCTCTGGTTCAAGCAGGGTGCTCCAAAAACGCTTACAGGACTGGGTTGTACAGGTGAACCAAGCAGAGGAAGTCTAATCTGTAGAATGGACTTATTAATGAGTGAGCTAGTCTAAGGAATCAGACAGAATTAAGACATTATAGGCACTTTCATGGATCAGACATTTGAGCACTTCTGAAGTTTCCCAAGCAATCAAGAGGGAAAATATATCAAGAATAAATCAAGTGTTTTCTAATGATGCTGAATGTCCAGGAGCAATCATGACCTTCCACAAACATCTCGTGCATTCACAGTTCACACTGGTTTCAGCAAGTCTGAAAAAAAGGCTTCTTGTGGGGAACCCCAATATGGATTTAGATCTTTGAGTTTAATAGCTTTGCTATTAATAGTTCTGCTATTAAATAATTAATAGCTCTGCTATTAAACTGCATAGCAAAGGGCTAATGAATTCTGAGGGAGAAAAATAAGGGATTGGTTAAATATCTTCAGTGATACTGAACTGTGTATCAGTACCAAGATCTTGCTCACACTTGTTTATCATGCAAGTGTTTACAGAAAAGATTCTTGGGGATTAAAAAGCTGGTGTCTCTTAGAATTGTTGTCTGTTGTCCATGGTTATTTTATGAAGACAGTGGGTATATTTCCTCATAACGTGGAGGTGACAAGTCATCACAGGCGTAATCTTCCAGCAGTTCTTCTGGCACATCAGAACTGTCCTCTGACCTGAAAATAGGAAGAGGAGCAGGCGCAAAAAGAATTTAGCAAACAGAAAGCATGCAAGTGACTTCAGTGCTGCATCCTGGCAGCCTTATCTGCTCAAAGCACTTTCTGACTTCTTGAGAAAATGCTACGAGATGAAGTTTTACTGTGATTCAACCGTCTGCTGTGTTCTTTTCATGAAGCATAAAAGTGTCAGGAGGTGACCTTTGTTTTCATGCTGCCTATGCCTGTCACACATGTTACTGAGGACGATGGATCAGTCAGCAGTTTTTCAAACAGACTTTGATAAATGAACTAAAAGTGACTTGTGTTCTAGGGAGGATATAATTCTGAGTAATTCCTATAATTAGAATATTTTTCCTTAGAGGAAAGAACTATATAAAATTATTTTTTGTCTGATTAAAGCAGTTTCATACTGCTCTGTAATATCAGTGATCTTGTTTATGCCCCAAAACTAGGAAAAGAGTAAGGGCTGGAAGGTTGCTACAGTGGGAGAAAGGCGTGTTGTGACCAGGCATAATCAGGCGCGAGAGCATCTGGTACCAAAGAGATTCGTGCATTGTTATAAAAATGCTGTTTGTGCACTGACTCGTGTGTTGTGATTGTGTTTGAGTGGAAGCCTCTGGCTGTACACATAATAACCTTCTGGTCAACAGTCTAAAGGTAGTAAGATAAGCACAAAAAAAAAAACCACGGGCAGGAGCATATATACTAGTATCTTAAAAAATAGCAAGAGATTTAGTAGACTGAAAATTGAAAGGGATTCATAGTGAATTTAATTCAGATACAATGCTTTCCAGAAAAAGTATGTCTCCATAGTCTTTACTCAAGAAATACTCCTAACAAAGAAAAAAAAAAATGTGTGAAAAAGAATAACACCCTGGACTAGCTTTTGTTTCCTTTGAAACCATACACAGCACGTAAAATACTCAGAAGCCTGTGCCCAAACACACTAAGGCATTTCAGAAGATGTACCTCTGATTCCTGGTATTCACCGCAGGATAAGCAGCGTAGTTCTCATCTCCAGTAAAAGCCGGGTTATCCAGGGGGTAGGCAGGGCAGAAGTGAGCAGAGCCTGGGGTGGGAATCGGTGAGGCGCTGGAGGAAACAGCACCGCAGCAGCTGAGCACCGGGTGAAGGTAGCCAGGACTCACAGCAATGCCTTCCTGGGCTGAGTACGGCGGAGGGATGTACTGTACCACTGTGGCGCCGTGAAAAGTTATAGGCTGGTTAATGCCAGTGAAGACGAAGGACTGTCCGCTTGCAGTCTGGTCGAGGTCTGACGTATTTTCCTCTCTTTCTTTACAGGGCTTGCATGTAAGCATGTTAAATTTACAAACAGCAATCAGAATAAAAGTCACCCCCACAGAGAGCAGAATAGGCCCTAGCAACTGAGTCCACTCCAGGTGAGTAACGCCGTCATATTTTATCCATCCCATCACGGTGAAAGTGATCCCCACCAGTCCCAAAAACACACCTGAAAAGAGCAAAGTGGCGCCGGCTTTATCCCCATCTGACACCAGGACATCGGATCTGTTTGGCTGATAAGGAGTGACAGAAAAGACATTCAAGGAGAAATCTTCTACATTGGTGTTGTTCTGCTCCATTATTGAGTGTAACGTATCTTCTGCCTGAAGAGAAAGGGGGCTTGTAAAGGACTCAGCAGAGCTGAGTTGAAGGTTCAGGTTAGTTATACAAGAACTTTGTGCGTGTATGGTTAACAGAGTCCATCATGTGAAGGAATAAACTTTGCTTAGAAGAATAAAGGTCTGGGAAGTGAAGCCTGAAGCGATCACTAAAGACTTCTTGAATTACCACCATTGCTTCCGAAATGGCTTCACCCTTGCATGACTGCTTATCTCTTTGTTTACCCTCTTCTTTAATTTGGCACCCACCGATACTTCCTCATTGTGCCCATGCCAGATGGGAGAGAAAGGAAGCTGCAGCCACCGCAGCTTTTCCTAGGCCCCCTGCCAGCTGATGCATCCAACATATGGACAGCATACGTTTAGTCAACAGCAGTGGGGTGGCTCTCGCTCTCCTTGGGCCACCACTCCAGCAACCCAGATCTGCAGGAAAATGTGTGGCCATTACTGGGAGTGCTTTGCAGTGCTCTGAAGTGTGACATTTATAGCCACGCCTGGACCTCTGTTGCAGCTCATTCTGCAGTCCACAGCTTCCGTGGTTTAAAAAATATCAAAGTAGGCTTTCTGATATTTTGCCAAGGGGGAGCAGTGGGTGGGTGGGAGGGGAAGCGGCAACAGGGTGGTGAGTGCTGAACAGCCTGGGAGAGCTGCTGGTTGTGGGAGAAAAGTTATTTCAAGCCAGCCAAAGCTTTCCAGCTGTTTGAAGGTAGCATAATTGCTCTGTAATTTCCCCTTAATTGTGGACATTTTTTGTTGCGTGATCTCCACCCCTTCCTCAAAGTTTATACTGAATAAAGCCCACATACCCTGAATAGCGCACCACTGCAGGAATGAGAAAGCATCTCCTGTAATGTTAAACCTGGTAAAGCGAGGGATCTTATCCTGTACTCAGAAGTACCTAGAAATTTTTTTTTACATCACAATGAATTGTTCTGTTGAATGTGTGTCCCATATTTTAAACAGACAGATTAATTGAATGTTGAGATTTTCTGTTTCCTAACAGTTGCAAACTAAAGTAATTGCTGTTGGAGAGTTCTGGTAGAACGTCTTTGTATAATTCCTTAAGGAGGAAAAACCTCCAACTACTCGATCTGTTTTGACTAGCATGGCAGGGGAGAACACACAGGACAGAGATTACTCCTCAGGTGGTAGAAAGTATAATGCTATTTCCTGCTACCAGCAGCTCTGGGGAAGCAAGCTTATCCTGAGATGTATAAGACAAAAATAGCTCTAGAACTAGAAAACTCACCTTTCAGACTGCTTCTTCAAAATCAGTAAAGGTGCCTTTAGTCTACTGTGCATTCATATCACACAGTGTGACAACAGCTCTCTTCTGAAAGGGCCTGCTCACTGAATTTGGCACCTTCAGAACTGATGGTGAATGCAGTTGCAGATGTGTCTTTCTCATTTGTTAGCAGATAGACCTTGAGGAATATTAGTGCTGGACTCCTTTAAAAATGTCTGGAAGTTTCCAAAGTCAGTATTATGTCTCTTCTATTACTGAGGGTGCCAACAAATTTTCTGAAAAATACACTCAAGATCAGCCCTTCCCCCAGCACCAAGACTAGTCAGGACTCTCTGCATCACTTGAGCAAAGTGTTAGGGCTTGCAATGCAGTGGTTTTGTATGATGACAACTAAATTAGAAAGTGCTGAAATACTAGATAAGCTGTCCTTGTATTGGTAATTATAGCCAAAACCTAAGTCACGTCTAACCTTATATTTGGCAAACTTAATGGAATGAACTTCTGTTACTGCTCTCTGCAAGTCAGGTTTTTCCATACCATGAATCATTCTTGTCACTGTTTGCTGAATCTTCCAGGCTGTCCAACATCCTTTTACAAGCAGCATTATATCATAATAGCTGTCTAACTAATGGTATATACAGATGTAGTGTCATCTTCCTCCTCTCATTCATTCAAAAACTCTGCAGCCGCTATTTGCAACAGGGTTGTGCTGGAGCACTTCCTCAGTCCTACACAATGGTCCTTAGATGCTGGCTGGAGTCAGAGTTTTCCAAGTTGGGTGTTGCACCATCCTACGGCTGATGTTCACGTTGATTTTTTAAGCCCAGTACTTCCCTTTGCCAAGTAAGTGTATGTTCTGGGAACTCACTTAAAGATGCTGATTTATTAAATGCATCCCCTTTTACCTGGAATAACTCCCAAATAAATGAAAAAAGTTTTGTGAAACCTAAGGAATTGGTCAGTGTGAGGTTTTCAGAATGGGTGCTCTTTTCAGATCTCACTACAGTTTTGTTCCATCTGCTTCAGGGACCTTACCCCTGGACACAAGCACTGCTTTGCTTTCTGTTCCTCTACATAATTTTCTGTCACCAACGCAGACTTCACCTGCAGCACTTGCTGCTGGAAGCAGGTTTTCTGTAGTGCTCTGTACCTCCTCAGTTCTCCAACCTGTTTCAAGAGTCAGCCTAGTAAACACTGACAGGCCTTCAAGTAATCTTTTTCTCCTCTCCCTCTGCTATTAATTTTTACACAGTTGTTCACATTATCAGCCTGTTGTAGTGAGGTTTTATTTTCTTACATGCTTGTAATATAGTCAGGGATTTAGTCATAGAACATGCAAAAGATGTCGTATAAAAGAAAATTATACCATAGTATTGCACACTGATTGGCTTTAAAAAGAGTAGGTACAAAGTAGGACTCCATAACAAAACATTCAAATGTAGGGAGATTAAGGAGTCAACGACTTGACTAAGAGAGACTTTATCCAGATACATGCATGTGTGATAGAGGGAGGAGCACAGATCTAGATGAAGGCTGACACGTTCACCGCAGAAACGTGGAGGTATTGGCAGAAATGTCTGCCTGGACACAGAAATGCCCCACGAGCCATGACTCTGAAGAGGTAGGATGGAAAAGGGATAAATGGATTCAGCACTACCAACCACAAAGGGCAAGGATGGTGTGGGTGCAATCCAGCGAATGCTGCTATCCTCAAAACATAGCATCATTGCAGAGATCTGTGCAATCTCAGTTTTTCAGATGAGTTAGCATTCCATTTTTTTTAGCTGCTGCTGGTGCAGGAAGAAAGACTTCTCCTGGAGAAGAGGCATCCATTTATATTTTCGTGAATCCTTCTCAAATCCAAAGGATTGTAGTGTTGCAGTTAGAAGCAGAGCAATGTCAGTGCAGGCAGCAAGGAAGAGAGACCTTAACTTCGCTCACAGAGGATAAGCAATCCTTACCTCCCACTTTGCCTGTTTAAGTAAGTGTGAATCAGTAACCAACTTGATTTGCTCCCTAGCATTTGTATGTCAAGCACTTAAGCTAACCTTAGGGCAGAAAAGGGGATTATAGCACCATTAGTGTGACAGTAAAGTATCTCACTTCCTCAATAAAAATGCTATTCCGTATTATTTTAAGATACTTTTATAGTTTTACAAGGTGTTGCTTCCTTTCTAATACAGACATTTCACCCCTACTCCCCACATCAAAAATTCCTTCTGCTAACGCTGTTCACCCAGTGGTAGCCTTCAGTGGCAGAGGCAGATCTGCTAGCCTCTTACTCATGTTTTCTGACTTTGCCGAAACAGATTGCGACAATGCAGTAAGCAAATACTGTTGCCCTGGCTATGTTAGCTCTCTCAGTGCTGAGCAGGTTATGGAGATGCATCCAGCACATCCACTGAGTTTTCAAGGAATGATTCTCCAAGCCAAAAATAGAAGATGCTGATACAGCTGTACATCGAACTATTTCCTAAGCATCTTCTCAAAATGATAGAGAGAGAAATTCTGTTTTCAATCCTTGTTTTCAGAGGTAAGTAACATCTACCCTTCCCAGGAAATTCAGGTGCTGACTCCGCAGTCAGGTCAGCAGCTTTCTAAAGCATGCTTTCCGTGAAGACTGCTTTTTTAGAAATAAAGTGATCCACACTGGAGACTCTGCAGTAGAAGATCAAAACACAATAACCTTGAAGAAAAAGAAGATCATGTTTCAGTTCCAGAGGAGTCAGCTCAGAGTCAACATATTCTACTTGATTTGTCTGGTCTCTTGGGTACATCTTGGGAACAGCTGATTGGGCAAATTGCAGGCAACACGAAAGGTTAACACCTTTACAGTTCGCAACCACTGTATTTTTTTTTTAATGATGCTGACATATTTCAAGATTTATTTGTTTAGAGTAAATGCTTTTTGATGTTTAACCTTTTCAGCAAATGAGTGTTCATTTGTAATACAACCAACAGCATAAAGCCAACATGGGTCTTTGCTTGCATGGGATCTTTTAGGTAAAATACCCCAGCTTCTGTACTTGCTATAAAATATTATGACAAATCGAGAGAGAGAGACAAGCTCCTTCAACATGTGCCAGGCTTTGTGTGCATGAATCATGCAGGGCAGTGGGCACCAATGTTAAAAACCAGGTTAGAAACAAAAGCTTTAAAAAAAAAAAAAAAACAAAAGATGGTAAACCATAGCTTGGATTACAGAAGGCATTTGAGGAACAGCATCCTTGAAAACCTCGCTAGGTAAAAAACAATTGAGAGAAAAGAGGACAAAATGCCTGCTGTTTTTTGTGGATCCCCTTTCTTCATATAGACATTTCCCATGGCTAAGTCATGCCAGTTTAATCAGCTCCCACATACTAAATCCCTCTCTGTGCTGTATTTGCTCATTACTCTGCATGCATAAGCCCCCAGCTCTATTGCTGGCTAAATATACCTCCCTCACTGGCTGGTTTGTTTTTGTGTGGCTGCACAGAGCCACCCTAGCACCACTGAGGGAACAACACAGAGGTGGAAATAAATGCCCAAATGCAAGAGCTCCTCAACGTCTCTCTAAAGAACTCTGCAGGTGAGAGGCATGTTCATAGAAAGATGACATGAGGCAATCACCTTTCCCTAGGCACAGGAGAGAACTTGAGTGCTTAATTCAAAGACTGGCATTCCGTTACAGCCAGGTTCCCTGAAATTCAGCGTAGCAGAAGACAAGTTGAGGTGTAGCTGAGGTCCCAGAGCGTGCAGGTGTTGAGAGACTCAGCTGAACAAGACAGAGACTGGTCTTGCAAGATGTTTTAATGCTGGTAAGTTCACCATGCTGAACCAAGCCCAAACAGTAGCTCTGCCACCTTCTGTCTCTGGGCACAGAATCAGGTCTGTTTTTCTCAAACAGGGTTCAGAGCATGTCGTAAAGTGTCAAAGGTTAGCAGCAACTCAGTTCCTGCTAATTACCCTTACCTACTACAAGCAAATCCTTCAGTTTGGGAACGGGTGCAAACATCCGCAAAAGAGAACTAGAACCTGTTGTCACTCCATCCGGAAGGCAGGCAGCTACCGCTAACTTAGGGGCTGCGCAGGGCCAGAGGAGCTAAAAGGGCTGTATTTCTGAAGGGTCTGTCAAGTGCTGTGTCAGTTAAAAACATCCATTGCATGCATTTCCATGAAACTGCCTCTCTTGCATTTGCTGGTAAGTAACATCTGCACCTGGAAGATACCACTGCTGAGTGGCGCTCACTCTCACAAAGTAAGCACTCCTTGTATAAACCATGAATGAGGATATGTAACAGTAGTGTAATCCCCCTGAAATCAGTCATTACCACAGTTAAACTGTTAGCCTATTAACTATCCTGTGTTGCTTTAGGGCTCTTAACTGCTGGCTAAAACTGACTTTCACAGGGATTATACTTACATAAGGACCAGAGGGGGTCTAAATTAAGCTATGGAGTGTTTGTTACCAGGCAGACCAAAAAGTAACCATTTGAGTTCTCTGTAACATATTTGGTCCCAATCTTAAACACCCCATTTGTGATGCTCTCAGAGTACATATAAAGTCAGTAACTTTGCAAACAAGTATTGTCCACAGAAGTCATACAAAAACAGAAATAAAAACACTTCCTAATTATTTCTTTTTTGAAGCTCCAAACAGATTTAATTAAAATAAGCAAAAAAAGTTGGTCTCTACTTGGTGCCTCCATTATGTAAAGAACAACTAAAAATAGAAACTGAAGCTGTAACAGAACAAGATGAGCATTTAACATTCTTGCAGTGAACTGAATCTCTTCAGACTACTTGCTCAGAAGCCCAGCATTATCTAATATTTCTTGAGACCCAAATTCATCATTTATGCTTTTTGATGAAAAATTAGACACAGCCAACATTATTGCTTTTATTACAAAATGTAAATAAATTCAAAAATTGTAAATCTGAGTGTACAATTTAATTTAAAAATGAAGTCTGACAGTCCTCTATGAGCTGATGTCAGATGTGTCTAAGGAAATAGATGAAGAAGATGAAGAAGATGGAGAATATTCATTATTTGTTATTGATGCTTTTTCTTCATATTTTGGAGGTGATTCAGAGGAGAGGTATAGCATCGGTAAAATATCTGAAGGTGAGCTGCTTCCAGAAATTGTATATATGGTTTCATAGTCTCTAACAGCAACTGTTCTTTCACCATCTGCAAGCTGTGCTCTATAAAACACAAAACTGCGTATTAGCGTAATTCATTTCTCTACAGTGAGTGAAATTCCACTTGACTTACATAAACATACATGTATGCACACATTCCCTAAAAATCCCTGAAGTAAAGAACTTGCATAAGCATTAGGATTTCATTCTATGGACTACACTATGACTCACATGAAAATTCTGTTACTTGAGAGGGGAAGGGCAAACAAGCTCCCTTCTAACCCTTCACATCAGCAGTCACAGCCTGGCTTATGGGTATTAGCTACTTCTGGCAGGGCTATCTCACAATCTTACTAAATCTTCTTCTGATCCTTAGTTCCTAATGTGTCTTCCCTTTTGCAGTCTATCACATACACACTGTCCCCTTCCCTTATGAAAGAGTTACTAGACTTAGAATTGTATCGCAAAAATCACAATCCTCAGTCATTTGAGATCTGACATGAAAGGCAACTTGAAACTTTTACTAAGCTTTCCAGCAACGCATGACGGACATAAGGAGTAGCATTCCTGCTCAGAGCTGCAGAAACAGAAGCAACTGGACACAACTAGACTGCTAAGTTCCCAGTGACAGTCAGGGAGAGCAGCCAAGTATTCACTGCCCTCCTCTGACCATCATATCTGGATCCCAGCCGGTTGCACCCACATGGTTCTGGTACCCTGCTCATCTTGCCCTGGAGATGGCCCTCAGCATATTGCTTCAGCTGCTTCCCAAGGAAAGGGAAGAACTCCTCATTCCTCATAACTCACTCCCAGAGCTGACTCTTGCCTTTGTGCATACATCTGTACCCCCACCAATACTACAGGAGGAGCAGGAATACAGAGCATAGTCACCTCATCTTCAGTGCTGTTACTGGTGTGTGAGGGTGTGTGTTTAAAGGAGAGAGAAGAGAACATACTACAAGACAAATGCTGAAGCGCTGTATAACAGACTGCAGGAAAAAAACTACCACTGGGATCAGACCATGACTCAGCTTCCTACAAGCTCTTTCATGCAGCACAGCCTCCACCACAGCACTTGCTGACAGAACATGGAGCAATGGACTAAAAAGGCAAATCACATTTGCCTAGTAACCACCCACATATGAAATGGGTATTCCCTTCCAGCTTTGGGATCTTCAACCATGGCACTATGTTAAGAGGAGGAATGACACCACTGCTTCTCCTCCATGAAAGGGCTTGGGAACCAATTTGCACTAGTCAAGATGCTGTAGCTGCTACCAAGTGCTGAGCCATGGGAGACCATGATCGAGTGAAATACCCAGAGGTGGTATCAGCTCACGAGGTCTCTGGGAGGACCCTGGGGAGCATGGAAGGGCAACAGCTAGAGCACCCCCAGCCACCCCAGACCGCCAGGAGGTCAGGGTTTCTGCATCCAAGGTTGAGGTGTTTTGTCCGCTCCACTAGAAACTGCCCCAACAAGCTGGCCTACAAACTGCCCCTTTGTGTACGTATGTTCACAAGACACCAAAGTCCAGACAGGCAATCAATGATGATTGAGTTGATGGAATTACACACAAAGTTCGGAGCACCAGAACTGGACATTCGTGGGTTGAGGCAGTTGATCCAGCTGCAGGGGATTTTGTACGAGAATGGGTGAAGGAAGGAGGGGTCACCTGGTATGTGCACCAGCAGGGAGAGCCCACAGGAAGTCTTGGGAACTAGCTTTTTTGCCATTCCCCCAGCACTCTCTGTTTTTCCTTTTTCAGTGCAGGATGTGCTGCTTGCATTCTTTCACACCCTTTGATAATGCACACATTTTACCAAGCACATTGGCAGGCAGCCCACATCTGAACTCAGGGCCTGAAATTATAGGGTACAGAGGAGTTGTTGCCCATAGTTTTGTGCATTGTACTTTTACAGACAGGTGGTACAAGAGTCACTCTGTCTCTCAGCTGCTTGTAAGGCTACAGCAGAACACAGCTTTCATGTATATTCCCATATTTCTCCCAGTTATCCACTCCAGCCTGGTCTTCTAAATGTATTTAAGCTGAAATGTTTTTTGAGGGTGTCCTTGGACCATACTTGAGTTGGCTGTCTCAGGGCTACCAGAGGTCCAGGTTCACACTCTGGGCAAGTCATTCCTCCACACACATCCATTTGCTTTGCATGTACATCTGGGATGTACATGTCAGAAGGGAGTTACAGCGTACACTGGAGCTGTAGCACAGGCAGGCTCAATGTGGTGCCTAACTCCAGGCCCAGCTGCAGCTGGTATGAAACACCTTCCAGCTGTCGATGCCTTCACCCAGCCCAGTAAGAACACAGAGACTTCATGTAAATCCCTTCTTTCAGCAGCAGAAGTTTATTTGCTCTCCTGCTTGCTCTAGGTGTCCTTTAATTACAGTAGTATAGCTCTGAGAGCTGATGTATTTCACTTGCAATCCGAGAACAGGCTAACAAAATACAGTGTTTCTTCACACAACAATTTGTGCCAGATCATGAGAGCCACTGCTCTCTGGAAAGCACTTTTGCTTGATCAGCCCTGACATCTTCTCATCCCCACATCTACCCTTGTCATCCTGAATTGGCAGGTGTTTAGGGCACTGAGCAATCAACAGATTCTCATCAGCTTTGTACAAAAAGTAATCTCTGAAGCAATTTAAGTGGAAAAACAGCAGACAATGAATTACGTGTGTAGCTAGGGTTTATTAGGCATTGCATCCCTCCGCACAAGTCATCAACCTCAAGCTGGACCTCAGTCAGTGGGAACCAAACACTGAGTGTCTCCCTTCCACAGGTGGTATGTACACAATCATCTTTTTGTTTCAGGGCCAGTCCCACTGTACACTAGGGCATTGCATAGTAGCAAGGAAGAATGAGTAGGTTTTTTTGATAGAGAGGTGTTTATTCTATGTTAGGGAAAAAAAAAAATGATTTTTGAGGAAAGGCAGAAGGACAGTCTGGCTTATGGCAATAGCAACAGAAGGAAGCATCTGCTGCCTTCAGCAAAGATGGGGAGAAAATGTTTGGAGGAGGACGCTACAAAATGGGAGACGATATGAGGAGTTGTTGATGGTGACCGACTAGAGAACAGAGTGCCTTGCACAGTGGGGCTGAGCCTCAAGAATCCACCAGGTATACTTCAAAGGATGACTAAAAAAAAATGACAGACATGGCTGCACACAGCATGGTAACAAGAATAAGTACCACTGGTAACACAAGTATCCTCCTTCTGTGGCATTTAGGTCTTGGGCAGGAAGAAGGCTCATGCTTGCTTGCTTCAAAGGGAAGGTTAGCATTAGAGTTTTGAAAAAGGACTAACATCAGGCACGCAGCTGGTCCAGCTGATCATGGAACGCACTGCCTCATATGAGTGGAGAAGTCTGGAGTATAGTGGAAAGCTATTAAAGCAATGGCCCAACAACTACTATGATTGGACACAGCCAAGCATGCATGGACTCTTGCTGCAGTGATGGTGCTTGGGATGCTGCAGGTACAGACTTGTAAAGTCAAGTCATCCAGTGAAAAAGTCCCACACCACCTACTGACCCACAGATCAAAAACAAGCTGACGTAGGACCTTCCAAAAGGTAAAGCCAAGTCAATTCTGGATCATTAAGGGCCTGAAAATAGGTTGGGGGCTCTTGGCATGTGGCATTCAGCTCTCCTGGACAGATCTAGTTCTGGCTCCTAGCATGTGGCCCTTGCAGTGACCTTTCACCCTCAGGTTAGCAGCCCACTGGTGGTAACCCACAGGGGATAAATAACCCTACAAGTTCTTGTGGTGCAGACAACTCTTCAGTCTGTTGGCAGCTCTTGCTCCCTGAGCTTGGTGGTGGCAGCATCTAACAAATCAGCTGTACTCAGCGTATGGAAGAGTGGCTGCATGGGTAAGGTACAACATCTTGAGATGAAGTTGGCATTGTAACCTCCCTTTTAAGCTCCCTGGAGCCTCCTGCTCTTCTCCTGCCATATCAAGGTATCCATTTATCTCGACACACTGCCACAGCGGGAACAAGGTAGACCAGCACAGCAGGTCTTACTTCCTCAAGGCAGTGAGATAAGGGTCACAGGGAGAACAGAACACACTAAAGTAGCATTCCCAGGGTCACAGGGCCTGTGGATAAGTGTCATGAAGGGCCCGCTGCCCTGGGTCTACAGAGACTTCCTAAAATCTGGCAGTGTGGATATCATGCCACTGGGGCACTGCTGTCAGGGCACCTTCTCTTGGACAATCTGTGGAAGAAATCTAATCTAAGTATATTTAAATAAGGCCACTGATTTAAGACTTTGTTTTCACTTCAAAAGTTCTTTTCAGTCGTAATAAACTGGTAAGAATTTAACCCTCATGAAGGACACTCTGTGGTTTGTGATTCCCCTTTTACACTAGGATATTTTAATGCCATTTCAAGTAAGTTATCTGAAGTTGACTGATGCACTAGAAAACCTTGTAGTGCCTAGTGGAGAGTTAATTCACAGTGATTATTTAAGAACATGGTCTTGGATATCTTGAGAAACACCTCAGATTTCCAAAGACAGAAGAAAACAGTCTTACCCATCGCTGAAGATAGAGTGGTATGGTGGAGGATTTTCACTTGTAGGCAAACCACTTGACATAAGACAATGTGTCATGGTTGGTGACAGAGGGTCAGCAAAATAAGGAGGTGGTGGAGGTGGGAATACCATTACAGCATCACCTAGGAAAGAAACCCACCAATTATCACGTTTGAAAAACTGAGCACCACTGTTTATTCTAACTGTATCCTAGAATATTTCCTGTCTTTCTAATTACAATATTTGTACTTGTCTACCTTTTAAAATAAAGTGCAATGATTCCACATACAGAACTGTTATATTCTGGGCTGTTAAAGTACATTGGAGGTACGTTCAAAACCAAAATTATCCCAAAATAAAGATGCAGCATATTCATAAATGGAAGACTTCATTTAGAAAATACAGCTGGGGGAGGGGGACTGTTCCATCTAGCCAAGAGACACAAACCTCTTCACTGTTGGCTGTCTTCAGACACAGCACACAGGGTGTGTGCAAAGCACACAGTTACTGTTGGCTCACTTTAAGGGTAGGCATGTATTTAGTTTTACTCACGTATCTAAAATAGGGCGGTTCAAGTTTTTCCACATCTATTGCAGTGTTATAACAAAAGTATTCAAGTCATTAATGGTTCTGATGACTGACGATGTGCCTTGACAGTTTCCCTACTAAATTCTTGTAGCTAAAGGCACACTAACAACATTAGTACTAGGACACTACTGATACATAATTCACTATTAAGTGTACTGTGCAGCATATCTGCCAATTTCAACTTTGTAATTGAGGAGTTTAAAAAATTTTTTTTTTTTAAAACAGAAAGTTCATATCGGTCACTAAGCTTGCATAATTTATATAAACATTCACAGCTGCCTGGCACCTTTTTTCCTTTGTAAGTTGTGTGCAGGGACAGGTCAGGGAGCATCAAAAATGTTGAGGGGGGGTGTGTGTGTGTGTGTGTGTGTGTGTGTTTTCTAGCTGAGTCACCACTGTTCCAGAATGTCATTATGCCAACCAGACCTCAGCCTTCAGCCTTTCAGTTTTACTTTTCCTGATGGAAGTATAAAAGGAATCCACTAATTTTGCTTTCTCACCTTTAAAGACAATCTGAATTCCTTTCTACAAGCTTTTGATTTATCCTGGTCGCTGGAAAACTGACTTTAAACTCTCACGTTTCCTGAGGGTCACCAGGTTATAGGTCTGTACATTGGTTTGACAGGAAGAAGGAAAAAAGTTTTGCATAATGGATTTCAAGTCCAGTCAGTCAGATGACAGTCAAGCAATACTATGATTGACTCATTAATCCTTTCTGAGAGCTAGAAAGTTATCCAAATAATCTATGCGTAGAATGTATTCATGGGGTATTAAAAGCAGTGCTATATGCAGGGGAGCATTCCCTGCTAACATACTGTATTTACTCAAATACTGTGCAATTAACAGAAGCATCTTGCAATTACATCTCTGACTAATGGAAGATGTGGCCATGATTAAAAAAAATACAATACACTGCTTATGAGTCAGATTCTCCTGTTTAAGGGATCAGAGCTCAAAGCTCAGATAGACCTTAAATACAGTCACAGAAGTCACTAGATCTGTGATTTGCAGTGTCAGCTACACCCTTGGGGAAAGGAAGTGGGATTGGACTCATTTGTGTCAGGTTACATGGCTTCTTTTGCACAGACAGTCAGACCTTTCTTCTTATGCCAAAGGAGAGGTTTTGTCTTTGGGAGAAAGGTAACTGAACTGACCATACAGAAAACATATGAGACAAAGCAACATTTTTCTGTTTTGGCTGGTTTGACATGCCAGAATTGACATGCTTAGAGCTCAAGTGAGTAATATTCAGAGGTAAATCACTACTGGGAAAAAAGCCCTACTAAGTCTCAAATGTAAAGTTCACACATTATTTACCCACCTACTGTAACCTGAAAAGATTCAGGGCTCTGAGGATGTTCTTCACTTTCGCAAGATTCTTGGTTGAGATTTAAGTTTTGTTTCTTTTTAACATGAGCTATCACGAAGAAACACAACCCAGTGAGCACAATCAAAGGTCCCATGATTTGAAGTGACAGGAATCCACAGCCCTGGAGGTCCACATCAGAACTGCCGGTGTGGTTGAGCTGTATGCTGTGCCAGCTGGGGCTGCAGCCAGGAACCCAAATGCCCAGGATGCTAATTAGCATTCCACTAGTTAAAAACAGGAATCCAAATATGAGAAACTGGGCAAACTGACAGCTCCCACGACAAAAAACAAGGCTGTACACCTGCTCATTTTGCAATTGTCTTTGTCTTATATACAGCCTGGCCCTTGATCGTGCCAGTAAAACACAAACCAGTCCAGTCACAGCCAGCACAGGCCCAGCAGCCTTAAGGACCTCGTTACAGTCACTGAAGGTTCCAGATGGGCACGACTGGAGAATAAAGACTGAAAGCAGGAATCCAGCGCAGAGCAACACAGCTCCAAAAACAAAAAGGAAAAAAATAAGTTTCCCATGTTGTCCATTATTTCCTTCACCTCCAGGTGCAGGAACAGCCACTGGATACATTACAACAGAATGTCCTCAAGCAGATGAGTTGCTTTTTTTTTGGCTTTTTTTTTTTCTGTTAGTATTAAGTGGCAGAAAACTACAGATCTGTGAACATGAAAATACATGAATCAAAAGAAGAAAAAAAACAGTGGGACTAGCTACATTATAATATTTACTTCTGTATTTGCTACTCAGCCTGTATTGTATACTCTCGGTGTATTTGCTGTTTTGTAGTACCTGCATTATGGATTAAAGGGCCTAATCAAGTTTGTTGCCATTGAATGCTGATGAAAAGACAGAACTTGCTTTACAGTTAGGTTGAAAACAACTGTAATTTCTGTTGCACAGCTAAATGAATTGTTTCTTTAGATACACAGTCTTATGATTAAGGGGACATTATTTTCAAAGGCTGAATCTTGGGAACAAGGACAGGCTAGCTTTTCCCTTGAAAACAGAAAGCTCGGGGAAGTTTCTGTAGGGAATGACAGGAAGGGACAGCTCTTGAGAGAAAGAACCTTAATGCAAATGAGTATTGGTGACTATTGGACTTTTTACCAAGTAAATCTTCTAATACATACCTTTTCAAAGCATATAAATCCTGCTTCTCCTTCCACAGGCAATAAAGACTTTTCTGTTTCTCTCCTTAAATAAGCTTCCTGTCCTATACAGCTGCAAGAGCAAGTAGACAGAAGATTTTTGGTTCCGTTCTGAGAAGACAAAAAAAAAAGAAAAGAAAAAAGCCATACTAAAGACCGTGTACTTCAAGTCTCACTGATTCCATAGTTAGAGTTGGTAAGCATACTGCTCCCACGCTTCCTTTCCACCTCCCCTACACCTGAATCCTTTGTCTGTGCTCCAAGAAAGCTTTAAAAAGAAATATAACAAAGGTGGCTCCCAGAAGGCTTCTGAGCCCACAGGAGTCTAGATTCAGAAGTAAAACAGAAGAAAACAGAAACTAGTACTGAGGCCAATAACAGTCCATATGGTAGTATGGATGACAAATCTGCTGGATGTGGACAAACTGGGGCAGGGAAAGCCTGACTGAACCTTAGGACAGAGTGCCATTCAGTGAGCTCTAGAAAAAAAAATATTTCTGCCATTACCCACAAGGAAGTTTGTGCTGCTCTGACACTCTGGCCTACAGGGCTCAGATGGATACCTGTACTCCATACCACGGTGACTAGCAACCACAGAGATCTCAGTCCAAGTGGTTAACACCCATCAAAAGCCAACCTGAAACCCAGGGGAATTTCAGACAATGGAAAATAACAAGTCTGGATGGACCATGAGAAAGCTGTCCCCTACCAAGTGTAGAAGGTGCTTAAGCGCGCTCCTATTGCAGCATTTTAACACTGCCCTCTTCCCCTCACCAGCAGTCTCCCATGACAGACAACTTCATCTATGACTTGGATATATCAGGAAGGATATATAGGAACCGGAGGAGTTTGTCACAGATGGAAGCAGGGAATTGGCTTAGTTACTGCTGTTTGTTAGTTAACCTTCAGCCTTTCCTGTTCCAGCTTCCACTGCCCTGCTACTAATTCATATGACGGGAAGCTAAAAGTCAAGTTAGATTGACTCCTCCTTACATATGCCTCAACAACAATTATTCCACAAGAAAAACAAAGTGTTACGTGATTTCTGGAAGCAAACTGTTGAACATGTGTCAGCCACAACAAGCTTCGCATCACTCCCCAGTAACTGCAGTGCCTCACTGGGATGAAAACAAATCACAACAATAAAACTCACTAGTCACTGAAATACATAATTATCTGTCTGCAGTGCAAGGCAATCTATCAAGTCACTTTACTTAGCCAATTAAAGAATCGGCTGAGCAGATACACGAACAATGAAGTTACTAGATGTTTTACTGTTGAACATCAAACCAGACCCCCAGCAGCACGCAGATAAAAGGCACAATAAGCACGAGACTGGACAGGCAAGGAAACAGGCTGCACCACACAGCAAGAAGGCCACTGCTGGGGAAGCAACAAAGTCTCCCAGCTGGCCATCTCAAATAGCAAAAGTGAAGGACCTCCCTTAAAGCATCTCATTACTGTGGTCAGTTAATTCGTAAACTATGTCTGCTAAGTGTTTCTTCACTGTTCTGAATTCAGTCTATCCCTCTACTATTATTGGTTTGAAAAACTGCTAACTAAGGTTTCCTTGGTAGAAGAGTCACAGCTTCACTCTGGGGGAAAAAAAGGGTTATAAGAGCACTAAAGAAAGGACAGTATCTCACGAAAAAGAAATGAAAGAAATTCTGATAGATTTCAAACTGAAGACCTTTAGCCAAGCACACTTTTAATACTGCATGAGCTGGAGTCAGTTTAAAGGCTTTACTTCTGAGCAGAGAAAATAGATTAGGTTGGTCACTCCTCCTTCCTCGATTTCACTGGCCTTTCCTAAGTTAATAAAATTGTTTCTCATAACTGCATATGCTCCTTCATGTCTAGAAATTGTCTCCATTTTCATAATTGATCTGAGATGGCTCAGACTTACTGACCCACCAACAAATGCACAAAACTGAGTAAAGGGCCTCTGAAATTAAAAAAACCAACCAAACAGCAAAGCCCAGTTTCAGACACAACTGTCTTGAGATATTTTTCTGCTGAGGCACATTAATCATTATAACAGCAATACACTAGAATTAGAGAGAACTCTGAATCCTTTCTTCACAGTTCCCTCTAGGGAAGAAAACATGGACATAAGTACAAGTAAATTAGGACAAAAGGAAATAATGTGAAAGAAAAGACATAAATCCAAACATTTAGCACTTAAAAAGAAAAATCTAGAGATTTGTTCTCATCACTCCAACACAGTGCCTGCTTCTCTTCCACCAATCTTCTTGTTATGAGATTAAGTTAAAACACATATTAGAAATGAAGCACGTGCATATTTTATTAATTCTTTCAGGCCACAAAAGAAAGAACATTCAGAACAGTCTGTTGTGGCTTTGAAGACGAAAGCCACATATTTTATGCTGCAAAATCCAAGGGAGGACTAATTTTCATTTATGCTACCACCAAATTTTAATAGAAAACCCAATGCAAAATTAAGCTTTATTTCTTGTGTTTCAGGAAAAAGCATTTTAAGAAAGAAACAAGCCTTATATTGACCTATGTGCTTGAAATACTTCCATTAGATCTGATATCTCTGCAGGCATATTGACATAAGGGAATTTTCCCTTCATATTGACCCCAAGTCTGAGAGCAGACATGGAAATACCAGGTCAGAAACTGCTAGAACAAAATCCAGTAGTGTGGAGGCAGTTAAGTATGAGGGAAGAGGGAATTGGAAACATAGCTTATAAAGGAAGTCTGGTTATGAGCTTAACTTAAATGATACAGTGCTTTACCCTTTTGTAAGTCTGGCCCATATCAGGTATATAGAACAGGAAATAAAATCACAATTTCTTGTCATTTTTCTGTGTAACACTTGCATTACAACTTTCACATTATGGACAACTCCAAGGATTTTAAAATACAAGTTTAATGATAAAACTGGGACTTTTTGCTTTCTGTTTGAACCTTCAGAGTTCATGTTGTCCAAGATTTCCACTGCAAACACCAGGGCTATAAATTTAGTCCCCCTTACTCATATGAAATTTGATAGCCTCACGCAGTCATATGAATTCAGGAATGGAGGATTAAAAGAAAAAAGCATTGGAAGAATTAAAACACTGCTGTCCCTCTGTTTTATGTTTCCCAGAGTAGGCCACGTTCCTGCTCTTTCGCTTGCAAAAGCGCCCAAATCATTTCATGCAGAAGGATCAGATCTAGTCTGTGTTGTTATTTCAAGAACTACAGTACCCTGTCAGCTGTAGTCCACAATGGAAACCCCATTAGAAGTCACAAGCCATCCTTTTCAAGAGTTTTCCATTTAAGTGTTTTTGCTCATACTTGCAATTTTTGAACTGCTACTGGGAAGTTGCCACTGCCATTGTGTGATTTTTTTTTTTTAATTTTTTTTCTTCCCAGGTTTCAGATTAAACCATGACTCCTTGTAGGACAAGCTACCTGGAAGGAAAGTCCTCTCAACTTCATTCAGTTTAACTTCTATATCAAAACACGAATGGCTCTCCACTTCTTCTCACTCCCTATATCTAATTTCCTCCTCCATTCACATCTGCCTCTGTACCCATGGCATTTTCTGTTCTTTATCATATCACAGTTTTCCCCCTGGACTGCACTCTTGACATTCAGCAGAAGCACCCACCCATGAGCACAGCTGCTTAAACTAAAGTAAATTGGAATTTGCCACCTTCATCCCCACACTGTTCCCTCCCCATGGTGTTTTTAATCACTTATATGAAAAGCTTGGGGGAAATGCCCAACCGATATACTTCAGTTTTCTACTTTCAAGCAACATTAAGACTACATGCATTAACTAAGTTTTGAGATGCCAAATATATCCAGTCTGACCTCTTATGTATGCAGTCTCTAATTGGTACCTGACAGTGCGCTCATCTCATGGAGCACACAACTCTGATATCCCAGGAGGAGGATTTCCAAGATTTAGACGCTGTGCGAAAAGATCCCTAAGCAGGGAGTGGATGCCACAGAAACAAACTCTACCCATATGGGTTGACAAAATGATTGTGTCAGCTCACAGTATAAGAAGGGTAACGCTACGCTGTTATTTACGATCATTGCAGGTGGGGCACGAGTCAATGTCTGGAGAAGTGCTGGAAAGCAGCTGCAGTAGGAATTTCCAGAAAGTGGGATGAATCCTGCCAGTCTCTAGACACACGTGCACCAGGGATCCTTCTCACTGCAAACCAGCAGAGTCAGGGATTCTGACCTGTGCCAGACAGAACTGTGCTTCCATGAAGAAGCTGCCAACTACTATCCCTGTGGGCTACAGAAGAAAAACAGCTAGAGTAAAAGCTAGTCCCCAAATATTCCCCACTCTGGCAGCAAAGAGAATCCTCGTGCCATGATTGGATGCAAGGAACCCAAAAGAGTGTCTGGACACAGAGAGGAGCTTGCAAAGCAATGTTTGGTAACCCACTGGTTGGATGCCATGCAGGCAACTAGGACAGCACCTAGGTTCAACAATGGGCTCCAAAGGGTCCCATGCATGTGGGTGGGATGCTTTTTACACAACACACTGGTGGCACACAAGAGCTGGGACAAAGCAGCTCCTATTTTCTGGAGTACCTGCAGGGAGACTGAGGAGAAGGTAGACAGACACAGTTGAAGCCAGAACTGACTTTCTTCAAACAGGTAACACAAGACAAGCAATTTCTGGCAAGTTCTGGGAAGGTCTGTCCCATGGGGCTGACGTACCTCAAAGCAGCAAAAGGCATAGGCAAAGAGACCTACAGATCTTTGAGAGGCTACAACTGTGACCATCAAGAAGATGTAGGACTCCGAAAGCTGCCCAAAGCCTTCCTGTCCCAGTTTCTTGAGGCTGGCCTGGGGCATTGAACACAGCCAACTCGCGGACAAGCAGTTAAGCTCTACTCCACCTGAGAAAAGCAGCATCCCATGGCATACCCCTCCTCATGCACCAGCCCGTCAGGCATGCTCTCTTCTAAGTCACCCTAAGGTCTTCAACAGGATGGACCGTGCACCAAAAGCACAGCTTCCATGCATTGTGCTGGAGCAAGCAGCGGGGCAGGGCAGCCTGTCCACTACCTCCCTGTGAGGGAGCAGCACCTGGCCCACATGGGGCCAGCCCATCACCCCAGCGAGAGCCTCCTCACCAGTGCCATCCCAGCCGTATGCCACCAGCAGCAACTGGACCATATGTCAGCAGAGTAACTTGTAGAGGCCCCTCCTGAGACATCCCATCCTCTCACAGGGATGGCATAAAGGTCACTGCAGGGAAGCAGTGTGGGGAGCAGTGAGCTCTCCAGGGAGGAGAAAAAGAGGCTTTTCCTACCCCAGGGTGGATAAGCGACACGCAGGGGCACAGCCCTAGCCTCCATCCTTGAGCGGAGTGAAAAACGCGGCAATGACAGCGGCCGTTGGGAGACACGGCACAAGACCACCCACCCGCCGCGGCCCACTCACGGGGAGCAGCCGGAGGACGAGCCGCCCTCCAGCAGCGCCCGCCTCCCAACAGAAAGCCTGCCCGCCGGAGGTGTCCCCCTCTCCCCATCGCGCCCTGCCTCCCCTCACACCCCCGAAGGAGCGGCCCGCCATTTTCGCGCCCGCCCAGCCACTTTCTTCAACCCGCAGCGGGAGCTGTGCCGGCCCCAGCGGCCAAGGGAAGCACCACAGCACGGCCTCGGGGCCCGGGCAGGCCAGCGGCCGTCCCGGGGGGTGCGCAGAGCGGAGCAGGTGCGGGAAACGGTCAGCGATGAAGGGCTCTTAGCGCCCACCCCTTACCTGGCCGCGGCGCGAAGGACTGCCGCGGCACAGCCGGCGCCGCTATTTAAGCACCTGCGCCAGGCAGCGCGCACCTGGGCGGTGGCGGCGCGGGGCAGGGCTGAGCCGAGCCGAGCCGCCCCGCCCCGGGGGACTTATGGGCACGGCAGCAGCTTGCTGCGGAACCGCCTTCTCCGGTGCTGATCGCCCCGCCCGGCGGCGGCCTCGGCCGGCCGGCGTCGTCCCTCAGCCGCCCCGCCCCGCCGCAGCCAGGGCGCATCCCGCCCTCCTGCGGCCCTCAGGGAGGGGGCGGCCGCTGCCGGGGCGGCTCCGTCGCCTTTTGCCCACAGGCCTGACCCGCTTCGGGGGGCTGTGCCGGCGGCCGGCTCCGCGCTGGGGCCCTGCCCGCTGCCTTGGCGGGTGAGGAGGAGGAGGTGCGAGGCGACGTCATGGTAGTTACCCCCCTCGAGGCGCTGAGGTAACCCGCCGCCCCGGGCGCTGAAGGCCGGGCCGAGGAGATCCTCCCGGCTGGTTGTAAGCCGGCTCCGCGGCGGTGCGGGTGTGTTTGCCGCCTGGCTGGGAGATTTCCAAGCTGATGAGGTGGAGTGCGGGCGCAGCTCGCTGGGCAGGGCTGTCGCAGGCGTCTCTGGAGGTGTGTGTACGTGGCCAAGGTCTAGTGTGCCCCTGCAATACCAGTGGCTTCGAGGTGAGGCAGGTGAGCATCCCTCTTAGGGAAGCTGTGCCTCATCTCCCATCTCAGGAGCCCTTCTTGTTGTTCTAGTCACTTTAGCCTTACCAAGGTTAGCCTTACTTCTGCACACTTGGGAACTTGCTAGGCATTAAAGACAGGCCAATGTCTTGGCCAGATGTGACTGGAAATGGGAGAAGATGCTTTCTGTCTTGCTTGCTAGGTGCAGGCAGTGTGGAGGAGGAAGCTGACTTTGGTAGCAGAGACGAGAGAGCCGTGGACTGCAAGAAGCAGCAGTGTGAGAGGACGAGGAGCCAGGGGAGGAAGGTCGGGATGTGCCACTCATAAGTGGGTGTAGCAGTGGTGGGACCTGAATGACAACAGGACTAAAGCTGCCCCACTGGTTAGGCGCAGCCTGGTAGCTGGTGAGGTGTGAGAGAAACAATTTGGGTTTATGTAAGGCAAAATGAGAGGAGCCAGAACAGGGGTGAAAGGTGGAGTGATGCCCAGGAAATAGACGGCAGGAGGAAAAGAGAGTGGATTAAAGTCTTGTTTGACAGGGAGATAGTTTGGGTGGGACGATGAGATTGGGGGAAAATGGGATGTGTAGGTTTTTGGAGGGGATCTGGATTTGGGTACAGAACTAGGGAAAACTGGGAATTGAATGAAGAACCAAAGAGTGTATGAAAATACATGTGGGGTGTAGGAAGGAGCTTGTGATGGGATAGAAGGCTTCAAGCTTTCCAGAGTTGTAGATTCCTGGATGCTAGTGACCCTTTGCTGCCTCGACTGTTTTATGTCCCAACTTGGCTATCACTGGCTGGAAGGTGGCTTCAGTTGTGAAACACTGGGATACTGCTTGAAGAGTCTTACGGTAAGGAGAGACTGGGAAGTAATGATTCCCATATTCTGTGAAGAGTGAAGTATTTCAGTGAAGAAAAAAAGCAGGGAATTAAAAAAAAGCCTGAAGAGAACAAAAGATGAGCACTGTTTGTTATGAACACAAGCTGAAGCTGAAGTCTTGCAAAGAGTGAAAGAGCATCGAAATGTATAATCAGACTATTTTATAATGTGTGACAACAGTGACACAAGGAGATTTAATTATGTTTATAGGGCAGTTTTCTAATATCTGATTCTGGTTCTGTTGTTCTTCCAACATAGAGCTTTAATAATTAAAAGAACCCCATTTCTGTAGTGCTCATTTCTGTATGAAGTATTTTGTCAGGCTAAACTTTGTTCAGTTGTCTGATGCCATTAAATGATTGGACCACTGCTGTGGTATATGTTCTCTCTCTTTTCCTGTTATGTAAATGCTTTTTTTCCTTTTGTGTAAATACTTCTTGTACCAAACCTAACATGTCTTAAGAATTATAAATAAATAAATAAATGAGTCAGTCTTGGCAAAAGTTAATAAGCTTGTTGGCTAGCATCTACACGCAAATGATTTCTTTCTCTAAAGCTTGTCATCAGCTTTTCCCCTCCATCCACCACTTGGGTTTCTTGTAGTGTTGGGCTTCAGGATTTGACACTGATGATGGAAGAAGGGACTTCAGGAATATCATTCTCTAGTTTGTGAGATTCTGACTCAGCCTAGTGTGAGTTTTCGGTGGATTAAGTGAATGTTGATTCCTGTCGTATGACTATGGTCAAAAAACTGTAATCTTGAGCCATATCTTGTGATTTAAGATAATTATTTTTCTAACTAATGGGGGTTTTTTACTTTTAACATAGTAACTGTTTAGCTATGAGTAATGCATATTTTAATTCTAGACCCTAAGTGGTAATATTTGGCAAAAATGGAGCTAAAGTGTTTTTTGCCATACAGGAAAGTACTGAGAGAGTTGTTTGTGTTAAGTCTGGACATAGTTGTATGACAGTGTTTTTTGGATGTTGATGTTAATAGAGAAAATAAAGTTATTTGGACCAGCATAGAAAGCAATCCTAGAGCTATGGAAGGCTACAGTGCATTCACGCCTGAGCATGACAGGGAACCCGGAACTACCAGAAAGTCATTGCTTTTGAAGTTATTTCTGGGGTCACAGTCAGTAACACTTGTGAAGACACTGACAAGAAGATTACCTTTTGGGGTGATGAGCAGAGAAATATAGTTGTTGATAATTTATTGGTTGGGAATTAGTCAAGGCTATTTTGATGGAAGCCAATGCTTATGGCAATAATGTGATGAAATATAAATGAAAATTACTAACTTTGCATTCCTCTTTTTTTTCTTTTTTAATTAGCAAACACGCTTATAAATGGCAAATCCATTTATGTGGTTTGGATTGTTTGCCTAATGATGGTGGTCTCTAGAAATGACAAGTGCAGTAGGTAAGACTAAATGCTGGTCACTTCTAGAATAAAGTTTCACTGTGCAGAAGAGATGTTAACTGGTTGTGAGCAATATGAGACTGGTCAATAAAATCACAGCTGTTAGAGTAATTTTTCTCTTTTGAGACTAGACATGAAAAATACTGGATGTGCTAAGATTGTGCTTCAGTTCAAAACATTAAATATGATCTGCAGAACCTGTTCAGATGTTTGAAAATACAGTGAGGCAATCCAGGCTGTCCTAAACTGTCCTGATGAGAATGTAACCACTAGAGAAATATCTAGTGTTTATAATTCATAGCACACTTGGAAGCTTTTCCGTTCTGTTTTTCTGAAATTGTACAAGATCCTTGAGTCAAGGCTGGTGCTACTTGCTTTGTTTCAGTGAGAGCTGACCTTTTATTAGTATACTTTGAAGTAAGAGCTGCTGAAGAACGCATGGAGGTAACGCGTAGTAAATTTTACTTTATAAATTGCAACTTGCTTGCTGTGATGGTGTGGACCAAATGAGATGATGGTGCAGAAGTCAAGAGTGACCCAGTTCTCCAACTCCCATTAAGTTCTGTACAGCCAGTAGTTCACAGCAAGCACTCGCTGTGCATAGAAACTACAAAGCTCAGCTGAATAGCTAAGATCTGTGTGTTTTGGTTTATTTAACTTCTGGTAGACTCAAAAGAGCTATACTTAGAAATATGGGGATATAAAAATGTTTGGTTTATTATAATTGTCAATTCATAGGCTCAGAAATGACAAAAGCATTGCTGCCAACATTCAGTAAGCTTTTGAACCAAACTTAATTAACCCCGAAATAGTTCTTTGCAGTTTGGCAGATAGCTACAAAAGAACCACAGAAAAAAGAGTATCATGATGGCTATACTGGAAGGGAGGGTGAAGTAGGCATTGACACCCTCCCCCCAAAACAGCAGCTGACTGGGTCTGGTGGCGTTGCGCTCATGCAGTGTACCCTAGTGACCTGTGAAGATCCCTCCTCCAGGAGGAACTGAGAAAGACCCAGTAACAAAACCAAGATGACTGCTCTCTTCAGGGCCTGGGCATGCCAGGAGTGTTCATGACTTGGCTGGTGGTCACTGCCTCCTCTTCATAAATCTTCTTTCCCACCCTTCCCCTCTGTCCCTCTAAAAAGTGTGTGAATGCAACAGTCATGTTAAATACTTCTGTTAGTAAATCACAGAATCATAGAATGGTTTGGGTTGGAAGGGACCTCTAAAGGTCATCTAGTCCAACCCCCTGCCGTGGGCAGGGACATCTTCAACCAGATCGGGTTGCTCAGAGCCCCGTCCAGCCTGACCTTGAATGTTTCCAGGGATGGGGCATCCACCACCTCTCTGGGCAACCTGTTCCAGTGCTTTACCACCCTCATTGAAAAAAATTTCTTCCATATATCTAGTCTGAATCTACCCTCTTTTAGTTTAAAACCATTACCCCTTGTCCTATTGCAACAGGACCTACTAAAAAGTCTGTCCCCATCTTTCTTATAAGCCCCTGTCAAGTATTGAATAGAAATTAAGATGTTTAGAGAGAAGTGATTAAAAATTAATTAAATTCAAAGAGGTTATGCATTAACCCTAATAAAAATCAAATAGCTTTGTTTTGGCCAGGAGAGGTAGACTCGTATCTCACATCTGCATCTTAATTTGTTGGGTTTGCTTATCATGCTTGCATTTGATTTTTAAGAGAAAGGCATGACAGATACTTCAGCTGGTGGCGCTGGTAACCCTTAACCTGTTGCACTGCACTGGGATCAGGAAATGAGGGTAAGCCCTGTGAGTGCTCCTGTGTGCTGCACCTGTCAGTATAGGGGTCTGTGGCAGACACCCCTTCCCTGGTTGAAGGCTGTGCTGCCTTCCATGGTCAGAAATTGAAGCTTGGAGATGGGCAGCTTGGTTGTGCTGGGGAAGGAAGCAAAGCGGGATGCAAAGCGGGATGCAAAGCTCTTCCATTTCTTCTCATCCAGTGCACACAGAGACCCAGTCTGGACTTGAGGAAGCCTTTCCCTGTGTAAGCTGCACATGTCTAAAGCAGTCTTAAAAGACCTGCAATTTTCTGTTTAAGAGTTCATCATCAGTGCCCTTATTTAAAAGGAACACAAGGCCAGTAGGTTGTGTATACACTTAATCAGGAGAAAATGCACGTTGATGGTGTGTCATTGACTGAGTTCAATTAACTTTTAAATGTAAATGAGTAAGGGGCCCCAGTGCAGGAGAAAGGACTCCAAGGGCTGAGCGTTCATTTGTAGGCGACAAGGTCAGGCTGCTTAATTTCTGTGACCTGGGAATCTTGTATTTTGGTTTGCCAGAGATTGCATCCAGGTGTTTTTGTCCTCCCATTCTATTATATTTTCTAGAGCTGTAGGTGCCGGTTTTGTGCTTGCTGAAATTACAGCGGAGTTTGCATAGAGGAGAAACCTTGAACTTCTCAGACTGAGGGCAGGTCCCAGCTGGGAAGTTATTTGCAGGTGAGGATCTGTTTGGAAGTATACAATGAGATCTGCCATTTTGAGGTTCACACTACCGCAAGTGCTTGAGTGGTCAAAATGTGCTGTTTTACATCTACCTTAGTGAAAGGATCAATACTTATATGAGAGAGATGGTGACACTGTATCATCAGTGTGTGATATCAGAGCTAAGGATGCTATACTTAGCCCTTTTGGATTGACACATGTTGAATGGGAAATAATATCTCTTTTAAGGTTATAGAGCAAAACCTTACCAGGTTGTGTGCCACATGTTATTGGCATGATAAATATTTTGAGCACTCCTTTAATCAATCTTCCTTGGTTAATATTAATCAAAATTACCTTCTGAGTACAGTTTTGGAAAATACTTTTTGCATTCAAATGTTCAAGTGGTGGTGCATAGCTGGTCATATTGTACTTTGTGTCTTCTTCTGTCAGTAGAGCATTGAAATTATTATTAACCTTTTGACTAGATAAATTTATCTCTGTAACATATACCTGTACAGCTTTTTGGCTGGAAAACCATTTGCAAAGGTAAAATTTTGTGTTGCATGAAAAGTGCAGGATTTACTGTTTATAATGTATTGGAGGCTTTCTGTGCATCTGATGCGTTTCTTAGCTAAGACTAAATCATCTATAGGCACAAAAACTTAGAGCATTAATTTGATGATGTGATACTGCAACTTGAGGAAGGACAAACTTCCTGGAGTGTGAATTTTTTTTCCTGGGGGAGGGGAATAACAAGTCTTAATGAACTGTGATTAGTTCAGCAGCCTTTTTTTGTATTTTTTCTTAATACTTGTAATGAAATCTCATTTCTTTTTAGACAGAAGTTACCAGGCTCTTAGATCATCAGCTTTTACTACTTTTACCATAGCTGCCTGTGCATTTTCCATCTAGATACTCACTATTTTGGTGTCTAATCAGTTCTTTCACTTTCTAAGCAACTTTCACGTTCTGAGCATCCTAGGTGATATTTAGCTTTGTTTTGATAGTTTCACTCATACAGGGGAAAATCCTCTTTGAAATTGGTTCCACTTCTCTTGAAGACTGGGACTTGGACAGATTTGAAAAGGTAAACCTGGCTAACAGTGAACTGAGGTTGGGCGAGGTAGTTGGGTTGTTGTTGCTGTTGAAGTTGTGTCCCCCTGCCCTCTCCCCGTAGCTGAGGTGGCCGCCATTTAGGTGCCTAGCAATCATAACAGCCAGGTAATTCAAAGAAAAGATGTCGATGCTGCCAGACGTATTGCATGTGAGTGGGACTTGAAGGAGATGCTGTCTTTTGACTTATGAACAGTTTTTTCTCCAGTTCTTCACTGGACTACTCCTTTTTTAATCTAATCCTGAGTATTCAGAGAGACACTTTTAAGTAGAACATACAGAATATGTTGGAGGCATGTCAGTGCAGGTTATGATTGCGGAGGTCTTCTTGCTTCCAGCTGTTCATATTTATGAAGTTCCTGAGAGCACGGGCTTTTGTGTGGAATTCACTGCTTCATGAACTAACCAAACAGTTAAGTAAGTGATGTATGGAGGTGGGTTGCTCTCAAACAACAGAAATTTCTTTTTAACAAGCCTACTTAGTATTTAGAGAGGAGGACTTTTGTAGTGAAATTCAGATTTTACTGTGTTTCACTGAGCAAGATTAACTGATTTTTGTGGGTAAATAAAATGAGCTATATAAAGTTCAGTTTGCCTGGTGATATCACCAGGCCACACATCAAATGAAGGCTTCATCACACTGGGCACGCTTTCATGTAGAGCATGTCCCTGAGGAAGTTTAATGATGCCTTTAATTAGACATATAGAGAGCTGAAGGAAAAGTAAGAATTCTGTGAGTAAAGTAGTGTTTACTGTCCCTTAGTAATGCAATTTTGATACACTATATCCTTCTCTTCAATATTTTTTCTTGATTAATTTTATCTAAAGCAGACACGTGCATAGAGCGTAAGGTGTTTCTGTTGTGTAGGTGATTGATCCAAACTTAGGATGATGCTTTCTAATACTGCTTATGACAGCTTACAAGTTCTCTTTTTGGGGTAATATTTAAAGGGTATGCATCTTCAGTTTCAAAATAAGGATGAACTGCATTCTGATGGATCCACAAGTTAAAAAAAAAAAAAAAAAAAAGAAAAAACCTACAGGTATTATTTTTCTGGTCCTTCAACAAAGAAGTTATAGACCTGGAAGGATTGTTTATTGGAATTGCATTTAAGGTGGTTCCCAAGAGTTGTTGTTCAAACTTACAGCTTATAAAGCACTGCAATTTTCTAGTACAGCCTGTAAAGTGCAAGCCATGGAACATTTCTATATCATCTCCTCCTTAAATTAGAGCATGGGTCTTAAAAAGTTACACAGTCTTGTTTTAAAATCACGTAGCTAAAGAATCTAGCATATGCCCTGTTATTCATACCCAAGTTCAGTTAACCTTTCCCTTACAGTGCTGTTGCCATACATGTAGTGCTGTTTTTCCACCTATGTTCATATCAGCTGTGATGAAGTCACTCCTTAGACTTTGATAGTATAAAATAGACTCAAGTCATTGGTGTCCTGTTCCACTCATGTTACAAGTCCCATGGCTTTTTTTTGTAATAGTCTCCATATTGGCTTTAAAGTAAGTTAAAAGGAATAATATTATTTTTAATGTCTCTACCTCTGCATTTTACATTTTAGTGCATCTTGTTTAAAAATAAAAAAACCAAGAAACAAGAAGTGTTAGCTTAATCATGGCCAGTACTTTCACATATGAATGTAAATGCAGTAGTTGGTTTTTTTTTTTGTAGAGGGACCTTGCCCAGGCTGATTTTTTTTATAATGTTTTGCTTGCTTTATCAACTTATTTTGCCATTATAGATGATGAGAATTTGTTTCTGTGCAATCTCAAAGTTTGTTCTCCTATATCGTGGAATTCATCATCACAGAAGAAAGGCAGGTTACTGATTCTTCTGAGTGTCGTAAGTGCATGGCTGTGCATGGAGGTATCCAGGTGCTGGAGCTGAAAGCCTTTCTCTAACTAACGGTACCTATGGCATGCTACTGCCACACACCTAAGCTACTTGTCTCCCAGTGTGAAAAGTGATTTTAATGGCTGTGCGGCACCGCAGGTTGTTGGATTCTCTCAAACTCAGATTTCTCTTACTTATTCAGAAAATTGTAGCCAGAGGTAATTTCTGAAAGCCTTGAGATAGAGAGAAAGGGAGAGGGTTGGGTTATGTGCCACAAAGAATAATTTCTGAATATTGATCATATCTTTTTTCTGACATAGGATCTATAGGCCTTTTTATACCATGAGTGACTCCAAGCAGGGAGTCACTGATAAGCCTTGGATTATCTGGATAAAGATTCCAGAAATGTAAGAAGAAAGTAACTAGGAGACTGCTTGACCAAGGTTTGTGTCTTCTCTGCACGGTACCTGACTATGCTATAGTGTATAGAATTTAGATCAGCTTTGTGGGTAGACCTCTTATTTAAGGGATAAGAATGTTTGACTTGGTCCCATCATATGTGCTTGAATCATATCAGACAGCTTAATGGTCTTTAAGGGCCTGGTAGGGTCTGACATGGACACTGGGAAAAGATGGGTGGAGATTGCGGAAAGATCCTTGGAGAAAGCAATAACAGAAATGTAT
Source organism: Aptenodytes patagonicus (assembly GCF_965638725.1). Classification (NCBI taxonomy): domain Eukaryota; kingdom Metazoa; phylum Chordata; class Aves; order Sphenisciformes; family Spheniscidae; genus Aptenodytes; species Aptenodytes patagonicus. The sequence goes on from NC_134982.1 coordinate 29,531,922, forward strand.
TCTGTCCAAATAAAGAAAATCTAAGCATGTTAGTATGTAGCGTAGAGAGTGTTGCTTCTGTTGTGGATGAACAAGATTTAGGACAGGATGTAGGGAGGGGTAATTAGTTTGGTAATGCTTCAGGTCTTTGCCCCTGCTTTGAGCAGGCGAAATAGCTAGATGATCTCCAGAGTTCCGTTCTAGCCTCAGCTCTTCTGTGATCCCATGAAGATCTGTAGATTTGTTGTCAGCAGTTCCAGCCCTGGGTGTCTTTTAAGAATAGTTCAAAAAAATCCTTAGTTATCCCAAAGTGGTATGTTATTTTGTCCTTATTTGATCCTAAAGTCTCTTCCTGCCATTTTGTGTGATGATTATGTGGTAAAAACTGTTTATATATGAGATCTAGCTTATTTTTTTTCTCCTCCAGTCTTTTGTCATCTGCAAAACTTCAGGTTTTTTAACATTAGGTAACTGGAGAAATATTAAATATTATGAAGTCTGCAGGAATCCACCAGAAATGTGCTTAAAGTTAATTCCCTGTTTTGTTATGTCTTAAGACTCATTTTTTAATTTATCATGTTCTTGCATTGGTCTAGTTATAAACCAAAACGTTGCATACTGCTAAATCAGGTATCTTATATAAATCTTTTTTTCCTTTGACCCTATTACTCTTATGATCCAGATTTTCAACCTAATCCTAAATTAGTTTAAGACCTCTATTCGGTACATCCATGACTGATACTAATTATCTTAACTGTATTTTAGTTTTCTTATTAAGTTCTATATCACAGTTATTTGGATTGTCACCTTTTTTCTTTTTTTGTAATGGTGCAGTGTTAGCTTTCTTCTAATGTTCTAATACTTTCCAGCATTTTAAGACTCACTGAAATAAAAATTAATGGTCTATGATATGGCTTATTCAACTTTCTAAATTCTTGGATGTTGTTTATCTGATCTGCTGGTTTAAAAATATTTAGCTTTAGTAAATGATGTGTTAACATCTCTCTTTAGATACTGTTGGATTGCAAAGTATTTTCACCATGTGACTACATAATCTAGATATCCTTTAAGAAATGTGGCAAAATATTTATTGAATGCTTTTCTTTCTCCCTGTTTTGTGTTCTTACTGATTCTGACATTTCCAGCTAGTATGAGCCCAGTAACACAGTGGAAGTTAAACATTTTTGTTGTTGTTTTTTGGAACAAACTCCATTCTGTCACCCTCAGTTAAAACTATCTACATGGACTTTCCTACCCCCTGTGTTTATTTGCTTTTCTTATCAATCTCTTACAGTTTATGACTTCAGGGTTTATAGCCACTATTAAGAGAAGTCCTCCATTATGTCATTGGAGCCATCTGCTTTTAGTTCCCCTCTCTGGCTGTGGTTTAGTGAACAGGTGAGCTGGGCTGATGATGTGTTGCTGCCAAAAGGGGGAGATCTCATTCTCCACCCCTTCTCTGCTCTTAGGTTGGGAATTCCTGTGCCCCGTGTTTGCCAGACCATGCTGCAAGCTGGTTCAGTTGCCTTAACTTAGCATAAATATTTTCTTCTTTTTTTTGTTTTTTTTTTCCCCTGGGTTAGATGTATTTCTGGTTGGTGAGTTAAGCTGATTCATAAACAGATACGATGCACACCAGAGCTGGTACGAGGTGCGGTGGGTGAAGATGGAGAGCCTGGCCTATGTCTTTTGGCAGTGTTGAACTGTTCAACTGGCTCATCATGAAGCTGTAGCCTAAGCCAGTTTGGTTGGTTTTAATTAGTGTAGGCATCTCAATCATGGGATTATTGCTTTATGAGCATCTAGGAAATCTAAGAGTTGACCTTTTGAAGTACCACCTGCCCATACTATTTGAATTGGATTATAAACAACAAATGCAATCACGTAATGGTGACTTGGTTGTCACTAACATTTGGTTGTGCAGTCCAGCCAGGCGGCTTAAGATGAGGTATAATTTATGATTCTTTGTTTGGCAACTGCATCAGAGAGTGTTTAATTTATGTTTATTTCTTTCCACAACCTCTGTGCTCCAACCTCCATTTTTGAGCTCAGTTTGGGGCACTATAAATGAATTGCCCATAATCTGCTCACAGCCAGCAAGCGTGGGAGCTTCCGCAGAGTTTAGGACCCTCCTAGAGGAAAGCAGCTGCTGTACAAAATTATCAGAGCACAGAATTTCTTAACTCAGGAAAGTGACAGGCCAAAGGGAGTCTCCAAGATTAGATATGGCTGACAGCAGATCACTCGAATGCTAACAGTATCTCTCTAAGTCAAGGTGTGAGCGGACTGTAAGTAGTTCCAATGTGGTCCTTACCAGCAGCCCCATGTGTTTCCGATTTAAAAGTACATCTTGACTACAGCAAGGAGGTCTCTTGAATCTCGGTGCAGTGTGCTTTATTGTGGAAGGATGGCACCAGTTTATTCACTACAGAAATACTCTCACATTGAACGTATTCCTCGCCTTGACTCAATTGCTACAGTTACCATAGCTGGGTTACAGAGATGACAGTGGAGTGCGTACAAGATGCTGAAAGTGTTTTCTGTAGAGCCAGTGAAGCCTGGGGAGAACACTGAAAGACGTACCTGATGTGGTCAAAAATTCATTTGAATCATTATTTGCAAATGTCTGGTTAGATCTGGTTGTGTATCTATTGTAAACATACAATTCCTGTGTGTCTTTACGTATAGCTAGTGGCAGCAATAATAATAAAAAAACCCTACCTTGCTGGGAGAGAGGTGAAGAAGGCTTTGCTAAATGTTCATGGTGGAGATACAGAGGCAAGTACATGATGTTTTAAAAAGTCTAAGAGAATAGAAGACCCTTTAACTCAAGGAAAGTGTCCAGAAGAGACTTGCCAAGAATTTTAATGCAGTGGGATAACCCATCTTTGGACTGGACAGATGGGTGATGGCAGATATTGTTGTTCACTATGAACACTAACCAAGTTCTTAAAAATATTCTACTGTTTTCTTAATTCCAGAATAAAACAATAGAAGAGATCACGGGGTTCGAATATAGTAGCAGGAGATTCCAAATGTTACCAGTTAACTTTTACAGGGTTGATGTAGAAATCTTGTGTTCAGACTGTGCTGTATACGGCACAGTGCGCTGTGAATACTTACAGCTTCCGTGAAGGGGACATAGCAGGCTACTGGTGCTGCTGGACACAGGAGCAAGGTCTTAAGGTTCGCTCCAGCTGCTAAAATAATGGCTTGTGGACTGTTGTGAGTAGTTGAAATAGTGAACGTATCTTCTGGATACTACTGCTCCTGCTGTGTGTTAGTACAAACACACACATACCTTTACTGGTGACCTGAATAGCAGGTACAGCTGAGTCTATGTTCCCCTGTGCTGGGAATGACTCTTTAAGGGTAAAACTCAGCACAACTTTTGCTTAAAAACTGATGTCGAGGTAACAGTCACCACTTTAAGAAAGAGGCAACATTTTTCGAAAGATTCTTTTCAACTTGTGACAACTGTTGCCTTTTCCTAACCATTGGTAGCATGAAAAGCAGGAGACTGCACTGTTGCTGCTTACACAGGGGACGAACTGCTTCCTGAAACACAGATTATGGTTTTACTCTTTTTGACCAAAACCAGGTTATTGTAGGACTGTTTTAAGCTGGATGATCCCTTGGAGGAAAGGCTAGAAGATGCTATTTGCCAAAAATCTCTGAATTCTAATGTGTGTTTTTGTGGCATCTCTTGGGGATCAGCTGGCAAAAGTGCTGCCACCTTGAGCAGTCTGGAAAGGTCCTAGCTCAGGGAAATGGGGGTACAGGTTCCCCACTTCTCCCTCTAGGAAACTTATTGTTGCCTGGAAGCAAAGGCAGATGCTTAGGTGAACTGTGCTCCGCACGCTCAGTCAGCACTGAGTGCAGTAATGCCAAGTTCTAGCTCATAGCTACATGGACAGGGCAGCACTTCTTGCGAGGGAAGACATCCTGCATGCTCTCCCACAGTATTAAAGATACAACTTCAGTTTTGAGGAGGTTGAGGGTCTCCTCAAATATCTTGCAAAACGTCAAGAAAATAGCTGTAGTGGCCCATCACCTTGACTTTTTCTTATTTTTCAACTCCTTTATGGGAAAGTTGTGTCAAATACATATTCTCCTCCTTAATCTAAAGGGAACACTGGAGCCCACATTTGTTTTTCCATGTAATTTCCTTATCTGTCTCCTGTGAGTGTAGTGTTTGCTCTATATTACCTAGAGAAGTTATGCCAGAGTAACAGTGTGTTCAGCTGAGGCCGAGTTTCTTGTCCTAGATGTACAAAGTGCAATTCTTAAATTGAGCAATCTTCCGCATTTTAGACCTTAAATAAAACTAAATTTATTCTGTCTTCTCACTAGAAGCGGACATCCAGCCTACTGTTTGTTACCAAGTAACTCAGAACATGGAAATGTGATTTCAGCAGGAGAAAAGCTGCAGCAGCATTTGGCCCGTACTTGGGAATAGACTGGTGAGACTTCGGAGAGATGTCAGCTGCAGCGGGGGCAGATCACAGACTGCGACAGTCCTCCTGTGCTCACATACTCAAGTACTTAGTGTGTGTTGTCAATCTATGAACTGCTCGGAAGTGAGAAGGGACTCGTACACAGAGGCTGAGGGATTCTGACATGTGGAGGAGAAAGTTGCATTCAAGAATGAGGTCAGGTGCTGAAAGTTGTGTCTGTTTGGACTTTGGTTCTCTGTCAAAATACACAGTCCTACAAGGCTCCAGAGGAATGGAGTGCAACGCAAGCGGAAGGTAAATAGCAGTTTTTGAGCTTGGGTTGTTGTGGTTTGTGGTTTTTTTCCTTCCCAAGTTTTACTGGTGCATCTTGCCTGGATGCAATGTCTTATCAGTACTAACACTGGGACAGCTTTAATATTTCCGTATTAGTGATGACTATTCATAAAACCTACCCGTGACAGTAGTGGGAAGTGGAAGGGAAGGCTGTGGATATTATATAGGGAGTTTATCTAATTACAAAGCAGGAGGGGACATCTGGAGGGGAGAATCGGCAATTGTTGTAAAAACGGGCTGCTTCATTTAAGCACAATGAAGAAAGAATTGAGTCATCGCTGAACACATTACCACTGCTAACTTTCTGGAGCAGAAAACATGATTTAGAAAATGAGAACTTCAAGAAGGCAGACTGGGTGATGCTAAGAGGAAAAGTTGAATTGTAATCAGAATGGTGAAGTTGGTGTGATTTATGGCTTGTAATTATTAACCTATTTAAAAAATAAACAGCTGAGTTTTAATAATGGAAAAAAAAAGCTAAGTTACAGAACAAGGCTTTTTAAAAGAAACACACCTGGGACAATGGCAAACAAAATCGTATTTTAGGTTACAATAATTAATGTAGCCATCCCAGATTTAAAAACAGAAAGAATGGATTCCAAAGGAAGTGAAAGCAGCTACAGAAAATGCAGAATTTGAGTATTAAATGCTTAATAAGTAATCCAGAAGAGGCTTCTTGTGTTTCTAAGATTATTTTATTCTTCCAAGACTGTATGCTTTCTACTGGTTATTGAATGAACTAAGGGAGAACTTAAAAATCAACATATCGGTAAACATGGAGGTCAAACTGAGTTGAGAAGGAATACTCAGTAGTGTAATAATATGCAGAGCTGAAGATAAACATTAGGTTTTCAATTAAGAGGCCTGGTAATCAGTCCAATCAAGGGCACCACACAGTAAATATGTTATTTGCTGCTTTAGTACCTTGAACTGTTTTTAGCTTACTCTATCCTTGGAGGAATTCCTGAGTTTTTTCTTGCATGCTCTAAAGTAAAATTGCCCTTTCATGACAACTGAAATGGAAACCAATTATCTAGCAATTCCAAGAAAACAAAAGGTACACAGATATTAAGATGCCTATCTTAAGCTTCTCAAACACACAAGACTTGAAATGTAATCCTTTTTGGCATGATGCAAGACCCTCCTTTCTAGTTAGATAGCAAAACCCACCACACTTGTAACTCCCACGCTGATCCAGTTGATAATCAAATATCTTAGCTCCTTCAAATACCCTACATAAATGTTATTTGGCAGCGGTAGAGGTAGTCAGTTATCCCTGAAAAACTACCTGATCATGTACTAAGATAACCACAAACCTGCTTGAGCAGTATAAATCCAGTTTATAGTAGTTGTGAGTAGTACGTGGGCACTGGCTTACAATAACAAAAGTCAAACGTTAACAGAAGTGCCAGAGCAGTGATCTCCGACACTTTAAGTTCCATGAATACTAGAAGATTCGTTGTACCCTTTTGCATCCCTAACCAGTAACTGAGGATGCTGGGGGAGTAGAAAGGAAATGGCTTGTGAGCTCTCCGTGCCACAGTCTGCTCTTTGGCCATTGTTGAAGACAGACTACTGGGCTAGATGGACCATTCGGTCTGACCGTCGGGCACTTGCATTCTTCACTCCTGCCTTCCAGCAGAAGATAAGAATCAAGCCCTTGGACTATTGGTTTCCAGCATGACAAGAATGGTACTTACTGCAATGATATCCAGCCAGCTGAGAAAGTCAATTTAATAAGTCATTACTCACTAAACTTGCACAGGCTGTGGGATTAGTAGGAAAGAAACAGATTGAAATGCATTTGTTCAGTTTCAGCTTCTGTTTCTGTGCTCGCAGCTTAGAAGGACTGTTCTCAGACTGCTAGAGTAGTACTTAAATCGTCTACTTTTTTGGACTGGTGGAACATAGGAAGTCAGAAAGAATTACTTTAATCTTGCCACTGATTTTTCTCCTGTGCACTCAACGAAATACAGGCTTACTAAGGAAGTTAGGGAATGTGCAGCGTTTGATAGCACTATTTACAGAGAGCAACTCACGTCTACAAAGTCAAGATTTTTCTGATAAACATATCTGCAAATTTTGCCTAATCTAAGTTACTAGTTAAGCATATCAATTCAGTAAAGGCATAAGCCATTGTAGACATCTCAGGCATTCCTGTTTAGTAAAGATGCAACTCTTCGCAGAAGTCATCTTTCCACCTACCTTCTCTGTGGTGTTTTTTAACTATATAAAAGACTTCGTATATTATCTCTACCCCTTATCACTTAAAAATCAATTAACACTTAGAATGTTCAATACAGGCATAATTTTGTTCTATTATCTTATTGCTTAGAAGCTCTGTGGGACTAACTGCAAAAGTATAGGCAATATAAATCAGTATTTAAATTATATATTACATGTTTATTATGGGTGCAAATTTTTTTAAAATTTACATTTTATGAAAAATCAGAAGTATTTACAATTTTTGTAAGATAAACTTGTATGCTCTAATTTACAGTCTGACGTAGTAACAATTCATAAAAATTCAGATCCTTTAGAGTTGTGTTTACAAATTAATTTTCTTAGGAGGCAGCTACAACGGATATTGCTGTATACACAAGCAAGAACCAGCTTGCTACATACGTTTTTTTTTTTTAAATCAGATAGCTACATGTATTTTTTACATGGTTTTTGAATTTCTTTACAAAAAGTCTATATAAACTTGTATGGCTTCAAAATTGTAACCTGCACCCAATGCAAATGTATGTATACATATGTATACCTGAACGAAGGCTAGTTTAAAAGTGCTGAAACATAACTACTTCATTTAACTTAGAAATGAAAGTAATACTTGATCAAAAATAGCAATACAGTTTTGGGTTTTCATTAATAAAATATTGTCATGTTAAACACAGTTTGATTGCAAAGCAGATTACAATTAAGATTCCAGTAAAAAGACTGTACCATTTTATGAGTCAGAAATTTACCATTCAATAAGATTAGCAAATTAAGAGCCAAATATACTCTTCCAATCAAATGTACAGTACAGTATGTGCTTAGTGCTAACAATGGAACTCTCGTCTGCAGAAGTGTGTGGTATACATTAGAATTTATGTAGCCTCTACAAAGCTTAATTTCTTGTAAAGCTTCAGCAGTCAATTCATTACTGGTTTTGCATGAATTAGTTCAAGCATGTTTTATTGTTTTAATAGAGAATTTGAAAGAGATATTAGTAGTCAAAATGGTCATATGAAGTTCCCACGTGCAGGTTATTGAATTATTTTGCCCCAATACTTTTAATTTTGGCATTGAAAAAACACTTGATAATACAAATACATAGAATATTATCTAAATTAGTGATTTGCTTTTAAAAAACATTACTATTGTGTCACTTCCCTGTGCTTAGGCTGTGGCAAGCAGATTAGATGACAATACAAATATTAAAATTGGTGGTTATAGAAAAAAATTAAACTAATAGAAATGGCAGTACATATCCTGCTGCCATAAAATACCCTTCTACAATGCTATTCCTCCCAAAGTACTATGTTTACATTCACATCACACAACCCCAAAAGCACTCAAAGTCTGAAGACTTGCAGTCAAAGTGAAGGGAAATGCTGTTTGCTTTTAAAAGTTTGCTTTTACCATCTTCGGTGGTTTTTCAGGATTCTCATTCTTTGGTGACATTAAAGTTACTGTCTCAAAGTCCTGCATGATGCATCTCCCTTTACTACAGCCTCATTTATTGCAATTACCCCATGAGGAAGTAATCCAGTATTTTAAACCTCTTTTAAAACAATATCCAGTTTTTGCAAATCTGCCTTCTAAATAAATCCCAGTCAAAGGAATTTTTATAAAAGTTGTGTGTATTATACAAACACCGTGCTTTCTTGATGAAGAAGAGCCAAACTTTGAAAAAGGAAGTGAGGCACGTGAATAACAAATTGGATAGGCACAGGCTTTTTTTAAAGGCACAAACGTTATGCAATTCATATAAAAATAAATTAAATCTACAGCATTAATTCAAACAATCACAACACCCATAAAATTTACTAACTGCAGAAGTAAATCTCTGCTGTCTTTTGCAATTTTGTAACACATTGCACTTAGGAAAAAACCCCTATGTAAAACAACTTACATGTTAATAATATATGATACACGGGCATCAAGTTACATTGCTTTTATACATCTCTAACTCAGCTGGTTTTGTGGCATGAGTGGATAGAACTACGTGAGACTTTGCCTCTGCTTTCTTTAAAAACTGGCAATTAAAGAATCTGAAAAATGAATATTACTTATGGAAAGCTCAAATATTCCTTACTCGCTCTCCTACATTTTTAGGTTTAATGTTTACAGTATAACATACAATTTCATACTTTCATTGCAACTATGGATTACTATTTTGACTTCTATATAAATTTACTAAAATTTCAACAAATTTTCCCAAATATTGCAGTTGATCATTTACAGTGTTGAAGTTAGCTTCAGTGCTATTATAAAGTAATAAAAAGTTTGCAAAATGACTTTAAAAAGTGCATTTTCTGTTCTGTAGTTCAGCTTCAAAGTAGGTCAACATTTTGAAAAAATTAATGCATGTTAAAATAGTGTTTGAAAAGTAGAGAGGGCAGAGTGAACTTCTTGCACTCCTTTGATGCAATGACTTTCACAGGTACATCAGCAGTCTGCCATATACCGTCCTGAAAAATAAAGGTAGGTTTTTTTGCAGTCAGTAGATAAAACAGATTTTGTCAGTTTGAGTAACTATGGAAAAACAAAAAAACTGTGAAACAGTTTTCAGCCATGTTTTAATGAAAAGTAATTATTTATGCATCACTTATTTAACAGTTTCCTATTTTATAATTTAACACTATAGAATATATAATATTAATTTGAATATGTAAGTATGTCAGTGCCTTACCAGTGGCAAATCTCTTCTTAAGGAGGGAAAGCCGATAGCCAGTGCCTACGAGCTCCACATCTACTCCTGAAAGGGTACTTCCTTCACTAATGAATTGCACTGCAAGTGTTGCTGGTTTACTGGGTCCTTCTGAAAGTTCAAATTTTGCCCTGAGGGATCCAGAACCTATAAAAATAACAAAATTGAAAAGCTGGTTGTTTTGCAAGAACAAGATGATCTCCCAAAATTTTTAGTAGTAAGAAGTGAAACTAGCATGGTGACCTTTGAGATCTATTCCTAGCAGCAGTCCTACATCAATTTTCAAAAGAGATGAGAGTACAAGTCTCTTTTTTCCAATACTCTGTTATTGAAAAAAAAACATTTTACCATCCTGTACACCAGAATAAAAAAGACTTCAAGACATCTGTCCTAATATTAACAGTGTTTGTGCAACTTCTCCCTTTGTTTCTGTAAGTGTAAGACCAGCATACTATAATTTCCTCTTAAACACTGAATTGTGAGTACTATGTGTTTATACTCAAAGAAAAGGGGAAGACAGATGGTGGGAAGAGAAGGGAATACAGCAGCAGCGGGATATGTGCAAGTCTACTGACCACACGCAAGATGTAATCCGCATCACCGGCAGCCCATTTTATGCTGCTCTGCAGGGGTACAGTAGCTCTTTATCTGGCTGCATTTGTGTTTTAGTATGATTTTTTTCTTTTAAAAGAAGCTCCACAGTTTGGAAAAGGGGGGGGGGGGGGGGGGGAAGAGAGGGCTATCCCTACGTAATCATAATGGAAGACAGATGGCAAAGAACTGTGAGGTCAGTGAATGACAAAGTACACCAGACTACAGCAACAACCTCTCTCAGATAGAACTCTGGTTTTGTTTGAATGACCACAACTTTGCAGCCTTTGCAGGAATAGAACAGGTCTTCCCTTTCCAGGCTTGTGGTTTCTATAGGAAACCAGTCGTATTTACAAGCAAATCTGTGCTTTCATAATGCCCTTCACCAAACTCTTAACAGGGCTAAAGGCCTTGCCTTTATGCCATGAGTTCATTTCTCCACAAAGGCTTTGAGGATGAGATGCATCTCTTTGGCTCCTGTTTTCCTGCTTCAGAAAAACATTGCACCTGCAGAGGCTGCAAGGGCTGACATCAACTGGAAAAAGCAGTTGGGCAGAGGACAACTGTTGGTACCTTATATAAATTACCACTCTGAGCAGATGTAAGTAGATTCATTTTTTCCCCTGGAGTTGTATATGGTCAAACAAAGACCCTCAAAATGTTGGTCAAGAATCATCTATTGTTGAGTCTATCTCAGCACAGGACTTTTGGATCTTCATTTTTTTTTCTTCCCCCCAATTCTTCCACTTACCTTTTTCTCCTTTATTTCAATTGTCAGTGCGTGGAAAGACACAGATATTAAACATGTTTTCCTTTGAATAACTGCTCATTTCCAAATAGCATTGATGTAATAATTTCCTACCCAGTCTAAACTCTATTTTAGAGCTACTAACTGCTTTCAGGGGGCTTCACTATTTTTCCTTTTATAGCTAACTAATAAATTTATATTTTGTCATCTCACTGTTAATGGGATCAGGAGGAAACTAATTGAGAAGAAGGTGAACTCGTAAACAGGATACAGCACGAGAAGATGTGTAAACAGGCATGAGGGCGTAGAGGCTTAAATTATTACCTTTTTACTGTTATAATTTTCTGTACAAGAAAACAAAAGAAAAGAGTGCAACTTGCCTCCATTCTCAGACTTCTCCGAAATGCTAGATATTTTCCAATATGCTTTCATCTGGTCTGCATTCCTGTAAGAGAATGGTAGGTTAGTTCTAAGCACCAGTTTTCGCATATTATTTCCTTAGTTTTACACCAGTATGTTACAGACATCTCTAAATGGAGGTTTATAAAAACACTCGATCATTTTAAGGTAAGTTTGTGGAAGACTATACAAAGCAAACAGGAAAAGAGAAGGGTGTGTCTGCATTGCCCCAGAGCCGCAGAGCTCAGAAGTACACACACAATCTTTTTATACAGGTAACACTGTCCTATGCCCCGGCTATGCCTCCACAACTCAAACCCCTTTGTGGTCTCAAAGGGTAAGGACAGGCCAAACGCCCTGGAAGCAGTTTGAAAGCTATGTCTTTATGCTTCATGATGATGGTATGAGGAGGAGCAATGTTGATTGTTCTCCCCTACGTGAGACTCCCGGGAGCATGAATTTTATTCCATTTCCATTCTAGTAAAACTAGTTGGTGTAAGTGACAGGGGCATAAGCTAACTTCTGATGCTGTAAAGGGGCAGAAAAGGGCACCAAGCACCAGAGTCTCTAAGCTGATAGGGCATTTTAACTCCTAGAGCACCTTGCAGCAGTTCCACCAAAGGAGAGTCAACAACTTAAAGCTGTAAGCAGCATGAAGTGCTGAGAGGTTTGAAATTGCTTTTGGCATTGGTGTAGCAGGAGTGAAATGCTTACACAAGTAGCACAGATAGTAGCGGTTACTTGCAGGAGGTCAAGTTATAAAACATTTATTTTTAAAAAAACAAAAATCCACCACCCAATCCACTAGACCAAACAGGTAGCACAACACAAATACCAGAGCTGCCTGGGACATGACTGGTTTTCTTTTGGGGCTTTTTTCAGCTTTCCAGGCTCAAAATTCTGGCCTTGGGTAGTTGCCTGGGTGAAAGAGAGAGAATCTGGGCTCATCTGCCTTAATCCGATGAATCTGTAATGAAACTGTCACTAAGATTTGAGTCTTCCTAGCTAGTTCAGGGTGGGTGCTCCTCCTCTCACTCAGGCTTCATTACATAGGGGTTTGTGGAAGAAGCCTGGGCCGGGAGACTGGCTTCACCAGATGTTCTAGTCATGTTGTTCAGGCAGGATGCTGAACCTGCCCTTGCTCAGAATAAGCTTCAGGTGACTTGGTTAAAAGTATTGCTCCCTTGAAATACCAGGTCAAGAAAGATTCAGTCTTGCCAGGATTTCTTCTACCTAAAATGATACTGTATTAACACTTTGTCCAATTAACACATTTAAATGTATTGCCTCCAAAAGCTTCAGAACCTATGTGATAAATGCATCAGGTTTATTTATCTTCTGAACCTTGCTTTATAAGGTAAACTGATCTGTAAGCAACAAGGTTAACAAAGCCTGACTTCCTTCAACTTGGTATTCTTTGCCCTCTTCACATTAAAAAGACTCTCTTGGAAATAAACAGTCCAGGAATTACATTACAGCTGGGCAAGTACCTGTGTGCTGCCCAGCACATAGTTGGTTGTGGTCGCTGAATTCTGCTCACCTTTTGCTCCAGGGATGTAGTGCTCTGCCTAGTCCCACTACCCTCTGCTTGTTTTCACAAACTTGTAGAAACATAATTACCTAAGATCTGTGTCTCACTTTCAAGTGCTACTGTAAATGCAGGCTTAGAAGGTGGTGGCAGGTAGCTGTTAGTCAGATAATAATCTGCTTGATGCTTGAAGTGAGAAACAATGCTACCTGGCTTATGAAGAGCTCCTCAGTTACTGAGGTTTGTTTTAAAACCATTTCAATTAGAAGCTAATTTTTAAGCTAGAACGATCAAGAAGTTTTTTTAAGAACTGCATTTCTTCTACTCTCTATATAATCCATATATATGGATATATTTATACACACACAAAAAATGTTTTTTAACCATTAAGATATTTTGTTTTCACATTACTGTATCAAAAATGTCTATCCTGCCTATTGGCCAAAAGAAAGCAAACATTGGAAATTTCATAAAGGCTTGTATTATTACACAGTTGGAGTGGGTGCATATTGTCTCATTTTAGTTTATGTGGATTGGCTGCACATGATCTGTTTCAGACCAGAAAATGTCCTAAACATCTGATACTATGCATTTTATCAAGACAAAAAAAAAAATAGCTGTTTCTTTCAGTGAAATTTTTCAGACTGTCTGTGACACTAATGAATACACTGACATGAATCTGAAATAATAAAAAGAAAAGCATTAATATTACCATTTTGCAGGTGGAAGCGATTGCATGTTTGTTACTCCTCCATCTACTGGTACCACAACCTGGACATTAGACAGCATACTAGGCACATTCATAGACTCTGGATTGTACTTATAATCCACTCTCACATCAGTAGTGCTAGCATTACATTTCCAGTAAGTTGCAAGATTCAAGGGAGTGGACTGGATGCCATTTGAAGATACCTGTAAATGAATAAACCATTGAAAGTGGCTTAATCAAAATATTCCCCTTTTGGGCAGAATTAGGGAATGATGGTAACGAATATAAATCCTGACAAAAGATCAAGAGAACAACTGAACTCTGAGTCCTTAATCGCAGAATTCTGAAGACTGTTGCAGCCTAAAGTAATTTCAGTTCTTTTAATTTTAAATTAAAATAATTAAAGAAAAGCTTTAAACTCTCTCTGGCCCACAAGGCTTCTTCCTGTTCTGGCTTTCGTAAGTCAAAATAGTTTTGTTTTAGTCTTGTGTTCTGCCTCACACAAGAAGCATGCTTGCGGCAAAATGACTTCATCCTTAGTGATGAAGTGAATACCTGTGATTATGGGACAGGCAGCCAGCAAAACAGTTCCTACCTATTCAAAGCATTATTTTCCTGCTGCAGGAGGGCTGGATGCTGCTGTTTCTGTAGCTGAGCTTGTGCTACTGCCCTGCTGCATCTCTACCACCTTCCTAGTCTACTTGAGGAACCTTCTATGTCCTGGTGTGCCCTCCTTGCCTTTCCTTGGCAGCCCAGAACCTTTTCTATCTGCCAGGGCTTCCGCATGCCTATGCCGCATTTTTCCCCAACAGTAAAGATCTTAAATAGATTATCATTCTTCCACAGTACTCATTTCTGCAATCCAAAGAGATGTTTTGTTCCTTCCATCTTTCTCAGGAAATCTGTGTACCTAACATGCTTTTTACAGATTCAGTATGCCAAGATTTTAAACTATATTGGGAGGATGTGGAAACTACAATGGTATTAATAGCTGGACTGACAGGTTCTTTTGTTTTTTTGATGTAGACAGTTGTCTCAGATGTTCAACCATTTCAATGCAGGCCTAGCAAATCCCTGTTCTCCCTTTGAGGTGAGTCTGTCTGTCTTGAATTTTCATGAAGATTTTTTATTGACAGCCAGAACATCTTCCACAGATTCACAGAATAGTTGAGTTGGAAGGGACCTCTGGAGATTGTCTGGTCCCACTCCTCTGCTCAAGCAGAGCCACCTCGAGCCAGCTGCCCAGGACCATGTCCAGATGGCTTTTGAATATCTCCAAGGATGGAGGCTCCACAACCTCTCTGGGCAGCCTGTTCCACTACTCAGTCACGCTCACAGGAAAAAAGTGTTTCCTGATGTTGAGAGGGAACCTCCTGTGTTTCAGTTTGTGCCCATTGCCTCTGGTCCTGTCACTGGGCACCACTGGAAACAGCCTGGCTCTGTCCTCTTTATACTCTCCCTTCAGGTATTTGTATACATTGGTAAGATCTCCCACCATCCACCAGGCCAGTCATTTCATCACAGAAGTTTATAAAGTTGGTCAAGCATGACTTTCCATTGGTAAATCCATGCTGACTACTCCTCATGACCTTCTTTGTCCTTTGTGTGCCTGTAAATGGTTTCCAGGATGAGATGTTCCATTATATTGTGAGATGTGAGAACTTCATACGTTCTCATATATCACTATTTATCAGCTACAGCATCCCAAACTTATGCAATTACAACATCAAAGACAGTAGAACTACAAACTCAAACAAACCCCCACCAAACCCCCTAAATTCAAGGAAAATTTGGCTTTGCTATCAAATACCTAAAGAAGCAGTGTTTGAAGCTTGCACACATGAATTAGAGTGAAGTGTGAGCAAGCTGAAACAGGTCATGAATCCAAGGGAATGACATGAAGCATAGTAGGAGTGCACTAAGCCTGAGCAGAGCCTATGCATTGTAAACAGCGACATACCCAAAACTGGTCTAGGTGAGGGATGACAGTTCATCTGCATGCTAGCAGGCAAAGAACAATTCTTTTAATTTCTGTGTAGATATTCAATCTGCCAGAGTTACTTAAAAAATTCCAAAGGGAAAAGAAGTGTTTACCTGATACTTTAAAACATCCACATTGTAATAGGATGCAGATGGATTCTGCTCTGATAATTTCTTGAGGTAGACAGTTATAGCTTGCATGTTCATCCAAAAATCCTTAGTACTGGAGTCACTTTGTGACTGATCACTAGGAAGAAAAAGAAAGGTAGGAGTCAGAAGGCAACACTGAGTTTTATTATTTTGGATGTCTAAAAATTAAGATTAGATCTTTCCCCTTCTTCACTATTTCAAGCAAGAATTTGTTCTAATGCTTTATAACACATAATTGTACCTTCCTAAATATTAAGACAAACAACTGCTTGTTGTATCTGGCAAAAAATCTCCTTCTAGGTTGTGGAGCAGTGAGTTTCCTCCACTGATGATCTGCATCACAAGATGGAGTTAATGCTGAATTTGGATTTTACATTTAATAAAACACAATTTTAGGGCAATTAGGTGCTGTGAGGATGTGTGGGAGGTGGGGATGAAAGTGGCATTTGAAAAGGAATGTTATCCAATTTGGAATAAATCCTAAAATCATAATTAGCTTTGGTTATGACACAGCTTCACTAATGCACTGAATTAAGATTGGTGCTGTATGTGTTACTGTATTTTCATATATTTATAGTGTAAGCTTTCAAATGTTTTCAATTAAAAGTGATTTTCAAATTATTATAAACAATTTTCTCAGATACTTATAGTTGCAATTCAATCTTAGTAACAATTTATTATATCACTTCTATATGTAGGTAAGAGCACATATGACTGCAGAAGCAAAATTCTGTTTGGGAGCTACTAGAGAATGGTGTTCTGCAGATCAAGAATATTTTCAGCTCTGGTTGCATCAGGTTTATTTTGAATAAGGATGAAGCTTCTAAGAAAAGTGATTAAAAAACAAAATTCAAATCACTTAATGCCTGTGGATACAGTGAGGAACTGCATCCATCCCTGAGGAGGAATGCAGAGTGTGCCCGCAGAGTGAAAGTCGACAATGAGCACCTGGAACACAGTAAATATGACCACAGTGGGTTGAATGTCCTAGAACAGTGACTTGCGTACCAGCAGTCTGTCCAATTTACTTAGAATTTGGTTCTCAATACACTGTTGTGAGTCATGAAATTTCCATTTTCAGTAAAATATATAAACAAACACTTACTTATCACCACAGAGGCCTTCCACAATTTAAATAAATGAAACCAGTAATAAAATCTTTCTGCTGCTCCACAACCAAGTGCAATTCAAATCAGAAATTCTGACATCACCACAAATATCACTCTCATTAAAAACTTTAATCTCTATAAATACCAAGCAAATGACACCCTTTGCAGTATATGATGAAAAGTCAAATTATTACCATACAGGTTTAACTTCGTAAATATCCATTACATGCATCCTTTCTAATTAGAGGTGAAGTGTTACAGCACTCAGATGAGAATACTAGACATTTTCACTTTTTTTGCAAAATATACTTTTTCAGTATAATTCACTCTGTCAGACACAGCTCTGCTAGCATTTCAGTTATAAACTGTCATGTCAAAAAATGATTAAATTTAATTTTGTATGAATCATTAATTACATTAAGTATGAATGATCAAAATGAAATTAAATACAAAAGAATGGATGCATATGGTTTGATTCTTTATTTCAGTAATTTAAAAAATGTAGCATCTAAAAACATTTAACTCGTTTTCAAATAATTTCTCCAATAAATGAAATAGAAACTGCTCAGCTGAAACAGATCTCTGCTAAATATTTACAGCTTTTATAGTTTTTTTTTTAAAGATCTCCAAGTGCTGTGATTTCAATAATTATTCTCCTCAATCAGCAGCCTTTTTTCTTAAGAATTCTCCCAAGCATGCTGCTACACACCTGAGAGATACAGTTATGTAATGGATCTGATCTACTGTAGAAATGATACAGCTTAAAAATACACTAGTAAGTGACAAATGAGATAAGGTGTAGCTCCTACTAATTGTTTTCCATTTAAGGCTTCTGTTTCATCATTTTAATCTTACCATTGTTACTACTGTATAAAGAAATAATTTATAAAATGCATGTAAAACCAGCTACATTTACAAACTGTTTTTATAGGCTCCTGTTATACTCAGCACAAGTTTCAAGTCCAGTAATCACTGAGATTTTTAATAGTGACAGTGGAGAGAGCTGACCTGAACAAGATTAATTCAGGAAATTAAATTATGTATAAGAAAATCAACAACACTGTAGATAATTCTGATTTACATATACAACTCCTCACATTTTACAAATCATGTAGTTTACTATTATATTAAAAAAAAATACAAAACCTGTATACAAGTTGTGCATTTGGAAGAATCTGCTCTAGTTTGCTTGTGTTTTTTACCCTGAAGCAGAGCACAGCTGGAGATGGGTTGCTGGTGAAGACTTTAATAATCCCACTTGGGAACGATACCGTCATATCACCAGTAATCTTCACAATACATCTAGAAGAGAATGAAAACATCAGTTTCATTGCAACTCATTAACTGCCTAGTTTTAATACTACTTTTAAAGCAATCACTGTACTTTCACAATCTGATGAACTGAATTAAAAACAGAAAATCAATTTCAAATGAGGGTAATGTGGCACTGTGACAATGTACTATCACTTTCAGCTTGGAAGTCAGATGAAATAAGTATAGAAAAACGTTTAGCTGGTTAAGCATACAGTAGTCTTGGTGGATATTTTTCAGGCTTTGAAAACATGGCACAACTATGCTTAGGCAAGGCCTAAGTAGCATAGCAAGGGATGTGACAGAGGGAATGAGGTGCTTTTAGCTGCACAAATTTACATGTAGCACCTACCTGACTACGACAAAAAACCTTCTCATTTTCAGTGTTCTCATTGAACACATTTTTGTAAAGCGGGGATATATGAACTCCTAGAGGGATGCAGGCCAATACAGAGCAATAAGCCACTATCGTCACTTATACCAGGGAAAAAAACCCCTTTGAATCCCCCTTCTAACATATACACATTTTTCCCCAAAATACTAGAAGTAAATCCAGTGTGTTTTCTTATTGTAACTTATTACATTCAAAACAATTCACTATTTAACTAACTTCGTGGGATCTGCTCCTTTAAAGTAGGCGTTAACAGATTCAGTAAGGGCTACTGCAACAGGCAAGGTGTCCTGGTTTCCAAGGCTGACAGGGCTGGGGCCACGTGAAACACCTAGAATACATACAGTGTATAGGTTTAATTTTCAAAAAGCTTAGCAATAGATTTCAGAACGGTTGACTACATCTGTCATTTTCACAAGAGGTTACCACAATCAAGGTCACAGTAGTATCTGAAGTATTACTTGAAAAGTGTGTAGAAAAATATGAACATAGTACAGTACGATCGCACCATCAGAACACTGCTTAGCAGCCTAAGAAAACAGGACTATCAGTATGACATTATGTAAATGGACTGGCACAAGGAAATACATATGAGACAGAGGAACACTGCGTTAAAATGGCTACTGATGAAGTCAACAGATCCAAAGGAAATTAGACATTGACTAGAATACTTTAAAAAAAAGTCCCTACTGTATGCTTGTTGTATGAAAAAATGTATGATAAAATTGTCATGGAAATGCAAAGAATTCACTTACAGTATGCATGAACTTAAATGTAAATACATTAATATTACCCCACATAAGTGAACTGTTGAACATTCTTTTAACTATTTCAGCCAACAAATACTACAATTCCCAAGCAGAAATTGTTGGAGAAGCCTTCACAGATGCCTGTGCCAACACAACACAGATCCAATGCAAAGCTGTAAAAATCAACTCAGACCTCATGCTAAGGCTTTCTGAAATTCATGTGTACAATTGACGAAACCAGCTGTCATGGGATTTTACTTTTCACCAATTTTTAATATGTGTACTGAATATAAAAGACAATACTGGAGGTTCTGTCTTTTTATTAGTGCAGCGGCATAGTGGGGAGCATCTTACTGATTTTTTGTATCACTGATGAAATGGCCTGTATCACATACTACTATCTATCACAAAGGAGGCACAGTCTTTCTCGTTTCATGAGCAAAATGAGAAATTTTTCTTTCATATCATAAAGTAGAAACAAAATGCTTCCGTATAATATTGCTCATGGCGAACTAATCCTAATTATTCTAAAACAGTGGCTGTGCCTTCTGACCTCTTTCAGAAGCAAAAAGGAAGTTGGGACCTTGCTCTTCACAGAAGAATTAATTAAATTCAGAGATAAATGGGTGAGGAATTGGTTAGATGGTCACATCCAGAGGGTAGTGGTCAACGGCTCAATGTCCAGATGGAGATTGGTGACGAGTGGCGTCCCACAGGGGTCCGTACTGGGACCAGTACTGTTTAGTATCTTCATCAATGACATAGACAGTGGGATCGAGTGCACCCTCAGCAAGTTTGCAGATGACACCAAGCTGAGTGGTGCGGTCGACACGCCTGAGGGATGGGATGCCATCCAGAGGGACCTGGACAAGCTCGAGAAGTGGGCCCGTGTGAGCATCATGAGGCTCAACAAGGCCAAGTGCAAGGTCCTGTACCTGGGTCGGGGCAACCCCTGATATCAACACAGGCTGGGGGGTGAAAGGATTGAGAGCAGCCCTGCCGAGAAGGACTTGGGGGTACTGGTGGATGAAAAGCTGGACATGAGCCGGCAGTGTGCGCTCACAGCCCAGAAGGCCAATCGTATCCTGGGCTGCGTCAAAAGAAGCGTGGCCAGCAGGTCGAGGAAGGTGATTCTGCCCCTCTCCTCTGCTCTGGGGAGACCCCACCTGCAGTACTGCATCCAGCTCTGGAGCCCTCAGCATAAGAAAGACACGGACCTGTTGGAGCGGGTCCAGAGGAGGGTCACAAAAATGATCAGGGGATGGAACACCTCTCCTATGAAGAAAGGCTGAGAGAGTTGGGGTTGTTCAGCCTAGAGAAGAGAAGGCTTCGGGGAGACCTAATGGCAGCCTCTCAGTACTTAAAGGGGGCTTATAAAAAAGATGGCAGCAAACTTTTTAGCAGGGCCTGTTGCGACAGGACAAGGGGGAATGGCTTTAAACTAAAGGGGGGTAGATTTAGACTAGATGTAAGGAAGAAATTTTTTATGCTGCGGGTGGTGAAACTCTGGCACAGGTTGCCCAGAGAGGTGGTGGATGCCCCATCCCTGGAAACATTCAAGGTCAGGTTGGACGGGGCTCTGAGCAACCTGATCTAGTTGAAGATGTCCCTGCCCATGGCAGGGGGGTTGGACGAGATGAGCTTTAATGGTCCCTTCCAACCCAAACTATTCTATGATTCTATAAGTGAAAGAAGTAGTAACAACAAGAGAGTAAAAGACAGGAGTTGGTCTAATTCTGCTACCTCATACCTCACTCTCCATCATGATTTCTTGCGTAGGGTAGTAAGATGTTCAGAATATTATCAGCACCATGAAAAAAATTCTTAGTGCAACATTTAGGCCTCCTTAGATCGAAAGTGATACTCTAGTCACAAGTGTTCAAAACCAAAAATTCTTAGATGAATGAAATATTATGATCCTGGCTACAAAACACTGATTTATTTATTTTTTCAATATGAACAGTAGGTTGTTTTTATTTATTCTTTCGGACAATACATGGGTCATGTTTCCAAAGTTTTCTTTCTCTCCCTGAAAACTACCAATAAAAGCTGTGATTTCAGTAGTCTCAGGAACACAGAAATCATGATTTCAAGAAGCAAATGTGCAATAAAATAATGAGTTAACAACAACCAGAAATTTTGTTTGGTGAAATACTGAACTCCAGAAGTATTCTCCACCAAAGCGAAAATATGCACTCAATGGATGTGGCACTACGGTTGCCGGGGTGTTTTACTGTCTTTTTCCCCCAATTTACTAAGGAACAACAAACAATTGCAGAGCAGATAGGAGGTGATTACCCTATATTAATTATGCCAGATTATTTACAGATGTATAAATTACTTTTAAATCTTTAACTTATAATGGCATTGTGTATATTTTTATATTGATATTTGAAAATCATGGAAAGTAATGCAAATATATAAACGATATTCCTAATGGTAAAAGACACTTCTTGACTGAAGAGTGAAATTTATTACGAATAACAACACTATTTCTACTGGTTTTTGGGAACACCAAAGCAAATATATATATGTATATACTTTTTTCTGAGATGGATTTGAGGGACTACAGATGAGATAGCCTCTTTCTTATTTGCTCTGCCCCCACTGTTTGTCACCCTTTGATTCATAAAAATCTATGCATTCTACTAAAACCCAAGAAACTGAAATAAACATAACTGCTTAACCTAACTCTGGAAGTCGTCATTTTGTTGCCTTGCTGCCGAAAATACAATGCAATGCAGTGATATCCAGCTTCAGGGCCTTCTACGCCTGCTGCGAGCTCTCAGAAGGATGGGACTTCACAGAGCTGTGCCAAGGCAGCCTCACCGCATCTCAGGCTGCAGCCCAGCTCAAGGCTCCAGTTCCAGCACCTTCGGCAGTGACAGCAAAGCTGGCTTTGATGCCCTGCCACCTGCCTCAGCCCCGACCACCATTAACAGCCCCTGACCTGTGCTGACGCAAGAGCTAGTGACACAACCGTGCAAACAGTTCCACTGACACACCCAAGGAGGTTGCCAAACTGCAGAATAAAAGACTGCATCACTGGTCTTAAAAAGTGCAAATAAATAAACCTGATCAAATGGAACAAAGATTCAGACAATTTTAATATTGGCTAAACAGCTGTCATGAAAATAAAATTTATTTAAAAAAAGATTACTTTTATTATGTGTATCTTCAAAGATTTATATTATATATAAATACAGAAACGTTTTTACCTACTTGTCTTATGAGAATAAGGATTGTTGAAGTAAAAACATATTCACTTTACTTGGAAGAAAGTAGTAATGACAAACCGAAGAAGCAAGACCAAGTTTCAGCTTGTTTGGGGGGGTGGGGGGAGGACAGACAGAAGGTTATGTTATATAAAAGCAGTTATATCAAGTTTTGTTGATTTCAGCAACATATAACTTAAGTAGTTGAACTTTCAAGCTACTTGTATCTGCCAGATATCAGAAATAGCTGGAGAAACTTATTTAAAAAGAAATACAATTTTATTAGGTGTAGTGTATTAGGACGATTAGTTAACATGTAAATCTGCTTTGAGTACAATACCTGGTGGTGTCTCACAAAGCTTTTCAATTGTAGGAAGATTTCCAATCAAAAGATCATCCTCTATTACATTTAAATGAAACAAAACATTGCAAGAAAACAAAATATTTCAAGCAAAAATAGATGTTAAAAAAATGAATATATATATAAAAATAGTTTGCAAATTAAAATAAGGCTGAAGCATAAAAGAAACATTCAATTATGCATGCCTTAAAGTTTCTTTGGAAAAAGATAATTAGAGTCGACTCTCCATTAATCAAAACAAATGGGGTAAGGGAAACACCAGATTGTGCAAAAGTCAAAAGAATACAGACAGTAGTGCAGAGTATATCCTCATGCCCCAAAGCCATTCAGCCATTTGCACTGTCCTTCCCAGCTCTCCAGGACTACTTAATTCATACGGTCAGTGCAGATGGAACTGGCCTTGTTTATTTTTGCTAGGCCAGGTTAATAACCATGTCAAACCTTGGTGTCAGCACACACCTCCTTACCTCCTCCCTCACCTCACGATTTCACTCTGTCACTGTCTCCAACAACACACACACTCAGAGCTGGGGCTATTGATGCTGCTGCCACCAACTTTTGGTTCCTTGGCACCAGTGCTGAGGCCCGAGGATGTGAGCCTAGATGGACTTTGGCAACCAAAATATCAGTTATCTTTTTGTGATGCTTCTCAGCATTTGGGAAACTGGTGGACACTGAACTGTAGCAGCTAAGGCTGGGAAGACCTTACCAGCTTTGGTCCTGCACAGGGTGGAAACAGCTGCACTGCTTTCAGTGCAGAACTCCCACTAGAAGCTGTGCAGATGCTCTCCTGAGCTGCTGAGCCTGGGTGAGGAATCCTTGTCATCAGTAACATTCACAGCTAACTGAGTGTTAACTCAAGAATCTGATTTAACTTGGGACTAAAGTGGTAATAGTGTTCAGGAATGAAATACTTCAATTCTGCTAAAGAAAAGTTAAAATGTCTATTAAAAAAAAAAGCAAACACCCCCCCCCCCCAGTAAGTCTCCTTTTCATTTGTTATAACCAAATATCAAAATGGAAGGACTGTCCTTTAGAAACATGAAAAAACCTTCTGAAATTAGTGGCAACACATGGAGACTAATTTGCTTTTTGTCTTCATCTTTTTTGTTTGGTTGTTTGTTTTGCTTTTACTAAACACCTCTGTTTAGCTTATATACTTCACTAACTTGAAGAAAAAGATGCATTAATTTAATTTTCTTGGAAACTCAATTACAGGATAACAAACAAAATAAAAAGGACATAAAAGAACTCAATTTTGTGAACATTTATATTCATTCAAATTTATCAGTATCCCAAAATATTTCTGCACCTATACAGTAACATCTTCTGAACAAATAGATGATAATATGTTGTGCTTGATGAATGGATATACAAGCATACCAAGTAAGAATTCTTGGAATATTAATTTTGAAAAATATTTCCCTAAAGAACATGCCATAATTGGATCTATGGTCTAACCTAATTAAATCCACTGTCCTGTCTCTCAGTGTCATTTAGAAGCAGGTATTGCAAAGGATGCTTGGGGTACCTAGACTGGACTCACATATGGAACAACTAACTCCAACGAATGGTCTTCCTAACAGGTGGAACCTAGTGGCAGAATTATGCTATTTTTAAAATAAGTTAAAAAGGTTACTTTAACTTACCAACTGTAGGTGTGTTTGCTGCACTGAGGGAAGCAGATGAGGATATTGAGGAAATGCTCTCTGCACGTGCCAAGGGAGCTGCAGGAGGTGGACTTGAGTTAGAGGTCAATGGAGGGCTGAATGGCCTAGGCTGAACAAAAGAGATTACAAGAGTATTACACAACATGGTTTCAAAGAGATGAAAAAAAACCCCCATAAATAGAAGAGTTCTTCACTTCATGTCCCAATCAATTTCACAGTGTGTCTCAACATAGTTCCTTTAATGCTTTATCTACCCTAGCTTTCAGTGTAAAACAGAGAATCCACATTTTCCATTGGAATCAATTCCATTATTTCATAGATTATCATTATTAATTTTTTGCCTCGGTGGTTAAGTCTAATATATTTGATTATGTAGCAAGCAGCCTGTCAATAATTGTGCTATAACACAGTAGCAGAACTTAAGCCTACAGCCCTGTGTATGTATGCAGCAAATGTGGATTTACAGAGCTACTAACAAACTGGAAGTGAGTCCAGCAGAGGGCAACTAAAATAGTTGGGACTGGAGTACAGGAGAGAGAGGGACAGGCTGAATGACTGGAGAACAGAAGCCTAAGGAGGGATCTACTAGCAGCCTTTTACTAGCTAAAAGGGGGCACAAAGAAGGCAAAGTCAGGCTCTTCTCACAGATTCAAGAAGAGCTACAGCAAAGGAAATTTCAGCTGAACTTAAGGAAAACATTCCTTCTTGTAACCTCGTGGTTAAACCCTGGGACAGGTTGCCCAAACAGATTGTAAGATCTCCCTCTCTGGAGATTTTCAAAACTCAGCACGTCCCTGAGCAACCTGATGCAATTTTGAAGTCGGCCCTTCTTTGAACAGGAGGTTGGCCTAGAGATCTTCAAAAGTCCCTTCCATCCTAAATCTCTGGATGGTTTTATGATTCACTTCACTGTTAAGGTAACAAACTAACTAATAATTTGGGGATTAACCTCTTTAAAAGGTACTGGAACCCCTGAAGCATCTATTTTGAGTGGGTAACTTTTTTTATTTTATTTTATTTTATTTTGGTTCTATCACACTTGTTGTTGGGCATTTGGCTTTTATACAGACTATGGGAATCGTAAAAGGAGTTGATATATAATGAAGACGATTGACAATCTTCCACTTGTACCCAGATAATAGCCAATTTCTAAAACAACTGTATAAAATGAATGGAGCTTTGTGCAGCATCATACTTTATAGCAGAACAGTACCACCTAACTTCTCTCTAATTATGATGACATGAATAACAGATACCTTGGTCTAAGAGCAATTACTACAATTTTATATCGGAATGAGAAAAGAATCTCAAAATAAACCCTATTCTGACCCTACAGAAATGCAAAACAGTTCAAAAATGTTTCAGTTTTGTCAAAGCATAAGACCAGAATTTTGTCCATAACAAGAATATGGTGAAAATATCTTGCTACTTTGAAAGACAGTAAGAGGATCTTACCATGGTAACATTTTTCCAAGTCAGTAAGTCAAATGACACCCAAAGAATCCTAATGTTCACAGAGGAGATTAAGCATGGCTTGGTCTGATATGTTGTCTGTGTATTTGCATTCTTTGCCACATTCCTTATCGGCAGGTGGACCTGCACTGCAGGCAGTGAGCAGAGATGCAGGCAGCGTGCAACCTCTCACTATCCTGATGGGCAGCTGCTGCAATCTGCCACCTCCCTTCTCCACCGACCAGCACCAAGGGCAGGGAGAAGTCACAGCAGGGCTACTTGTGTCAACACATGACTGACAAAGGTCTACTTAATACCATTCATTCCCCAAAGCTTTGGTGATATCCCTAAATCAATGGAGCTTTGTTAATAACTTCACTAGTATTTCACGTTTTGAAAACTTCAATTTCATACACATGCTATCCTTTAATTATCAAATTGATTTGTTCAAGGAAAAACATTCAGCTGATGCAAAAATTATGTTTTGGACCTTTGTAGTTCTGTGAAGAATTATTTTGTTATAGTAATATAGTTATCATGAACAACTTCCATGCCTGTCTGGCAATGGTGAAAATCTGCTTATGTGATTCCTTGAACATTGTCTGGAAAGTAACTCCACTGTAACAGCGTAAATGAATGGTATATCTGAAATCAAGTTACAATGGAGAATTTAAAAAAAAAAAAAATCAATACATACTATTTCATTAATCCCACTAAGTTTCCCAGTAGACAGCTTTGGTCTTGAAGCAGGCCTTGGAGGTGGTACAATGGTGCCTACAGAAAGAGGAGTTGTGGGCCTTGCTGAAAGAAAGCAAATTTAAGGAAATAAATATTAGAAAGGTCACTCTGAACATAAATACGTACTCACTTGAATAAAATAACTGGAAGTTATATTTCTATTAAAAGTTCCTATTTTACAAGCTCCATTTGGTAAGATTTACCACTAATCATAAATGCTTTTAAAATAGGGCCATGTGATACACTGAAAAGTGACTCTAAAAATGGCATCATGGGCTTTCTCATTCCTCTCAAATGATTTTATACCAACTATTCTTGGAGGTTAGTAGATAAAAAGATGTTTTTACCCAAGTTTCCTTCTGTGTATAATCTATATGGATTCAGAATATAGGAGAGTCTTTCATGTCTCACCACAAATGGAAAATTCAGTGGAAATTCATATTTGGTCCTGGCTGACAATGGCATAACTCTGTTTAGACCAAATTTTGCCCACTGAAATTCCATTGACTTCAATAACTATACACCAATGTAACAGATAAATTACTCTGTTGATTGTAAGAACACACTACTTATTATTGCTTAGCTGAGCTATCAGAAGTAAAAAGCAGTTAAAAAAAAATACTGCTCCCGTGTCCTTCTAAACCTAACAGAAACAATTAACAGATGGTGGCAGCAGTACAAAGATGCCACTTTTACAAAGTCACTTTTCTGAACAGAACGAATAGAACTGTATTTCAAAATAAATGTTAGATGCCATCCAATGAGTACGCCAGATCTAAAATTAACTTCAAAATAGATTGAAATCCTAATATATGACTATGTTGTTGCAGCACATCCTATTACCTCCCTCAAATTATTCTGCGTGGTTCTTTTTTAATTTAATCAGTTAATGTTATTTAAAATGCAACTTTTAAGTATGGAGTTTTCTCAGGCATTCAGCGTAATTCTGCTGTTGTTTAAGTACGGGAGTTTCATCACTGACGTGAGAAGAAAGAAATTAGGCTGATACTGACCACATCCACCTTAAGAGTTGCAAACTCAAATGTTCCCAGATAAATTAACTTCTAAAATATCAGTCATTCCTTTAAAATTCTTATCATGCCCCAAGACGACAGTGCATGCTAAACACTGAGTAGTCTGCTGCAGTACCACAGGTATTCAAGTGAGCCATGGCACACTTGCCCAAATCCACTTTTCCTTTGCCCTTTTAGTATGTAACATTACTGTGATATCATCCATGCTTCAAAATACTGGGTGTTAAATAGGAACAGTTTTAAATCCAATTTATTTAACTTTATTTAATCTGAAAATATCTATACAAAGCCATTTAGGAATGGAATTGTTTTTACAAATTCAATCACTTAATCTTTGAGATCTTGCTGCAGCCTGACATTCCACAAAATACATTCCTATTTCTAGAAAAAACAAAACTCTGCATAGTTAAGAGAAAGCAATGCCTTTAATTGAGTAATTTGAATTATTCTTCTTATTTCAAACTGAATATTTACTTCATTGTCCTAACTTTCAAGGAAGTTGGTGCTAACAAGCAGTTTAGTACATTCTAAGTAAGAAGATGAGTTAATTTTAACATCAGGTGAGTGATAATAACAAAAAGAAAAATGAGTCCAAGTGTTGCTTTTTGGGGTCAGTTATTAGCAAAGAGCAGTACACAATGCATGCTTGCCATACCCTTATTTGTATGAGCACAAGAAGACACTAAACTATAGTCCAGTAGTGCTGAAGATGATGCGGAAGACATTTCAGCAGCAGTGACAGTTTCTTCAATGAATAATTGTTCATGGCATATAGTATTATTGAGAAGGTCACTTTGATCCTCAGAAGCACAGCTGTTGGAAGAATTCCCAAGCAAAGCAGAAGAGGCAAGGCAGGCATTTTCAGTTTTAAAATGCAATCTTTGGGGCTCCTTCTTGTCTGCACTTGTGTGTCTAATTGTAAGAAGTTCATCAGCAAAGGAAATCCACTGACTCTGAGACCGTGAAACACAGGATAAAGTACTGGTACTCCCTGATGGCGCTGCTGTAGCACCAGATTTGCACAAAGTGCTAATGGTAAAGTCTGGTGAGGATGGGCTTGTAGACCCAGAATCTGTCTGGTGTCCAAGCAAAGACTGAGATACTCTACACCCAGGCAAATCAGTGGTAGATGAGGAGGAGCTCCTATTGTGCTCTTTTAGTGTAGCTGAAGGAAAAGGGAAGAATTGAAACTAGGACCAACACTGAAAAGATAAAAATTTCAATATTCAAAAAAGTATTCAATATCCACTGCATGAGGATTACTAGCCAGCATGAAAAATAACTGCTCTACTAGGCTAAAAATCCCACCACTTACAAATGAAAAAACCCAACAACCCAGCCACATATCACATGTACTTCATTCATACTGCCAACCATGTCACTTTCCATTTTTTAAGTAAGCCAAAAAGTAATTTTTTGTGTTTCTCTCCACTTAAGGCCCTACTTCTCATGACTCTCCTTATTCCTCTAACTTCCTCCCTGTTGTGGTTTAACTTCCTCTCATCTTTGTCTTTTTCTTCTTGTGTCCTACTCAATTTTTGTTTCCTCTCCATAGCTTTCTGCTTTTTGTTTCTTTCAAAGTTATTTAATCAAAACTATCCTATCCTGTTCGTTCCAAACATTTTTATCCTCTTACCCTTAACATTTGTAATGGGAAGGCCCAACATGAATGGCTGTCCAGTGAATGAATGAAGACAAGCAGTCATGAGATCCTGTTTGATATTATTCTGTCTGTATCAACCCATATCTAGTGAGTAACTGTATGTACGAGGCATTATCCACCCCAGTTTACATTCTCTCTCATCCTATAGTTTTCAGGCTGCTGGAAAACAGGAGTTTTCCAGAAGTATTCCCTGAGCTTGGCTGTTGCAGCAGATGACAACAGAAGCAGAAAATGCAAGGTTAGTCAATTCACAACATCTTGCAGATTGGCAAAGCTAGGAGCAACAGCAGAGTGACATACAGAGTCAAAAAAGAGCAACATGTTTAAAAGTTCAGATCAAAAGTACAGGTGGTCCTCTCTACAGTGGTCCTTTTGCCATGAACAAGTACATTCTCTAAGCCCCCATTAACAGAGTTTTAACACAGCTTTCCCTTTCTAACAGATATTTTAAATATCATTCAAAGGCTTTAAAATACTACTACTATAGATCTTATTCAAAAAGCAATGTGGAAATGTTCAAAACTATTTTAAAAATACATATGGATGAAAATGAGGAAGATAAATAAAAAGAAGCATTTTTACAATATCAATAGCTGGCTAAAAAATGTCTGTTGTGTTTGTTCAAGATAACAAAGTTAGTTTAAACTTCTAATAAAGCAGGATTATTCATGGATGACCAAAGTTTACTTCTGTGCTGCATAAACCACTGTCTGCTCAAATACCATGGTAGTTTAAGTGTTCAATGATTAACACAGTTACGACACAATATCTAAAGAAATGTTTTAACAGTAAAAAGAAAAAAAAGTGATCTGTGGGACATGCTACAGCATGATATGCAGACATGCTGTATACAAAACAATAATTTATGTAATTTAAGTTTTGGATTAAGATTTTCAAAAAATTTAAGCATCAGCTTATCTATATTAACCTTCAAGTTGAAGATAAAACACTGATTTCAAGGAAAATACAATCAGATCAAAGTTGTATATTTTTTAAAGTATTTAGAACTAAGCTGCAGGTTAGTGAGCATCAGAACTCGATTTCAACAACAATATGGCCCACATCGATCCAGTGTATTTTTTTTTTCCAAGTGTATTAGTAATTTGTTATACTTTAGAACACTCACTTTCTACTTAACTCCATGGATCATTTCACAAGTGTAAATATCTTAGTTAACTCCTAGAACAACAATCCTTTAATTATTTAGCAAACAAAGTTTGCCAAGGCACAGATGTCTTCTATCTAAAATCAACTTATGTCCACAGGACACTATATTCCACCAATTTCAATGAAATATAGGGGTCTGTGCATAAGCTTCTTTTGGGTATGAGGGCTTGGGTAGATGACTCACCCCCAGATATGGCTACAGAGGATGTTACGGATCCCAATTACCTGTCACTACTTATCAGCCAGAGACTACTTTCTCCACTGTTCTGCTGCCAGGAGGGACTGTATGAGCATTTCCCAACCTGCTTTGACTTCCCATCCAGACAGAGCAATAAACAACTGGATATGGTAACAACCACCAGCACAACAAACTAAGTATCCTCTGCCTTCCTCTACAGACTCCAACACCAGACCAAATCTAGCAACACAGATTATTTTGAGAAAGCACCACTTCTTTTTAGCATATTCCAGTAATATATATCTATATATAATGTATCCTTAAATATGTTAAAAATTGGATCCACTAGCCAATAATCTTGACTAGTTACCTAAGTGAGGAAGAGACAATCTAATGATTTCCATAAGCTAGATTTGTTAAAAACTGTAACTTTTAAGAAACACGAATTTGTAGTGAAAGAATAAATTCCACTTAAAACCCGAAGGGTTACATAGCAATGCTGGTTGCTGCTAAAAGGACATTAGTGAGGCCAAGAAGAATTACACTAGTTGTGCAGAATTCCCCTATTGATACATGTACTCTACCCTTACTGTTCTTCAATCTGTATGATCAAGCACAGAGGAAAACAGCTAGAAAGCCATGACTTGGAACAAAGAAGTGATGTCTATTATAATTTTTAGAATATGAATACCTAGCTAAAAGAAACAGTGAACGCTTCCTTTCTCAGGCATGTGGGGGGAGAAGAGTCTGTACATTAAGGACAGCAGGGGTTGGAAAATAGATACGCAGTAGGTAGACTGAAAAGAACTACGGAAACAGCATATCTGCTACTGTTAGTAAATAGTAGATTCTGCTTTAAATCTGAGATAATCAACATAAATAATTTAAATAAATACTTTCAGTAAGCAGGTCCTAACATAGCCATAATATCTGTTTTTGTTTCGGACTCTCCTTCCTTTTTCTGAACTAGTTTCTCAACATCTCCTGCTCTCAGCCTCTTCAACACACATAGCCACTCATACACTATTTTGCTTCCCTCCTCTTCATTGCCTTTTCAATGTAACAATCAATATTGATTATTTTTGTGACTTCTTCCCCCTCTTCCCCAAAGACCAGGTTTCAGGAAAGCCTGCCAGTGTCGTGCCCACACTAATATCCTCCAGAAACCTGTACCCCAAAATTCCTGTGCAACACCTGCCCTCCCCCTCCCCCTCCCATACTCCTCAGCCCACCCTTTTCCTCCCAATACCCCTGCTCTCAGGTGGTGCCAGGAACTCCCCCCTTAATTCTAGTCTCAGTCCTGCTGTTTTTATCTGGCTGCCCTTGGATTATGCCCGCACATCTCCTAACAGAATCATGGTTTCCTACAGTAAACAAGTTCCGCAAAGCTCCACGGTGCCTTTGTACTACATAGCTCAATGGACTTTCCTGGAAAGAACAAACCCATCCCTATTCAGAGTGCAAGCTCAGCTTGTCTCACAGTTGATGCAACAACCTCCATTTAATCTCGCAGCCCTACCAGCTGAAAAAATAGGATTATATTCTAGATAGTGATCATGTTTTTGGAAAGTGAGAGAAGGTGATAAAAAAAGGCAGAAGCAAGATAGAATTTTCCTAAGGTTTTTAGTGTTCCTTCTTCCCCCTTGCTCCCTATAGTGCACCCTCAGTTGTGTATTACTTATAAGATAGTACACTGCTTTACAAAATTCTTTCATTTCAACAGTCAAAGCATGTCCCCTTGCAATAACTAAAAAAGCAACAACAGAACATCCTGAAGTACATAGAGAAAACATTTCCTACTATCAAATATTTTACCTGAGGAGGATGAGGATGCCAAGGAAGCTGAAGAAGAAGATTCAAGAGAACTGCTGAAGAGTGGATCCCATGCCAGGAGGTCACTGTTCCCCTTTCTATATTAAGGGTTACAATTGGAATATAAATGAAAGATGTATATACTCATAAAAATCAAACTACAACTTATTGTCATTTTCAAGGAGACATACATCTTCAAATCCATTTGTTTCAGTATATACATATACAAGCAATGTATACAGACCTGCCCAAAGTTGGGGCTTGTAATCTTAAACACTTTACCATGGAACACTAAAGGATAGAAACTAAACCTGTCTTATGTAAAACCTGAGATTTTAATAAAAACCAGTATTTTGCAATCATGTAATTATAAATAATTATAAATAATAAATAAATAACAACTTGAGAAGTTGTGGCAGTCCGGTGAAGTTCCCACTGACTGGAAAAGGGGAAACATAACCCACATTTTTAAAAAGGGAAAAAAGGAAGACCCGGGGAACTACAGGCCAGTCAGTCTCACCTCTGTGCCTGGGAAGGTCATGGAACAGATCCTCCTGGAAGCTATGCTAAGGCACATGGAGGACAGGGAGGTGATTCGAGACAGCCAGCATGGCTTCACCAAGGGCAAGTCCTGCCTGACTAACCTAGTGGCCTTCTATGATGGAGTGACTACATCAGTGGACACGGGAAGGGCTACAAATGTCATCTATCTGGACCTCTGTCAGGCCTTTGACACAGTCCCCCATAACATCCTTCTCTGTAAACTGGAGAGGTATGGATTTGATGGGTGGACTGTCCGGTGGGTGAGGAATTGGTTAGATGGTCACATCCAGAGGGTAGTGGTCAACAGCTCAATGTCCAGATGGAGATTGGTGATGAGTGGCGTCCCACAGGGGTCCGTATTGGGACCGGTACTGTTTAATATCTTCATCAATGACATAGACAGTGGGATCGAGTGCACCCTCAGCAAGTTTGCAGATGACACCAAGCTGAGTGGTGCGGTCGACACGCCTGAGGGATGGGATGCCATCCAGAGGGACCTGGACAAGCTCGAGAAGTGGGCCCGTGTGAGCATCATGAGGCTCAACAAGGCCAAGTGCAAGGTCCTGCACCTGGGTCGGGGCAACCCCTGATATCAACACAGGCTGGGGGGTGAAAGGATTGAGAGCAGCCCTGCCGAGAAGGACTTGGGGGTACTGGTGTATGAAAAGCTGGACATGAGTCGGCAGTGTGCGCTCACAGCCCAGAAGGCCAATCGTATCCTGGGCTGCATCAAAAGAAGTGTGGCCAGCAGGTCGAGGGAGGTGATTCTGCCCCTCTCCTCTGCTCTGGTGGGACCCCACCTGCAGTACTGCGTCCAGCTCTGGAGCCCTCAGCATAAGAAAGACAAGGACCTGTTGGAGCGGGTCCAGAGGAGGGCCACGAAAATGATCAGGGGGATGGAACACCTCTCCTATGAAGAAAGGCTGAGAGAGTTGGGGTTGTTCAGCCTAGAGAAGAGAAGGCTTTGGGGAGACCTTATTGCAGCCTATCAGTACTTAAAGGGGGCTTATAAAAAAGATAGCGGCAAACTTTTTAGCAGGGCCTGTTGCGACAGGACAAGGGGGAATGGCTTTAAACTGAAAGAGGGTAGATTCAGACTAGATATATGGAAGAAATTTTTTATGCTGAGAGTGGTGAAACACTGGCACAGGTTGCCCAGAGAGGTGGTGGATGCCCCATCCCTGGACACATTCAAGGTCAGGTTGGACGGGGCTCTGAGCAACCCGATCTGGTTGAAGATGTCCCTGCCCATGGCAGGGGGTTGGACTAGATGACCTTTAGAGGTCCCTTCCAACCCAAACTATTCTATGATTCTATGATTCTAAATATCAATTGAGACAGATCACAATGAAGCAAATGCATTAGAAGGGGAAAACAAATGAAATCTCCATTGTTACATAAGTAATCCTTAACTCTTATGATGCAATAGATGCCTGCCTTAAAATAGCAGTCAGCTGGTATTTCCAGTGAGTTTCTGAGTTTTAGATCAAA
Source organism: Aptenodytes patagonicus (assembly GCF_965638725.1). NCBI lineage: Eukaryota > Metazoa > Chordata > Aves > Sphenisciformes > Spheniscidae > Aptenodytes > Aptenodytes patagonicus. The sequence continues at coordinate 29,566,598 of NC_134982.1, forward strand.
ATAAGACCAAATTCCCACAAAACTGCATTTGACAGAATTTTAAATTTGAACTTACTCATTAGTTGGAGCAGAAAGCTTTGATTTTGTTAACTCTTCACCTAAGCAAAAGACACAGTATTATCACCAAAGCTGTGACAGTCTAAAATAAAAATTGCAGCTTCATTATAAAAATATAGTAAATATTAACAGTTGCAGTTCAGAACTAATTATGAGTTATTAAAACGGAAAAGAGAAAATGCATTATTTCTGATAATATAAATTCAGATACTCCTGAAATACCTTCTAATAGGAAAGGACTACATAGAGCAATGCATTTCGGAAGAAAGTGTTGTTCACTTGAAATTTCTTCCTTAAATTATACTGTTTACATCAATATTATTCTTCAGCAAATCTGGCTTGGTTTCCCACTGGAAAAAAACCCTACAGGATAGAGATTAACGCTCTGTCCTCTATCTCCATGGCCACCTTTTATGTGTTTGGCTATAAAACAGAAAGAGTGTGCTTTTTTGGTTTGTGGATCATACTAAACTTGAGTGGGTGGAAGGGTTTTAAGAACTTGCACAGGAGTCTTTTCCATGGGGTCCCCCCTTTGGCTCTTGGATGTGTTCCTCATTACTGTCACAGACAGCCTTATCTGTTTCCCAGCATAGGGAACAGCCGAGTATATAGAAAAAGAAGAGGTATCTAGAACTGACACAAGAAATATTTGTTTCTATTTAAAATACAGATACTTAAGAAGTTTATTTCTTCAACAATTGAAAAAAAAAATCTACTTTCACGCTATGTTAAACAACTAAGATGAATAGACTAAAAGTTAAAGATTCACACTTACTGGATGAATTTCGATTCATTTGTGCCTGAAACGGGGAAAAAAAAAAAAAAAAGGAATAAGTTCTTTTACCAACTGTTAAATAAAATGCTTAATAGTCCCAGTGTTCTTATTTCCACTCAACTTTCTATGCGATACTTTGCTTTCAGTGATAGACAAAACATTCTGAGCTTGCAGAAGACCAGAACATGAGCCAGGACAGAGCAACCAGTGCACACCCGCCACACCAGTAAGAAAAGGCAGGAACGAGTAAGAAAAGGCAGGAACAAACACTGTAGAGCTGACAAAGGGAGCAGTATTACTAAATGCCTTTACAGGCTGGGCAGTAAAATTAAACAGCTTATATATCACATGGTATATATGAAAAGAAACATTCCTAATTCCCAATAACTTCCCTCACATACTACACTTACTTGGATTTAATCTAAAAATTTGAATAAAAAGCCATTCTGTACTTACAGGACTGTGTCTCTGCTTTCAAAGGGGGGGGGGGGGAGAGGAAGAGAACAATCATCATTATTATTTTAATATGTTATGCACAATATTTTCTATAAAATCAGAGCCATTCTTATTCTGATCTGAATGTTGTCCTAGCATACTTTAATACTATTTATTTGTAATACCATCCCATGGTATAAAGGATAATTTTGTGGATTGGCAGAATACATCAATAAAGCTGCACTGTAAATGTTACATGTAACCACATTATATGACCTGTTTTAAAGGTTTGTATATTATTGAATACTAATTAGTAAACTATGTTAAAAGCCATGCTCAGCTAACTCCACAATGTATTCAAATGTCTTGTGGTGGCAACAGCAGAAAGACAAGGACTGAGCATTCTCAAGACTCAAAGAAAAGTTAAAATCTGCGAAGGGAGAATTACTTAATGTTACACTACAATAAAGTGTACCAAAGATGACCTAGTGCACAAGAAAAAAAAAAGAATCCTTGAACTTGAACCTAGAATAAATTCTGAACAGTAAAATATATGTTTACACTACAGATTCTTTACCACTTTTCTCTTCTACGCATTAAAAATACAAGGAACAAAATAACTTACAGATATTGCTGGAGAAAGAGTGATGTTCCCTATAGATACTTTTAATTCATCCAAGGAAGGCATGGTATACTGAGAGCTATTATTTGGCTGGACAGGTTTTATTTCTACATGGAACCTCCTGGGTTCATCATCTTCAGAGTCAGAATCACTGGATGAATAGAAATGGTTCTCTTTGGTATGTTTTTCTCAGTTAAGGTGGAAGTACTTCAAATTCACCTGCTTAATCCATTCATAGTTATGGTCTACAAAATGCTCATATTAAGTGAACACCACAGATAAACAATGCTGCCTAACCTCTTTGTGCGTTTATACAGACACTTCAAATATATCCATTGTCCAAAATTCACAACTCGGGAGTTAAAATTTAGTTTTTATATTCCATTCATCTTCATAACAGTATTCTGTTCTGAAGGGCATTATATCATATAACATACGTATAACAACTGCAATATCTGTCGTATAACTGAACTGTGTATTTGAAGGCATCAGGATAAATTATAGATTCTACAGTAGCAACACTTCTGCATGTTAAATTTATGATTTGTAAGACTCAACCAAGGATTCTAACACATGTATGAAAAATGTAGAAATCCTTTTAAACCAAGTGAAGGAAAGCCCTAGCCTTTTTAATTAGCAGTGAAATGTCCATGGTATCTGTACCAAGCATTAACAGTAGAGGAAGCAGCAGCAGCGGCAGCCGCTATTACTTGCCCCTTTTGTAGGGTGGCACTGAAAATTTTGCAAGAAAGGATGCCAGTTACACAGAAGGCTGCCCAGCAAAGTGAACAATGTCAGCTGCTTAAAGCACCGTCATCCTTGGCAAAAAAAGAACCACAACGACAACTCAGCCCTCAAAATAAGCAAAATATACAGATGAATTTAGCCTTCATTCTTTATAAGCACAGGAGCTGCACTGAACAAAAGCTCTGAAAGGCCTATGCTAAGTCTTAAAAGATGCATTTGTTTTGACAAGAAAGAATTTGAAAATTTTCCTCTACTTAAACACAAAAGTTTCATATCACCCAGGGGGAGCATACATATTCTATACCTTGCTTCTGTTATTTTCACTTGGAAATGTGCCAGCCATTTGAATTAAATCTTTTCAAACTATTCCCTGACAAAGATTAAAACCTGAACCCTAAAGACATTCCAAATCCATTTCAACTGCAAGAATCCCTGAGTCGTGGTGAGGAAAAAGTCACCATGTCTTCATCTTACAGCGTATCTGTCCCCCAAAACGGATCATATCTAGAAAAGAAAGTTTCAAAGACAAGTAATTTTTCATTTCACCAAAAGATCTCGCCTTGAAAGTTATCACTGAGTTTTGAGATTCATTTCCTATGAATCAGGCGGCTCTTGTAGTGTTTTTTCCAACATTTAAGAGTGGACTTACTAAGACTGACTGACATTATGGTAAAATAACGTCCTCCAACAAATCACCTCAAGAGTTCCCCTCAACAGAATAAATACCCACTCTTGGAGGCTAAGGGAGGAAAAGAGGAAGGGAACTGATGAATTCCTGAATCTGGTCAAGATTTTCAGAAGCTGAAGTACTACCTGGCTGACAGGGATTGTAAATCACAGAGATTTTTCACTGAATGTATGGCCTTCCCTATTGTTTCACAACGAAAAGGATAATGTAGAAAAGGATGCTCAGATGAATCATTTACAAAGCATGAATGTTTTTCACTTTTCTCTCCCTTTCATAAATATATGCAAATAATGAAATAATGCCCCTCTCAGAACTGGATTAAAGTCTTTCACTTTTATATCAATTTTGTAAATAGGAGCTAACATGAACTGCTTTTATCGGTACAGGAATCTTCACTGGGGGCAACAGAGGCATATTCTGCAAAGTTAATGAAAACAGAGAAGCTATGATGATGGACTGGCCCACTTCAAGGTGCTGTTAATGGCTTAAAAGTTTTCACAATTTAAGGTAACTGCAAAGCGTAAGTTTACCTTTTATCTGCAGTACCCAGAGAACTCAGTGAACACATTTCCAAAAATGAGCTATCTTGCTAACATAGTAGGCTTGCTTAGATCTACAGCAATTATTCCCAGCTCTTAAGTAAAGCTTCCTTCTGTTTCTGATGGGAGGAAAAAAGAGGACAAGAATTTTTTCCTTCAAAGGAAGAGCAGAGAAAAATCACGAGCCTCCATAAAAAATGACTCATAACAAAAATCTATTCTGTATAGCAAAGCTATTATTAAAAAAGACAATAAAAGCTAGAAGCACCAATTAGAAACAGCATGTGGTGTAATAACTTCATTAAGCAACAGAAATTCTATTTCTAGACTGCTGGAGCTCCCAATCCTTTTAATGGTGTTATAAAAAAGTGGGAGGGTGCAGGTATAGTACAGATAACCACTCCGTATGCTTAAAAAAGTTTACAAACTTTACTTTACAAACTCTCTGAGAGCTTTTCAAGGAGAAAGATCTGCATGGTCACCTTAAACCTTTTGTTCAGTTTTTTTTGTTTTATGTTGGTTTTTTACTGTCAGAGAAAACCCATCCTCTTAAAGTTCCCAAGACATCTGATCTAATCTTTAACATTCACACACACACAAAATCTAAGATAGACAAAATTTTGTACATTTTGCAAAAGCTATGAACATAAGAATACAAGGTTGCAACATAAGCATGAATGTCATTCATCTTCCTTTACTTTAATCAGTACTTCCACTCTCCAAAGAATTGTAATAACATCAAATAACTTGGCACAATAATAGTAAAAAGGATATCCTGTGTTGCTTCTGGTTTAATGCTGTATCCTTCATCATCTACATCAGGAATGTTCTAAAAACAACAACAAAAATTACGATATTGACAAATAACTAAAAAACCATGTTGTTCTTACATCAGACTGAATTTTATATCATTGACAAATTAAAAATTGATTATGACAGCTCATGAAAGTCATTGTTATTCACCATTAATTATTACAGTTATCTCAAGTTATGATCTGTAGTTCAGAACTAGCGTGACAAGATACCTCAGGAACAGAACACAACAAAACAACCTCCAAATTTCCTATGAAAACTGGCAAGTTTGGATGCATCTGCTTTCACTGGTACTCTATCAAAAAGGTCAGAAACCAACAGAAGCATTTTAGCTTTGCTATTGAGTGTTAAATAAGCCTACAATTCTCTTGGTCCCAAATATTTTCCCAATTTCTACTTCTAATTCTCTCAGCTAAGTCACTGGAGGCTCTGATGGTGCAGGAGCAAAACCCTTCCTAGTCAATGCTTTAATATGTGAGTAAACACGTTCCAGGTTACACAGGTTGCAACTTCCTCTCCCCCCTTGAAAAGGCAGCAAGCCTGTACTGTTGCTTTAGTGAAGAACATCCACATTAATTAAAAGGCATGGATGAAACAAATACAACTCTCAAAATCGGGTTCCAAAGTTTTCCTTTACACATCTCCAGCACCACCCTGGATTTTCAAAGCATCTGGGAACTTCAGACTAGTTTCATTTTTCAGTTCTTGCAGGCAGTTAAATATAAATTGAAGAGAAATATGTTAAAATCATTTAGAACACTTAGCTAAGCACTTAGTTTCATAAAAAAAGTTTTGGGGCAGAAACAAATCTCTAATATAATAATCTAAATTTAAAAAACGTGCAAAAAACCACACTCGTTTATATTATATAAAAAGGGGTAAACTTGGATACACAGATACTTTCCCCATTCAGAACAGAAAAGCCCCCTCATGACTTTGTATGCATAGTTAGTCGATGTGAACTGCTCAGATACCTCACTAAGTTTATTACAAAAAACCACAACCCAAATGCCTTCAAAATGTAGTGATTTCACCAGTTATAAATTTCTTATAAAAATGACAAGATTCATATAGAAAAGTGATTTATTCTAATGTACCAATCAGTTTATTCTACCAGAAAGTAGGTACCGGCAGGCAGTTTGACTAATAGAGATATATACAGTATGGCCAAAATATACCTTGCTGTTATAAGTCACAAGATATAACAAAATGACTTACAGTGGAGACTTCAAGTGGACTAGCAAGGAACCACTTGACTTCACCTAAAATTTGAAGCCAAATTTAAAGAAATATTCACTTTGAATAGCTTTTGAATTACAGAGGAAGATGAACATAAAAAGGTAGTTGCCTCTCTATTCCTTTTACAGATACCACAAGTGGGATGACTGATATTTTACTAAGAAAGATTCTCCTCTGTACAGCTTTCTAAATCTAGCACTTCTAAATTAAATGGAATGAATTTAAACATAGATCAAACTTTCTGCTAAAAAGAGTAAGAAATATAATCCTGTATAGGAGATGTAATACTGTACCAAATTAAAAAGCGCATCAAACTAAGGCCAAAAAATAATCTTTAAGCTCAAACTTTAAAATATGGAACATATAGATGCAATTTCTTGAAATACTTGTAACATCTGGACTTCACTGCTATTTGGTTTAAAAAAAAAAGGGGGGGGGGAAGAAAAAGAACTGAACAAAAAAGAGTAATAAGAGTAGGATCACACGGTCCAGTACCTTAGCTCTACTTGCTCAAATCAGGGTTCTTAGCTACGCTTGACCTCAGGCTGACCTTGTTTATATACCAAAAAACACTAATGAAACTTGACATCAAAGTAAACAGAACAAAAACATATAGCGAGAGGGTAGGTACATTTTCCTACAATACTACAACTTCTGAATTCTGAAATTATTTTAGTTGTCATACTAGGCAATTTTCAATAGATCAGGATCATTCATGGTTAAGATGAATTGAAAATGAACAAAAATCTTTAAATATACAACATTTAGTTTTTCTTCCAGCTGGGTCATATATGTAAAGGATATTATTACTGGGCACACACAACATGCACAAAATACCTAGCAAATCTCACTGTTTTGATATAAAATTGTGAAAGAACTTAGTTTTCAGAAGTTATTTTCATTGCATTATTTTTAATTTACTGAATAATCTCTAGGATAAAGTAAATCCTTAGAAAGCACTAAGATCTTAAAGTTCTTAGCATATTAAATTTCTTTCTTAATATTTTCACGTTAATTATTTCTGATCTTACAAAGATACTTGAATCATCTATTCCTCAGCAATGGCACTTTACCATGTAGTCTGTATTCATAACTTCAGACAAAAAGTCAAAGTTAAGGCGTACATAACAGAGATGGATGCTTTACAGCTTGAGTTCTGAACACAGGAACTGAAAAATTCCTTGCTTCTTTTTCAGCAGGCCTACTTTACCACTTTTTTCTAACACCACGCAGAACACTTACTTTGTACTTTTTTTCCCCTATTTGTAAAATTTAAATACATATAATTTAAAACATCTGATTTTACACAGTGTATACAGTCAGAAATCATCCACTTTGACAAAGCTGGAAATACAATGATTCAGATTGATCTTGTACCAATTTATGATCATTCTTAAAACACCTTCTACTTTCATCAATGAGGTACTGAATTTATATTTTTGTGTAAACCAATAGAAGAAAAGGGTGGAAGAGATACTTAATGTATCTTTGTATTGACAAAGACAAATTGTGTCACATACAAGCAAAACGGTACCTCAAAATCTTACAAGTTAAGTAGTAATTTCAAAATGTTTTCAATATTTTGAACAGCTGAACGGTTCTGCTTTCTGAAACATCAGAATTTTATTTACTAATCTAAATTTTGTAACAGTGGTAGAGGACACAGCATTTTGAGAGATACATATTCATGAATCTGATGTTAATGAAGGCATTTACATTTACTTGACTGATTCTTACTCCGTTCTCAACAGTCCTACAGTTACAGAACTGTATGTTATGTCATGGATAACAGTGCGTCTTTTAAGTATCAGGCACAGAATACAGACAAGACCTGATTTGCCTACCATGCTTATCAGAGGAAAAAACCACAACCTTCATGTAAATGTGTTATTTTTGAACTTCAACACAGAGGAAGATGATCTTTGCAAACTTTGGGTTTCTGTAAGAAGTAGTTATTAATACGGTGGGGATGAAGGTCTGGTCTAGCCCCCGTACCCAAACACGTTATTTGTAGTCTTTGCAGTAAAAAAAAGGCTCAATATGGATGTGAATTGAACTCTGCAGAAGTAACTGGAAAGGTGGACTTCCTTGGAAGGAAGTTTCACATTTTCAGAGGTTCTCTTAAGCAATTAAACATATAGCTATAAAAACCAGAAAGTTTTCCCTGTGTTTGCAGATGTAATATAACACATTACTAATTAAGGTATTATATAGTTTTAAATATACATTAAAAATTTAGGGCTTAAAACTCTGTCTTTGCGTTAGTATGTTCTACGACTTTCTGGGGTGAATAATTTTTTAAAGAAATAAAACATAAGGACATAATAAATAACAAAGTAAAACTGCCTATACAAAAAGCATGAGCACTAAGCATTCTATTGCCAAAACTTATTGTTTGAGTTTTGGTGAATACTTTGTCTCAGTTTCCTTGCTCTGTTCCATCTGTCATCCAAAAGCAAATGGAAGATGCCATACCATTACCATGTCATTAGCTCCTCTGGGCTACATGCAAAGGACAAGAGAGGAACATGTGGAGCATGTTGCAGTCTAGCTACTTCATTTGGCCCTTCCTCAGCAACGTTAGCACTGCTTACAGGTCGGTCATCGATCAAGAAGCAAAGGAACCTTCATTACATTTCAGCTTGATTTCTATTTTCTCTTCTCCTGGGATATCTACAGTGGTTATGAGAGCTCCTTATCAAGTTTTCCTCCGGGTATGCTTCAAGATGCAGCACAGCTGAACAGCTCACTCTTTCTTTTTCTGCCAGATGAACTTTCTACCATTTTACTGAACTGGACTGACTCCTGCAATCCAGATGAGGACCGCAGCGAAGTCAAAGTAAGTAGCTGAAGCTCATAGCCTGGAACAAGAGAAAAGAGAGCCTCTCCACTTTTGACGTATTTGAGATGTAAATTTGACTCAGGTATATCCTTAGGTTAAGACACAGTTATTACATATTATCAGCCTTGTCTCCTTAGGGTGCCTATTAACCCAAAAGACATGGAAGAAGACAGTAGCCAGTCAGTTTCTTCCATTGCCAGAGATGCAGAAAGAAAGAAAAACAGGGTATTCAAGGTGCCCCCGTCTTGTGCTGTGGCTACAAAGCCTCATACCCTGTATCAATGGCAGCTATTCAAAATACGCCAGAACTAAACATTACAAAATGCAAATAAAGAAAAACATTTGAATTTCACTAAATATAAGGTTACATTTGTGTTCCACTAATTAGAGTCTGATGGTTCCAAATTCAATCTATACAACCCTAATTATGCTACACTCAAATATAAAGAGGTTAATGAAAAGTTTTGGATGCCTCGATATATTTGTTTGCATTCCAGTTTCCTATGAAAAAAAGTTTCAGCATTATGTTCTGTGCATCTGTGGCTCCCTTCTTAATTACTTTTGAACTTACTGGACAATTTCAAATGGATTTGACAGACAGAACAGAGGACTCAAAGATAATTACGTTACTACAGTCTTCATGAAAATAGGCAGTCAAGTAGAAGAAGGAGATCTGCAAGTATCCCAACCAACGGAAGGGTTGCAATCCAAATCCAGATCTTACTGGACACAAGTGGAACCTTGTAAATGCTTCCCCAAAAGAAAAGTTTCTACTAGAGCTCATATCTTCCTATAGACCATCCCTAGAGACATGGCAAACCCATGGGAAACAAGACAATTAGTTCTGCCTTTAGAAAAACTTTATAGGTAATAAATACATACAGAGCCAGACTTCAGTTGCTATTTCTTTCTAGCGTACACACAGTTAAATTCCTACTTTTCTTAATTATCAAGGCTTAGCCTAATGGCAGTTACATGTGTAGATTGACGTATAACAACACAGGAATTTTAAATCTCATGACATCTGTATTCAAACAGAGGCTGCTTACTGAAGTGGTCAACCTTTTTAACAAATACCAGTTCTCAATTCACAGCTGCCTTCCTACTCATGAGCACATAAAAACCTCTTATAGCAGTTACAAAAAATTATTGATAGGAATTAACAATTTATTCAAATGCACCACATTTTCCAATATATATAATCTGGCAGCTACAAAAAGGATGAGCATAAGCAGATGGCTTGCCACAGATAAATTTCAGAGCTTCCATTTTGGTACAAAAGACATTTTTTAGGACCACCTCACTGTTTTGTTTTCTGGAAACAGAATACAAGTTCTAACACACTGCATTATACGTTTTGGACTAGAGAGAAGGCCCTAATGGTATTGACTACACAACTGTATGTTCAAAGATCCACAATATCACGTAGAACTGGTAGATGAAGTATTGAAGTCAGTTCTTACTGGACCCTTAACTCCTAAAATTTCAATATATTTACCTCAGTGCTTATAGTTATAAATAATTATAGAGTGATTATCTCTTACATTCCTTTCACACAATTATAATTCTTGACAAATAAACAAAAGCCACCTTTTAAAGAAAGATCATGTTAATAATACAAAAGCCAGACAGATTTTCTGTGAGTGACTAAAGCTGACCAAAATCATAATTGGGACACCTCAAATAAGCTGAATTTTCTGAGCTTGGTCCTCAGTATTTTCTAGCAATCAAAACACAAATGATAATTGCTTTCAATTCTTTTTTTTTTTTTGCAATAATACTTTTCCAAGTTCAATTTCTTGAAATGTGTAATTTATTGCAAAGACCCATACAAACCAAATCCAAATAGAGATAACAATATAGATGGCTATAACTATTTAGATCAAGTTTGAAAAATTAAACAGAATGGAAATCTTTAAGTTAAAAGACAAGAAAAATGAAAAACATTTGAAATGGGACCCTCCAGAAGAGGACACCAACCTTAAAATGTAAAAACACTCTGGGGTGCTTGTTTGTAAGGGGTGAAATGAATCTCATCTATGGTATGCTGCATCATTTTTCATGACAGTGACAGCAATGGCTTCTGCTATTAAAGTATTCTACCATTCAGAAAAATACTGTTGCTTGTAAAAAGCAAGAAGAAATGACAGACCAAATTTTAAATTCCACTGCAGTCATAAAATGTTGGGCATTAAAAAAAAAAAAAAAGAGAATGCAACAAAAATATCAGTTTTGTTGTTAGACACTATGAAAGTCAGGTCTTTTTTTTTAACCAAATATAAATTGCATCTAGACAGAACAATTAACTTAGATGATCATATGGTGTGCCTCATGCAGCCAGAAAGAATGTCAGACACATTTACAGTTTAATATTTTGAACTAATTATTTTAAAAAAATGTAGAGACCAAAATAAGCAAAGAAGAAAATAAACATTGCAAGTCAAACCCCGTTGTGGTTCACCCCAGTGACTCAACCTGAAGTGTCAAAAGATATTATTTCCATGGAAAGCCTGATAATTATAGGGATAATTCTAAAGTAACTTTAAATGTACCCAAGAAAAGAAATTTGCTCTAAATCAAGATGACTTTGCACAGAATAAAATAACTGTCTTGATGATGCTTACAAGGCTGTTCTTTCACATATAGTTCTATTATGTGGCAAAAGTTACTTTTTCTTATTTAGAATAATGGTTCTACTAGATTTTTTAAACCAAGTTTCTCAAAAGAAGTTTTAATATTAGGTACTAAAACTCCCAGATATTAAACACAAAAAAGAAAATCCACAAAACAGATTAACTTGGAAACTTAAATTGTTTAATATAATTGACGTCTAAATAAATGAACAGAAAAACAAATCCGTCTACAGAAAATCACTTAAATTATTCTGTAAATTATTCCCTACTATAGCTATAGGGAGCTGCAATCTCTGTTACATATAATTCAAGACTATAAACATGTTTAGATAAAAAGAAAAGGCTCAATTAATGAAATAAAAAAATTCAACTAATGAAATAAAAAAAAGCATTAACATACCAATTCAATTTGCAACTATATTATTTAAATTTAATAAATAAAATTGTAAGACGTATCACAGGTCAAACTGACAGCAATGAAAAACAGGTCATTAATAAAGTGCATCTAGAGATATTGCATTTAAAGCCATATTTTAAAAAGTATATTCCTACACTCCGTTGCCAGTGATAAAGCAGAACCCCATTGATATTAGAAGGCTTTCTCAGAGGAAACAGTAGTAAGCAGAGGAATATGGTGATGCAAAATTGGGTTCACAATAAACTGAATCTTTTTCTTACTTCGAATCTATTAGCTAAGCAATTTAAACTATTAACTTGAAAAATAAAGTAGCAAATACTTGCAGTAAAAACATCTTGTTTAAAACCTAAAATTGTTAGGAAATATAAATGTATCACTGACACATATTTGTATATACTGCTAAAGATTATGTACTGAGCAAAATTAACACTTCAACTATGTTATCAAAATACTAAATCCTCTATCAGATAAATAATGCATTGCAGGGACTGTATGTAAGTTAAGCTTCATCACATTGTAGTGCTTGACAATATTAGCATATGCATTTGTTTTGGAAATAAGTCTACTTACAACTGAGTCTGCATCTGGACACTCCCTATTAAAAAAAGAAAGAAAATATACAGTTATAAATTGCACAAATTATTTTATTCATACAGCTCTGGTAATTCCTTTAATATTTTCAATTAATTTGAAACATTGCATTTAACCCTTTTGTCTCTCAGACTCAGTTAAAATTTTCACTATAAATAATCCACATTCAACTGAGTGAGATTTAAATAAAAGCTGAAAGCTTATGCTCAAAACACCGCAGAAGAAAATCTCAAAATAAATGCTGAAAAAGCAAACTCACATCACGGGGTGGGGGCAGGAAATCAAGGAAAGCCAGGAGTACCACACTATATTCTGGATGAATATACTTTAAGACTCAGGTCTCTGTGGTCGATGTGCACAACAAGTAGAAGTCACCAATCCTAATGAAATAGTCCACATGCAATTGCAAAACATTTTGGACAATAACCAGTTCCCAAAGAAATTAAGACTATTCTTAGAGGAATTCAGAGCTTCTCTCTTTTGGAATTTCATTCTTAGTTTGTGTTTGTCAAGCACAGTTGCAGTCAAGCACTAGAAGATGCCGGAAAAAATAACAGAGTACCCTCCTAACAAGCACTTAAAAAAAAAAAAAATCGTCAGCAGAAAGGCAGTGATTGCAAGCACATTATTCACAAGTGTTATATTTTTCCACTATAACTTTGATTTAAGCAGTAGTATTTAAAAAAAAAAGAATGACACTGATTCTCTCTGATGTCTGCAAAAAGCAGAAGCAATTACATTTACAGAATGTGGGAATACTTGAGAGGCATACAAGTCCTCTCTAATTTGCATCCTGACAAAGCTGTAAGTGCCAGTGTAACTGAACAACAGTGTTTTTATATAATCAAACTGAACATCCTAAACATGCACTTACAGAAAAATGAGGAAAAAAAGTCAAATTTATTGCAATCTAAGTTATCTTCTCTGAAAGGCTAAATGTGTTAAATGTAAAAACTGGAGTGTCTTTAAAAACAGGTAAAAAACTTGTTAACATGGAAGCATTAATATGAAATTCAGTACAGCTTGTTAAGGAATTGACAGTGAGATGAAGGATCCCGTCTCCTCTGAAAGGCCTCACAAAAGAAAATATATGTGACCAAGTTTCTAATTGACTTACATCTTATCTCCCTCTGCTGGCTAAACTGAATTCATAGCAATAGAAAGACCTATTTTAAAAGCTATTTTAGAGCTTTTCTCTAAAGCTTTACAGAAAATCTACAGATTTTCTCACATGTGGTTTTTAAAAGTATCTGTACTCAAACAAGACAGCCTGAAGTTCATAAAAGTTAAGAAATGTGAAGGATGTCAGGCAAACTACAATGAAGGTAATTCAGCCCATAATGAAGATTTTCAAAATTACTGAGCTAATAGATCTCAAAAAGTAACGGCAGATCTAGTATCATTCAGAGGAGCACCAATAGCACCTCCCAGGATCCATTCTCAAGATACAAAGGAAAACTCAATAGTTCGCAAATGTTGGTGAAGTGGTAAACGAGGACATCAGGTTTCAGACAGATGTGCTTTTACATCACTAGATGCATGATCTTTCTTTTAAGATTAAAGAACTAGGTCGTGCTTCTAGTATAAGGTAATATTTCAGGAAATGGTGATTCTGTAAGGGAATTTAAGGATTGCAGATAAAAACTAAACCAACCAAATCATGCAAAGCAGTGGTTAGAAAAAGAAGTGAAATCCTTGATTAACCTGTATAGCAGTATGTCATAGTATGGTATTTCCCTGTGTAAAACCATTACTAGACACAACATCCAGTTTAGGTGTCAACACTTTAAAAACTGTATTGATAAACAGAAAAGCCTACAAACCATGAGTTTTTTTCTAGATGTGGAAAGCCTGCCCTACACAAACTAAACAAGCTTACAGCCTAATTTAACAAGAGATTAAGAAATGACTTGACCTCTATGTGCAGAGAGGTTTCTGATGATACAGAGTTTTATCATGTACAGCCTACAACAGGATCATCAGCTGAAGATGAAATCAGACAAAATTTAGACTAGCAATAAATTTTTTTAAGAGATCATAAATAACTATTAGAATATTTTACTTAAGCACATAATGAATCCTCTGTTGTTTATTTGTGATGTTCTAGTTCATTTAGAAGTTATGGATTAATGCAAGAATCGCTGTAAAAGCCCATGGCATGTGTAACATCGGAGGTCAATACCATGCCATCATACTTCTTTCTTCCTGACCCCAGAATCTATTCGTTTTTGTATTGTGTGTAAAAATAGAAACAAATAAAATAATATAAATCGAATTTCAGTCCAACTTGTTGAAAGCGAGGCAAATTCTTTTCCCAGTTGAGAGTAGCTGAACCGATTTATATTTTCTGATGACATCATTGTGCCATGAAAAACAAATTTTTTTCTAGAAAGAGACACTAATATTATCATTCAATGTTAAATAAAATGTCTTCAGGAAAAAACAGCTTTTAGAAAACTATTCAGATTCTACCTTTGTATGCTTATCCATTGTAGTAAGTGTTTCACATAGTGTAGAAGCCCGTTTTCAGCCCTCAGTGCCTAAGAAAATTTTCTTTCTGCTACAGGTCAAAGAAAACCATGATCTCTGAGTAAGGATACATTGAGTCATATACCTGAGAGGAGTTAATCTGGAGCTTCCAGGCCTTTAGTGGCTCCAGAAAACTACTGTTAAGAGCCCTAAATCTTTGCTGGGGCCAGATTAGATTTCATCATCTGCCAAAGAATGGAGGGAAGGAGATGCCTGGTTTGCAAGGAGGTTTATAACATACACGACATGAGATTAGCTTGAGTAATAACCCACATGGTGGCAAAACAATTATTTTATTGGACAAGAAAAGCTGACAGCTACAGCATTCAACATACAACAGTACTCAATACTATCAAAATCACTACTTTGCAATTAAGTAAATGCAAGACAAAAGGCAAATGATCGAACATACTTTTTTGCTGCTATTTGATACTGCAACAGTTTTGCATCACAAAAAAAAAAGTGTAGTGAACAACTTTCCAGAGAGAATGGATTACTTTTAAAACAGGCACTAAAGCTGTTTAAAACATGAATATCATATTTATAAAAATTTAATTATTTTAAACTAAACCTTCATCAGAAAAAATAATTCTTTGTAACAAAATAGTATTCTCAGATTACTGCTGACCAAAATCACACTATATACAACA
Organism: Aptenodytes patagonicus; assembly: GCF_965638725.1. Taxonomy (NCBI): domain Eukaryota; kingdom Metazoa; phylum Chordata; class Aves; order Sphenisciformes; family Spheniscidae; genus Aptenodytes; species Aptenodytes patagonicus. The sequence goes on from NC_134982.1 coordinate 29,582,176, forward strand.
CTTCTTTCACCAGCTTAGTAAAGTACAGGGGAGAGTGTGAGGGAAAGACTAAATCACAGAAAGAACAGAAATACAGAGGAATGACTTAAAACCACCAAAAACCTTGGAGCCCTAAAGGCATCATAAAAGAGAGAAGAAAAAGCATGGTTTAGAAGTGTATCACTATTAAAATTAAACACCAAAAGAAAAATAGCTATAAGGCACTTTGTATGTGCAAATAATTAGCACCTGCAGTTCTTAGGTCATTAATTTTTCAGCATTATATTAAAAACTAAGGCTGGTAAAATATTTTTTTAAAAGTGATTTTAAAAAGTATGTATGCAGATGTTGCCTCTGAGAATATTTCTATATTGTTAAGTTTGTCAAATTGTAAGTATTTTCTGTTAAATCAAATACTTCTATTGAGAAAACACATCTAGAAATTATGAAAATAAAATATGTTGGAATATAGTGATCATAACTACTAATACGTAGACTGTGACCAAACCCACCTAAGAACTTCTATTCAGACTCACTTTCTGGAGAGTTTTAACTCCTTGGAGACAGAGCACATGCAATGAATATGGCAAAAGGTATAGCTGGGACATCAGCCATCAATTAGAATGATGGTCTTTCAGAAATGAGCGTGCACATGATGTACTGAAAAAACATTCAAAGATTTTCCTGTCCTTTGATACTGTACACAAAAGTTTTTCTAATGAAAGAATAACTGAAGCTTCAATTCTGCAAACACAAGCATCCAGTACTTTTTCCACGTACAGAGCTATTATTTCATTAGGAGTACACATGAGAATCACATTATCTACAATGTTCAAATGTAGAACAAGGGAGAACTACTTACCTGTGCACAGGAAAGAATGAAACATGAGTAGACTACTACGAATACATTTATGTTATTTCCTTAAAATCCTTAGTTACAAAAATCTTAAATAGCTGTGATGTTTCCATATTCATAGCATTCCTCTAAACTTCTCTTATAAACCCATTTTTTTGTTAAACATCAGCTAATGTTTATCCCCATACTTTTACTAGTTTTCATACAAGACAAGGCTTCAAGATGGAAATATACTTACACAGATTCAGTATCTTTTTCTTTTTTCATTATTCCTGATAAACCAAAAGGCTTCCTCTTCCGTGGTTTTATCCCTATGGAAGAAACATTTTTCGTCTGAAGATCAAAGAGATAACTACGTATTTATCAATGTCAAACACAGGTGCATACCAATGCCAATACATTTTAAATGCTGCCACAAGTGATACAAAAATCTAACAGCAGAGATAAGTATGGAGCCAAACTAAGGGAACATTATTCCAAATTGTTATTAAGTAACATGCCAATCAAAAAATTAAATTAAAATATGGTTCAACACATTAATAACATAAGTCCTTATAAAACTGATTTGCATTGTACATCCAACTCTCCAAGTTGGGTATGCAGACTGTCACTTTTTTTAATAGAAAATGGGCGTATGGCCAGTTTTGAGGAAAGGGACTCTGCTCACAGAAACTCAACAGGAGCTATTGCTCCGGACAATCCTGAATAGCCAATGCACTTGGATCAGAAACTGAACCCTGCCTCTCCCAGCTACTGCAGTTCAACACCCTGTTATTTCCCTGCATGTTCCCAGTAGCTGCAAGCCCCTGCCTCTCCTAAGAAGTAGCGTCTTGGTCCTGTAAAAAAACCAGAACATCTCCTGGCTTTCCAGCTGACACTGAGTTCATGATTTCCCAGTGCTGTAGCCAGCTTTAAGGCTGGCTCTCACTGAGTCTGGAACCATGCCTCCCCTCTGTCGTTTCTTCCCTGTTTTTAGCACTGGATACGTATAGTTACAGCACAGAAAAAAGTTTGCTTTCATACCCATTTAATGTACTAAAATTAAAATACATTTAAATATTCATCAGACTTGCTGTCACGTCTGCTTCTCTCCCAATTTTTGCTGAAGCAGACTGCCAAACAAAATGACTAAGTGCAAGCATCTGATCCAACTAGTCTACAATTTTGTTTTGATGTATGATACTACTGACAGCATGCTTTTGAGCAAAATGGTGGAAATAATTTGGTTTCCAAAATTTAACAACTGACAATTCAAGCACATCATTAAAAAAAAAAAACATTATATTCCCCTTTACAGAAATACATTACACAGCACATAAGGAATCTCTCCACTCTTAGAAATTTTCAGGGTTAAATATCTCAAAACTTCTCAAATCAGGTAGCTGTAAACTCAGCCATATCTTATATATTAATAGAGACAGAATTTGCTCCAAAATTATTTTTAAATGCTAGTCTGGGCTTTATCTTCTTTCTGTGACTTATGCAGCCCAAAACAATGACAAATGGAGTATGAGAGTAGTTTCTGAACATGAACATGGTTCAGTCAAAAAAGATTTTAAGTCTCAGCTGCAATCTTGGCAACTTAAAATTTGTCGGCTGCTATAGCTATACTGTCAACTCCTCTGTCCCAAAAGTAAATACATAGCTTATGCAAATAAAGCAGTTCTTAACCACTTAAAACAATCCCCTAAGCAAAATAAGCGACGCCAACAAAGAAAGGCTTTGCGACCACAACACTGCATTAGGCTTGGTATAACTAACATGGTAACAATGGAAAGAGCCTGGGCCATATTTTGACGCTTGTAAATTAAGTTACAACACAGTCATAAATGAACCAAATCCAAACCTCAGCAAGGACAGGGTCTTAGCCAAAGTATATTTATAGGAAACATTAAAATTCTCTGACCTTTGTGCATTAGTCTTATAAAGTATCATAGGTCTTATTTTTACTGAAATTTGTTTCTCAAAAGGAAATCGGCTGTTTAGTCTACTGGAGTACTTTAAAGTTATACAGATTCACACACTGAATACCCTTCACTCCACAGTTTCAGGTCCTTATCCACAGCATTCTTATGTAAATAACTACGCTACAACAACTCACCTTCAACTGCACTGGATGTGTTACATTCTTCAAATTCAATAAGGCCTTAAAGAAATGACAATGAAGATAAACATTGGGTCAAATTTAATCTAAGATATTTTAACGACTATTAATATTTCCTGAAAATACTAGATAATCTAATTATAAATTTAGGTGGTAACTGAAAAGCAGAATTACCCTGCCAATGGTCAAACAGATTGCAAAATCATACATGTACAGCAAATCATTAAATATTTTCACTCTTTCATACTGAAAAATTAAAATACTACTGCACACTAAATACAATTCAATTGCATATGTTACTACAACCACATGAAACATCTCTAATTGGTGTCCTCATTCAAAATTGCACCTATAATATAGTATCAGTGTAGTTTTCAATTTATTTTAATGAAGAAAAGCTATATAAAGAAAAATCAAAAAGGAAAAAAGCACAGCTATAGCCCTAATTTTGAGATCCACACTTTTGCTAACTCTGTATTGTTATTTCTTCTGTTTCCTCTTCATAGTCAATTACCTAGACAGTTGAAAGCGGCATGCAGTTTCTTAAACATAGCAATAAAGACAACAAAAAACTTTAAAAAAAATCATTAAGACTAAACAGGACAAAAAAAAAGCAGAGAACACTAGTTAAGTGCTGTATCTAAGTAAGTTCATTATTATGGCTTTCCATCAGAGTTGACACAAAGTAACAGTCAATTGTCATTGCAAAGTGAAGTCCTAACTCTCATTCCTTCAATCTGGCCAGGTCTAGAATTTATTTAACCCCACTATGAGCCATTTTAGGGAGCAAATGTGCAGAAAACCCAGTGATTTTCCATAGGACCTTTTTCAGGGAATGGCAGAATCACACCAGCACTTGTGCAAGTGCAAAGAAAAGAGAGAGCACACGCAGGCAGGCACCATTGCTTTCAGGCCATACTAAGAATGAGCCCTTTGTCCCCTGTTTGAAACGGTAGCTTGCAATTGTATCCACAGAAGCAAAAACAAAGTTTAGCATGCCAGCACTGTAACACAGGGGTTGTTATTTATCTTTCTGTAATAATTTTGAAGGAGTGCACACAAGTTTATATATAGGCACATTACAGATAAGATAGAGGGGAAAAAAAACCCGTTCCCAATTCTATACTCAAAGGGAGCGAAAATGCCCGCCCGCCCCCCCCCCCGCGCAACTATTTCAAGTGAGAGTTTAAAATCTTGAAAATTTCATTTAAAACCAACTGGAAGCAAAGAGATTGTGGAAACCTCAAAAACAGAAACTACTTCCACTCCTGCCCCAAAACACACCTGCTAGTATGTGTGCTGATTTATTTACCTTTATTACAAAGTTATGATTATTTGTGAGCATCCACCCTAAAACCAAGAGCTGTGCAATTGTCAGGGTGTTTTCACATAAAATAAAATAAAAGGCGTACTTGAAAGCATTTTCCAGGATTTTCACTTGTGCTCTTTTCAAAATGAACATCTTAAAATAAATAGCTCATATAAACAGATCTCAAATACAAGAAACATGGAGACTACAAGCTTCAGTTTGATTTTAAATAGTACACCATAGCAAATAATTGTGCTGCAATTGCAGATGCCACAATGAAAGTAAAAAATAATTTAGCTGTGAATTAGCATTGTAAATCACACAACTGGGATTCATTTGTATTTGATTCATGCAGTTAAGTACCTCAAATAGTTCTATTTGTAATGTAACTCCCAGTATGTATATTTAACTCTTGCAGTGCAAAATTGTGTTCAACTCAGTATAAACGCTACATTTTGATAGCATTTCTCAAAACTGCAAATGGAAAAAAATTACGCTTATGTCAAACAAATAGAAAGACAATTGAGAAGCTGATGATGTAACTCAATACTCACCGATGTTAAGCAAATTGAATTATTTTAGAAATACTAGATCAAATAAAATGGTAGATTTTAAATTTTGCAGACTAATGATTTTTATTTTTTTTTAAAAAAGGTGTGCTCAAAGTAATGACTTGTATTTCTTGTAATTAAGACTGAGCCTTCAAAATCTTCCCTGCCAGTAAAAAAGATCTGTGTGCTTGTAAAACTAGCAGCAGGATGAGAATCTGGGACTAGAACCCATAAATATCCCATTTATCATAATGTAATTGTTTGGCCTCCAAATGAAGCTCTGGAGAGCAGAATATCAAAAGACCAATCTCAAACGGCAGTCTTAAGTGCCCTTTAAGTTTCAATTATTAAATAATTTCAAATGCAAGGCTAATTATTCACTATGACAAGACAAAATCCAAATTCCTAACAGCGCGCTCATTCTACTAAATATTGTAAATACATGAGCATTTTAAGCTGGTCTTCCAATCCCTTCTCCTTTGCTCTCCACTAAATTCACAGTAAACCAATGTCAGCATGCTCCACAAATCAGCAAATCTGGGTATCTTGCAAAACAAAAACCAGCAAAAAAATTCCAGAAAAACAGATTTAGAGAACTGTAGATGTCTACATCCCCACACTGATTTCATCAACATTTTATTTTAGGAAATTAAACTCTATTGTTCAAAATCTATTGAGCAAGAAATTCAGAAAAATACCATAAAACATAGAAGCTGAAGAACAAATCCATTACTTCTTCAGCGCTACACTTCAGACAATACATTTTTTCATCACTTCGCGAAGGATTCAACTACTTCTGTTTCTTGCTGCTATACATATTCCCACTTGGCCAGGAAAAATACCCAAAAGCCAAACCAACCACAAACACTCATCCCCAAAACAAAAACAGAACAAAAAAAAAACATAAACAGAGACTTAAACATATTTTTAGAGAAAAACAATACTCAAGCTTTTTCAGAATATCATTTTTTTCTTTACCCTTTCCAGCTACTAAGACTGATCCCCAGACTTTTAAGACTTTTACACTAATGATTAAAATAAATATTCAACGCTCAAGTAAAACGCATCCTTATTTCAGACCAGTATCTTTAACTTTCACTTCTAACACAAGCAGAAAGCAAAGATTTTCTTCAACAAAACATCCAAGTTCCTGTATTTTGTCCATTACACTTGCCTAACTTGTTTTTGAAGGTGGGTTTTTTACAGCTTGATAAACTTTCTTATCTCATAGGGAAGACTATAAACCGCAATCTGAAAAAATCTCAGTTACAGAAGAATTGCCTGAGATAGTAATGAGATGGAAGCTGCACAAAAAATTTTAGTAAGCAGGTCCCACTTTTCACTAAGGTCTATGAAGTTAACTTGGAAATTTTAAATACACTTTCTTCTTAGCTTATTTTATGCTTCACCAAAATCAGCAGTTATAGAAGTCCCTTCTCCCCACATGTGCTCTCTTTCCTTCCCCTGTATCTACCAGCTGCTTTACTGCAGGAAAGATAAATAACAATCATGAAAACAGCATTTTCTTACAACAAATTGTGTGAATCAGTTACAATTCAAAAGCATCTTTTGATCCTAACTTACTTTTCCTACTTAACTCAAATTTCTACAGCGCCCTTCATCCTTTGGAATCTCCGAAGTTCAAGACGCCAGTGGCTGTCCCTAATGAATCCACAAACATTACAAAATTAAGTTCAGCATTTTCCTCCAATGCCCAGAGATGTTTTCTGGTTTTGTAAAATTTTTATTTAACCCACCCCCACCAATATAACACATGTTGCATTATTTGCTTGCAGCAAAGGCAAATTCATACATTTTGCCCTTTTGAGCAGAGTAGAGTGAAATTTGTGGCAGTTTTTAATTTTCTTAGAGTTTTGTTCTGTAACTTCAGATCTCCCAACAGTTCTGCTTCCTATATGCCTGCTGTAAAGAGTACCATGTTTTGCCTGGGGAGTAGTATTTTTAAACCAAAATAACATTACAGAAATAGACATTTTCTGTGGCGCTCTATGGTGAACCAATTTAGGAAACAGGATAGCTGTGATGAGCTTTTGGTAGCCCACGTAACAGCTGGAGTCTCCTGTGGGCAGATGTCTTTTTGCCCAAAGAGGTAGTAATACTGTAGCCCAGCCAGAAGCGTGTACTGTGACCACATCGTCTCCTGCTAGAACCAGCTGCAGTCTCCTAGACAGCCAAAAGGCCTTAGGCATGCATACTGCTATGGGAGCACAGCGTCAATAAGGAATTCGGATGCTTGCTTAAGAAGTTCCCTTGCATTGTCCACTGTACTTGTGCATATGGAAACAAAACCATCTGCATGGTCACTGCAAAAAAACCCTCAAAAAGCTTTCTTCTCTGAACCACCATAACACCTATCTTTCTCATTCTTGATTCCTTAATCATTAGACGGTATAGTCAAAAACTCCCAGTGGGTTGGCGTTAATGGAGACTGCCAGACACACATAATACACAGATGCAAGTCAAAGCACGCAAACTCATGTGCTGGTATCACAATAACTTTTGTAACAGCTACACAAAGATTTTAAGGTGGATGCACTACCTCTTCTCTATGAGGCAGAAGTTTTCTTAACAGACTTGTGCCCAATGATTGAAGTGTAGACAAAGGCTTAACACCAACAAGGATTTCAGCTCAAAATCTGGAAGATAATAATGGCCAAAATTTCTGAAGCAAGTACACAGATTCACTGTCCGTTGCAACATCCAAAGAAAGAAAAGCAGTTGTTCCACATTTAAGAAGTACTGCTGCTGCTGGGGACTGAAGTCATTCCCTGAAGCAGGCTTTAAAGTCCCTGCCACATGGTAGCCCAAAGCACTGAAAAGGACCATCTAGATGTTGTCAATACTGCAATAATGATGCAGCAACAATGATAGCAACAATGATGATAATGATATTCTGCAGTACTACAGTCAAAGCATTGAGATTTCCTTTGTTCTTTTTCTCATAACAAGACAACAATGTGAATTGAGAAGGAAGCCTATTCACAAGCATTCATATGAACACAAAATAAGAGCATATACTAGAACTACAGCAGCACTGTAAACATCAAAAACACATTTTTAGACACTTATCAGAGTAAGTAAAAAGCTATAGCTGAGATCTAGTCTGACCCTTGCAAAAGTCTCTGAATTAGTGTTCTGTTGGGTTAAGCATGGATAGTTTCAGGCTCAAGATAACTTTTTTACAGTCTGGTCTGCCTGTTGTTGCATTGATCCACAGAATGGTAACTATGGCTTAAGCATCTCAAATACTTGTACATAGACTGGAAAGTATTTGTTCCTGTACACACACAGAACAGGAAAAAAAATAATACAGTGCATAAATGAAGGTTAGCCTTTGTAACAGAAAGATATGAGTATCTAGTGGGATTTCAGTCACTTAAGGATACATACCTAGCTATCAGGATGATAATGAGAATTTAGTATTCTACAAAGGGAGCAGGTGTCAAAAATCAGTAAGCTCCTCTAATTGTACGTAAACATTCCCACAAAGCATCATCCTAAAGCATTTTCCAAGGCAAGCTGCTGCAGCTCACAGTTTTCTACCAGCCGGGGCAGATATGGACATGAAGAAAAGGCAAATGGATGACTGTTTTACAGACGCATGGAAGCAGACGGCTGCTATTTGACAAGAGACTGAAGCAAATAAATCAGGAGTGGGTCAGTTCTCAGGCTCTTGAAAAGGAGGAAGCTTTGGTTTGCTAGAACAGAAAAGTCAAAAGGTAATTTGAATAAATAAAAAATTTCTATTTTAATTAATCTAATGACTTACAATAAGTGACACTGGCATAAATTAAGCACCAGTGAGTCTGCAGCTTGGGATGCATCCCCTAGACTGCTCAGAAAATACATGTACTGTTTTTCTTGTAATAAGATGCATGTGACTATGTCCGCTTTTATGACACTAAGAGGCAAAGTGGATGGCTAGCAGTAAGGAGATACTGATCTTATTCAAAGGTGAATGAAGAAAATGTAATTGCACTGTAAATTATATTACAGTATCTACTACATATTTAGCCCACATCTATGGGAACAGTATTTGCAGAGTATACACAAGGCAACTACAGAAGAGAGTTTATAAATAACAACCTTACACCTGCTACTTAATTTATCTACAAAGTGACACTAATTATCTTGAAGACAGTCATATTTGCTGTGAACCACCTTGAAAAGAGTTACAAAACCTATCTCCACAAAACCATAGAGACAGGTTTTCTAACCTACATGTATACCTCTTACACAAAACCTCTGTGAGGGAGACACTGGGAGAATGTTTTGCTAAGGTCAAAACAATAAAATAATTTGCATTTTCCTCAATAGAGGGGGGAAAAAAGTTTTACTGTTTGGATTCTTAAACAAACGAGACAAATACAAAAACCAACTACTATTACTAGGAATGAAAACATAACATTATGTTATACCCTGAAAAAGAGCCCCCAGTAAATACATCGATGAACTGGAAAATCCTGCGGAGCTAAAAAGATAAACAAATCAAGAAGTCAACAAATCAACTAAAAACTGCTTTACATTTGCCTCTGCTTTTGGAAACTGTCTCCTTTCTAGTTTAAGGGGGGTATGCATGACAGAAGGAAATGTTATCTTACCCAAGATTATATTATCTACATTTAATTTTCAATAACTGGAAACACTCAGACAGTCAAAAGAAAAAATCTTCCCTTCCCCCCATCCTGAGGAATCAGTTTACACACACGCATGCACACATACAAACATTAACATATCTGTTTCAAGCAAAAGCTTTTAAAAAAACTCATAAATCTGTACCTGTAGTTACAAATATGATAACAAACCATATTCTTGTTTTCAATAAAAACAAAAGTTTGTCTCTTTGAGTGTAAATCATGCATGAAAGGAGGACTTTTTTTTTTTTTAAACTGCATATGCTTCACATGCTGCTTCAAATGGCAAAGCTTTGCGTGCCTGGCTCAGTGCCAGTTGACAGCTCAGCTGGATATCAATGCACATTCTGACCCCCCTTGCAGCGTGTCACTTCTGAATTGTTTCCGCAGTAGAAAGTTTATTCAACCTCTCTCTCAAATTCAGTGGACCGACCATCATTCTGCTATTTAATCACAACAGAACAGGTTATTTTTCTGACAGCACTAAAGCCAGACAGCAATTCCTAATGAACAGCTTGATACAAGTGGAATTTCAACTGTTTTAGCCTCAATTAATTCTGCTGTCAAAACAAATGACTGCTTTTAGCGTTTAGATGTTAAGCTGCATCACAAAGGTCAATTTTGTATGTACACAAACATATAAGCAATCTTTTTCTTGCTATCATCTGATCCTGTGACATGTTTATCAAGAAATGTCAAGCTTTCAAATTTAGAAGCCAGGAAGTGAAAATATATTTTCTCAACATTACTGTTTCTAACACTAACTTCTCATTTTTACTGCCTGTCCAAAAAAGAGAAATGATTTTATAAAAAAATAAGGAGAATTTTATTTTTCCCTGGAAAAGGACTTCTTATTCTAGATTTAAAAAAAGAAGAAACAAAACCAAATTCAAGCATAGCTTATTTGTAGGCATGCAGACTAAAGATGAGTGGTTGTTACCATCTTTGAGGTAAATAACATATTTGTGATATATTTATCGTGCTAGTACCAGACTGCCACAAGCAAACATTAGTTTGTGGATTCAGTCAGCTCTACTTTGCCAAGAAGAGGACAGGGGACAGAAAATACAACTGGCCTGTTAACAGGCCAGTCTGGGGGGAAATATTGAAATAATACTGGTAAAACTGTATCCTTTAATCTAATTCTACAAATACACAGTTCCACCACAATAATCACTGAATTTCTGACTACTTTTTGTTACTTCCTCAGGATTATATATCAGCCTAGCTGATATATAGCCTCCAGAGATGCTTAAGACTTGACTGAATCCTCCTTTTTTTTAAAATTCCTGTTGAAAAAAGAGAACTATAGCATGGTAATAGTACTCCTTTTGAAAAAGAAAAGATTGAGGTGATAGTGGCAGCATAAATAACTACAATTATCAGGAGCAACATATGTAGCACTGCAAGGAAAGTCTTTTTTTAGATGAAGAAATGATCATACAAGGAGAGCATCTACTAAACGAGCAATCAATTCTAACCCTGATTCTGTTACTAGGCTTCCAGCCCTACACTCAGTTCACCGGATCAAAGGAAACATTATTCATCTTAGGCTCTTCGGGTACTGTGGGTACAAGCTCTGTGAATACAGCAAGCACACTACCCTCAAGGGGCAGTATTTCGATGCGGCTTACAGAGCAAAAACAAAGCAGAAAAGGATCATAATCTGAGTAGCTTTAAAATAATTATTATCAATTAAGATATTTAACAGCAGCAAGGAGAGAGACGGGTTTTTTCCCTCTAAACTAAAAAGGTGGCAAACATCTCCAGTTACAAAGAAAATATTTTTTATTGCTCAGATAACACAAGAATTTTCAACAAGAGACATTAAACACATACCCAAGGCAATGGTTCAAGTTAGAGATCCAACTAGCCTGCAACACCTGAATATGACAACAAACACCGGAAGTTTCAGCTGCAATTTATGAAAGCATGAGGTCTATGAGCAGCAAAATTAACGTCAGCTAAGAGACCAATCCACAGAATGCTACATTCCCCGAGTCCTGTCCTCCACACCACTCCAAGCCCCTTTTCCCATCCTTTTCTACTCTTCTCCTGCTTTATACTTCAACTTCACCCATATTTCCTTTCTGGCTGCATAAACAACAGGATGTGAGATGTGGCTGGTTTTGAACTATCCACAGGCTAAGTGGCTGGCCACCATACACACATACATACAAGCACACACTCAGCTGTCTGCTGACTCTCCAAATGAGTAACTTAGATCATTATAACTGCCTTTCCCTTACATGGCACGACTAGTTTGGGTCCTTCTTCTCTACCAGACTCCTCATTTTTATAAAGTCTTTGAAACCCCTACTTTTCCATCAAATTGGGTTGAAAGTAGCAAAGTCTTGTGAAAGCTATATGGGTGTGTGGGGAAAAATACTAAGAAGCAGCAGAACTGCATAAGCCTAGTCTATAAATATAAGCATCTGTACCAAATGGTTCTGCCTGACTGCATGGTGCATGATTCACCTGTTGAAGGCAGACCATGCAAGTATGCAGTGATGAAAGAAATGTACAGACACATTCAAGCAGTTTTCTTCTTATAGAAGAGTCAGCTAAGATTTTGGAACACTAGACATTGTAAATATGCTAAATTACAGCCCTTATCTTTAAAGTCTGTTTCAAAGAATCATGTCTTTGTAACAGCCACACATTGTCCCTGTAAACCAAGAGGGGTATGGTTTCTTACTGAAGTTCTGAACTTAAACCCATGAAATTGTCAGAGGTTAAGACATTTAATGGGACCTGTTTCCTAAAGAGAAAAAAGAAGATAACACACTTTATAGTACCCAGAATTTTTCAGACAGAAAAATCCTTTTTCAGTTAGACAAAATCCTCTCCATGGGAACACTTTCCTGCTTTGTAGTGCTCTGAAGGTGTTTTCTTATTTACCTGTATAGAAGATTCATTTTGTGGGGGAAGGAAGAAAAGTATACATGCTTAACCACCTTTCCACCCAAACTGTAAAATGGGAAGTATTAATTAGCATATGGCAGTTTCCACACGTGTGCCATCAATAAGCAAAGAAAGTCAATGTGAAATTCTTCCTGGTGTGCTTTTTCTGCAGCTTATGGTGAGTATGAGACACTTCTTTGTGGGGGGACAAAGTTGAAACCACAGGAATAACATTGAGAGACATGTTATTAAGGAACACCACAAAATGTCCCTTCCCCACATTTATGCCCAAAGAGCTACTTGGAGCCCAAGACAGTATAGGTTTGACCTTGAAATATGTCTCAGCATTTAAAGACACAAAATATGCATACTATTATGCAATATTACCCATAATAATATCCAAGTCAGTGGTTGCAAAGAGGATGAATGCATGTGACAAGACCCCGATTTTCCACTCCTGTCTGTTCTTCCTGAACCAGGCTATAAAATTGATACAGAACTACACAATCCTCTGAAGGGCTGTATCAGCTATGACAGTAAAACAGAGGGGGACTCTGTGAAACTAAATTCCCAAGGCTTAGGAAGAAGTTTAATGATAGTAATAGCATTTCTTACACTGTTTTTCTAGATATCCCCTTTCCCCCGAAAAAAGCAACCAATACAGAAAACTCCTCAAAACAAATCCATTTCAACATTAAATAAAGAATTTAAATTACAAAAACTATTAATAAAAGATAGGAATTTGAAATTTTATTGTTAGGGTTAAACCTGGGCTTAGGTCTGTACAGCTAGCTTGATTAGCTACTGTTTAGACATTTTCCTTTTTCCTACCCTCATACTATTCAGGCAACAGGTCAAGGGGTACCCCGCTGTACCTTACATTGCCAAAAAGCAGACAAATCAATATCCATCATTTTAAATGGAATTATGGACACAGAAGGCCACCCAGATGTTCTGTAACAATTAAGACAACAATAAAAAAATAATGAAGACAAAGCAGAAAAGATCCTGCACTTCCTGAGAACCACTACGGACACACAAGGTCAAATACAAGTCAAGTGAGAATTAATTTTCAAATGCCAGAATAAATATTTGTGTTCAAGAAAGAGTGTGACATACAGACCTAGTTGACTAGACAGTCAATTCCATGCAGAAATTGTCCGGTGGTAGTTTGTCCTGCTATAACTTACTACCACATTGCAGTATTACTGTCAATGAAATTATGAGTTAATTAGAAGTGGGACCCTGCACAACACAACTTAGTGACCACTAATAGTAAATAGACTATTATATGCAGAGTTTAGAATTTATTTCAATTTTATTAGAAAGGTAGACTATTAGACAAGTTAGGTGGTTTTGAGTTTGGTTTCAAGTCCAACCTTAGCTTCCTGTGTTTGCTTCCCTAGTTTAAAAAAAGACATTTTTCCTCAAAAAGCTTGTTACAAGACTCAAGCCATTGCTCTTCTTGAACGCTGTGGTCTACTAAGAATGAACTATGTACAGATGTTTATAAATAGGTTTCCAAATCTTTACAGATTTCAGAAAGTTTCATTTCTTGTAAGCTTTATCTTCTGATAGAAAAAAAACAGAGAAAAGAATACACTTCTTCATTCTAATTTTGTTAAGCATGCTTCCTGTGAAAACTCCATGTTTGAAAAGGCCATTTAGTTAATGGCCTAGTTAATTCTGTCCAAAGAACATTTCCTATCTTAAAACAAAAATATGCCTCTAATAAATAAATTAAAACCCCCTAACTTTTCCCTCAATATTCATTCCATATAAGGTAATGCTACTTCACGTAATTAAGGTACAGGTCTTATTTACTTTATTAGCATAAAACACATCTCAGTATGTTACTTCTATTCTCAGATGTTTAAAAGCTCTTCAATATTTTTTTAATTATCATAGTAGAACCTATCCTGCATACTACTGCATTTTCTGATGACTATCACCTAATTATTATCTTTTTCCTACTCAAGTTACTGAAATGCACATTGCTTTGCTCCCACAGCCCTGAAAAATTATTTGCCTCAGGCTGCAACTGTTATTGTTTGTAGCAAGAAAATTGAAGAGGACCCAATAGTGCTTCGTCTTACTGAGTGTCCCAAGATGATTCAAACCCCAGCTTTTGCCCTGCTGTATCTACAGATGTTGTCTAAGGTATTTTCACCAATGCTACTAGTCTTCCACTTACATTAAGAGACTTTTTGAGCAAAACTCTCCAGACCATTAAAAATAAATACATCACAATCTAAAACAAGTTTGCAACTTGGATATATGTAATTATTAAAAATCTATGCTGGCAGATGAGACTTCCTAAAGTCCACATCAGCTTTTGCAGGTTTGTTGTTTATGAAGGGACCCAATTTTTGCAGGTAAAATAAAATAGACATCTAGGACAAGAATTAAGACACATTTGTTGGTACAGCTCTTGAGCTTGCAGCTCCTCATCGAAAACAGAGCTCTACAGCACAGGACCCTTAAATACGTCTTTATCTGCCTCAAGCCCATCTTCTCATAAAAATCCTCAAAGATATCCACACTTAATTTCTTCCATTAACTTCTGAAATACAGCAGTTGTCCTGCCTTCCTTTACAAAGAATACTTTTCTGAAACCCTTTGATACTGTCAGTGTTGATAAATTAAACTCATTCCTCAGTCGGTCTTCTGTATAGAATTATGTGTGGGCACAGGCTTTGAGAAACTGTGACACTTCAGGCTATTTATGCACCTAAACACAAGTGTTGGCAGCATTAAAATATTCACAGTATTTGCAGAAAATATAAAGAAAATAATTTATAAGAACATAAAATAAATACTTGCTTTGTTACACTTCCTTGTGGAAAAGAAGCTCAAAGATGTCATGCAGAGCTGTTCAAAAATTAGTATTAACCATTTTCAGTGTTTATTTCTATCTACTTTGTTGCTGTTTGGTGTCCTAGAAAAGCATTTTTATAAATGCTATAAACTATTATGTTATCAAACAAACCCATGGAAAAAATAAATGCCACACCCAGCACTGTTTCAAGTCCTTCTCTCAAAGCAGAGTTCATTATTCAAGCACATGAAAAGCTAGTAGCTTTAATCAAAACAAGCTTTAATACTCCATGGCCCTTGTTTTGCCTCTCAATCTCTGGGAAAGGACTAACTTGTTTCTAAAATTTCTTAGGAGTAATACAGTTATTCTTAATCCTTTTTTTCTACTTTACCCTGTTCATCTCGTACATTTCTTCATTAGATAGAAAACATGTAGTTTAACACAACATACTAAATAGGAACATTAACATGGAGTGAGCACAACTGTGCATTTACAGTATTTGCACTAGCTATTTGCACTAGCTTCCCACTTGTGCTGCAGCTCACTTTAAAGCTCTTGCATTCACTTTGGAAAGAACACATAAGGAGTATGCTCCATAGGCATTTAGGACTAAAATGTCCACATAAGCAATTAGAAGAGACCTGATAGCACATCATAAATTCACACCAAACTTTGCACTACCCCCCCCCCCCCCCCCCCACCAGCCAGCCACATAAAACATTATTCTATTCAAATGATCAATAATTCAGTTGAATTCACTGAATCAGAATCAGTTGAATTAAAGCCTAGGTAAAATTTGGTTTTTAAATGTTTACTAAATTGAAGCTTTAATGCTTTATGATTCTGGTAACAGGCAATGCTGGAAGCATTAATGAACTTGTAAGGAATCCAGATTAAACTGCTTTGCTTGCCATCCAAATAGTAAACATTTTGGTTTATCAACAGTTTTGCAGCCTGTGAAAAGTCCACATTGCTTTCAGCAGGAATGCCAACCTAAATAAGCCATTATTTTTTAAGACTTCAAAATACAAAATGTGTTAGCTCTCCAGAAACAGAGCTCTCAAATGCGTTCCCTCAGAATAGACAAGGATCACCAGCACATTGACAAGGATGCCAGGATATTTTTTCTGATATGCACTACCTTGTGAGGCAGTGGAGATTTTGACATTATAGCTGTCCTAAGTCACTGCTAAATTTCTCAACTCTAGACTACTTGATAGCCTTCCCAGAAAGAATTTCAAAACGGTAACAAAAAAAATAATCCTGAATTAATGTCTCCATTTGACATCCACGATCTTAAACTTTCCCATAGAATTACCAGGAGCCTTGAGACATTTTTTTCTGCATGGGCAAATAAAGCAAAATAGATTTCAGCAGCTCCAAAAAGCAACAGACCAAACATTTTTTTTAACCAGCATTACTGAACAATTTCTGACCAAACTGCCAATTTCTAGATTTGGTGGAGGGAGGAAATGGAGTAGATATTTTACATCTGTCCTCTTCTCAATCTTGTTATCTGTGGAAGCACCATTTGATTAAAAGGACTTACACTATTAATCCTAATATCTAAAAGGACAAGGGTGACAAAAGTCAAATGCTTTACTATATGTGCAAGAGCCAGTGATAGCTGATCAACAGCAATCATGGATAAAAAACACTGTAAAGTACTTTTGTTACCATTTAATCCAAAGCACTGATGGATTGCAGGCACTAATTTTACAATGTTTTAAAAATGCAAACTTCTAGCCCCTCCATAAAGTTCAAATTTATTGGATGGATGATGAAAGGAGACAAGAGGTATTTTTATGGGCTTGTGTTTTCCACAGCCCAAATTCTAGATGCTTTTACTGGTACGCTTGCATGTGACTATTCCTCTTTGCCAGATCTTCTCTGCCTACTTGTGTGTTGCAGTTGCAAATCATGTTCTGGCTTATTCAGATTGTGAAAGATGCATCTTTAATCCCTAAGGAGCCAGAAAGGATTTTGGCTTTCCATTTTTGTCTGTATTACAATAAAAATTTTGGTTTCCTCTTTTTTAAAGAAAAAAATGCAAAAATAAGAGGAACAACTTCATAGATCACCAACAGCCACTAACAACATTACCAGAACAAATTAATGAAAACAAATCATCTAGATTTGGCTTTTGTTCCTGTTTTTTTGGACAACGCAGCACAGCTGAGTCTTCTCATTTGGCCTTCAAGGTACCTGCTGGGTAAACTGTGCTGTGGGCAAAAACTAATACAGGGACAAACACACACGGTTAGTTCCCCACATATGAGAAGAGGGCACAGTAATTCAGTAGCTAAATATTAAAAATCATTCATGACTAACTACAGCTATATAGGCATTCACTAATCTCTTCAAACACATTAGATATTATCCTGCGAATTTCAGACATAAGATCTAGGAAGAACATGAGCTTGTACTTCCTAGCAATTTCTATTTCACACGGCATCAACTTTTCATACTGGAACAAACCAATTTTTTAATAGATTATTAGAAGATTAAGTAAATAAAGCTAGAACTCATTGATATGTCATTAATCTGGAACAGACATCATCTCTGTTACTGATTTCACGTATACTTTGGGTGGAAGAAAAGCAGACATTTTCTGCCATGCAATAAATGAATTTTCCAAGGAACATGGAGCAACAGCCTATCACAAACAGAAAACTGATTCATCAGAAGTGGCCAACAAGTTTTGATGAACGCTGCAGGACCATGTGAGTGACAAAAGCATCTTCCAACCAATGGTATCAAACCTGCTATTAGACCCAACAGCAGGAACATATCATAGAATAGTTTGGGTTGGAAAGGACATTCAACTGTCATCTAGTCCAACCCCCTGCCGTGGGCAGGGACATCTTCAACTAGATCAGGTTGCTCAGAGCCCCGTCCAACCTGACCTTGAATGTGTCCAGGGATGGGGCATCCACCACCTCTCTGGGCAACCTGTGCCAGTGTTTCACCACCCGCAGCATAAAAAATTTCTTCCTTATATCTAGTCTAAATCTACCCCCCTTTAGTTTAAAGCCATTCCCCCTTGTCCTGTCGCAACAGGCCCTGCTAAAAAGTTTGCCGCTATCTTTTTTATAAGCCCCCTTTAAGTACTGATAGGCTGCAATAAGGTCTCCCCAAAGCCTTCTCTCCTCTAGGCTGAACAACCCCAACTCTCTCAGCCTTTCTTCGTAGGAGAGGTGTTCCATCCCCCTGATCATTTTTGTGGCCCTCCTCTGGACCCGCTCCAACAGGTCCGTGTCTTTCTTATGCTGAGGGCTCCAGAGCTGGACGCAGTACTGCAGGTGGGGTCTCACCAGAGCAGAGGAGAGGGGCAGAATCCCCTCCCTTGCCCTGCTGGCCACACTTCTTTTGATGCAGCCCAGGACACGGTTGGCCGCCTGGGCTGCGAGCGCACATTGCTGGCTCACATCCAGCTTTTCATCCACCGGTACCCTCAAGTCCTTCTCCACAGGGCTGCTTCTCAATCCCTTCATCCCCCAGCCTGTATTGATAACAGGGGTTGCCCCGACCCAGGTGCAGGACCTTGCACTTGGCCTTGTTGAACCTCGTGAGGTTCGCACGGGCTCACTTCTTGAGCTTGTTCAGGTCCCTCTGGATGTTAGAAACAGTTCCGAGAACACATTAAATTCTGACCTGAAGCCTTACTGCTTATTGCAGGCCCTGCCAGCTCTCTTTCTGTTTGTCCATGTTTTACATTTAAGTGATTTTTTTTTTTTCAGCTAAAATTAAAAGATGTGCAACTGGATGTATGTGGCAACTTTTTTTTTTTTTTTTTTTACACTGAATGGAAGTAAGAAAACAAATAATGAATACAACTTCTTCAAATACTGTATTACTAAAAATTGTAAACTAAAAAACTAAACTAAAATAAAAAAAAAATATTTATAGTAAATTCAGTAAGAAGTAGGTGATAAACCTGACTAGATAAGTAATTTAGGTAGCAGTTAAAAAAAGAGCCATTGTAAAGAAGTCCAGAAATAAAATTAAGAAAACTCACAAAGCACTACTGCTTGAAAGAAACGTTATTTGTACTAGAAAAAGTGTTAAAACTCTAGAAGCCCCTGTATATTATTACATCAGGTGACAGAAATTAGCCACCAGGGGGAGCCTATATAATCTCGTACAAAGGACATCACTGTACAAAGAGAAATTTCAGATATGCAGATGAGAGTTTAAGAAAATAATTGCCTATATCTAGAAAACGTCACTGTAAATTGCTTATAGCCCATGCAATAAAACAGCCCTCCTCAGTACTTCATTTCAGATTCTTAATTTTACAGATATAAATAAAAGCAAGTGAACTCTGCTATAAAGAACTATAACTTTAGTTAGAATATACTGAAATAAACTAAAATACTTTGTTATGCATTACCTTTTTAGTTCATTTTGTTTTCAAAATTCAGTATTTCAGAAAGCGTCCCACTATCTAACTTAGTATACTAGCCCACAAATAATATGGAAGGGAGAAGGCCTACATAGTCCTGGGGGATTTGAAAGTATTTCCTTCAAACAGATTTAGGACTGGAATCTTAAGCAACAGTGACAGCCATAAGACATTTTCTCTACATCTGTTTTGTACGCCAAGTCAGTATCATTTTTACATTGAATATTTAGATTTATCTGAGGAGACAACTCCTTCTCCAGCCTAATTAATAAATACATCATACAGAAAAAGACTTCCAACATTTGCTCCATGCGTTAAAATACCCTTCTATTAAGCACAGTTCTCAAATGCAGGGAAGTACTTTTTTAATGAAGAAAAAGCAGTCCTTACCACACTGGATGTTTCCATTTCATTCCTAGAAGGCTGATACCTTACTTTGCTTTCCAAAACTTTGTAATTGTCAAAGCTATATGCTTCTAAGTTAATGAAATGAATATAATAGAAGCAGCAACCATAACCAACATCACTGGCGGTCTGTGTTTCTAGTCTCCTATATTTGACACTTCACAACTTCTTGTGAATTTGTATTCTTTTACTGCTGAATTTGCCTGTGCTTTCTTTCCCTCTGCAACATGACTGCTCTACAAAGTTAGTATCAATAAAATAATTTAACACTGTAAAAGAAAATTCAGGGTGCATACATTTCCACACTAAACACATTATCTTTCCGTAGAATACTTTGCTATTAAAAGAGTTGAAGAAATGAAATTTGCTATGGCAAAAGCTTTTATTTGGCCACAGAGAATACAAATGGGATCTGAAGAACTCTGTAAAGCAGCAAGTAAGTACAGAGTGTGCATAACTTCTCCCACTAAATTAAAGAGTGAAGTGTTACCTTTCTTACACTTACTATCTTGTCTAGCAAAAACCCACACTAATAACATGGATGACTTGAAGTGCACAGTGCTCTAGGATACATTAGCAAGGGTCTTTGTAACCCAGGGAGTCAGAATCCTAAATGCAAGATGGAGATCCCTAGCCATGACATCTCGGCAATAGCTAGTCAAAGAGGTCTGCAAACTGAATATTCACGTGTCTGTCCTGATTTCAGATCAACTGAACTTGAACCCCTGGAGTTCATACTTCTTCTTTTCTTAATCTTTCCTGAAAAATTGCAAAATACACAGGAAACATTTGAAAATTGTACCATATACAATGTTACCTCAGCCCACTTGGATATCAGCATTAGAGGATCACAGAAAGAATATGAAACAATGTTAAACACACCTCACAGAGGCATTGTAAGATACCTAGTAAACATTTAACAATTTAATATAAATTCTCAAGATCTACTCTGTTACGTACATCTTTGCTCTGAAAAAAACCTTTGTGCTTCTACACTAGAGGACAGAGATGCTAGTCAGGACTCCCAATGCTGAAGAAAATAGAAAACAGTACTACTGAATTCCTGTACTCACACACCTAGTGACTGTGCATTCATGCCCAAATATTAAAGTGAACTCTTTATTTTTCCTATAATGCTAGATACACAGTACTGTGAGACTGTCTTTTTATGCCAGCCCAGGAAAGTCTTATATACCCCACCCAACAAGCAGTACTTTCAGAAAGTACTATTCAATTTGCTGCTTAGTAAAGAACAATTTACATACAATGTATTAAAATGCATAATTCTATAAGCTAACCAAATAAACTGATGCAACTGTTCCAACAGTTCCATAAGCATCTGTTCTGAATATATCCATAAATTTATATTAAATAAAGTTTTAAAATATAATTTATGCAGAAACACACAGCAGACAACACAGTTTGCGCAAGGAACTTCAGTTTCTTGACAAATTTCACTAATGTACCAAGGAACAGTATAGTTTAAAAGCTTCCTTGACGGTCTACATAGAGGGACTCAGAGCTATAAATTGCCATGCTTTATAAACACAAATACCACATGTACATAATAAATTGTGTGTTAATCAATTTCTATGAATCATTTAACATCAAAGCTAATGAATTCTGAGAATTTGAAATTGAAAGTACATTAAAAATATAACACATTAACAAACAGGGGTTTGACCTTTTATTAGGAGTGGAAATCTACAGTTTTAAAGTTAACATTTCCTACTCTTATTTTTAATCTCTTACCAGGTCTTTCCTTGCCAGTTCCTTTTGACTCAGCAAATTTCTGTATTAAACTCTCAACTGTAGTATTTGTCATGTTATTAATAAACTCTTCGTGCACCTTCAAAAAAAACACACCACACAAAAGGAATTTAAAAACCAGTAATTGAAAGAATGTAATTAACTTTTTAAAGTGGCTTTCTCTAAAGTTAAGGTTCAAAATACTTCCCTTTAAAATATATTACAGGGCTTCCAGAATTCAACAGGCATTTTATCAAGGAAATCCCTTCTTTGCTTTAGTAGTAGCAAGTATGTGTACAATACACATACAAATTAGGAATGAAAGAATACAGCTTGATGACAGGTCTAGGATTTACTTCCATTTCTTCCATCTAAACGACTTCTGTATATATAATTTTCTGAATTTGTCAGCAACATGTCTCACTACAATGTCAGGAAGACAAGCAGGCTCTTAAGCCAGCACCAGTTAAGGGTGTGAACTGTATTATCTGTATTATACTGTATTATCACAGCTCCCACCTGCTTGAGTAAAAGCATTACTGTTGTAATGTTTTTGGTCTGACAAAGGAACAACCACATGTTGTTAGTAAGTTTTTCCAACAAGGCAGTATGTATATGCTTTAGAAATAAATAGCATAACCTTTGTGATCATCATTCATTAGCAGAAAACCTCAAAACTTAGGAAAACAGCAACTCAAGTGTATACAAATAAAACTACACTTCAAAACTTCTAAAAATCAAGGACTAAGTATAAAGATTATTAATTAAACCAACTTACATCTAAAGAAAAGATACTATAAAAGCTTCTGTTACTGAAGATCATTTGCTCATAAAACCCAAAGTGTATAAAAAATTTGGAAACTTTTCAGAGTTTTAGTCAAAGAAAAGCACAAGTATCCCGATTACGTGTGAAATGAGTGCAAATTTAAAATCTAGGGAACAGAACTTTGAAATACACTAAAAATTCTTCAAATTTTCAAAACATTTTGTTTTCTGTTAAGACAAAATCTATTCACTTATTCTGTAAAATCTGTGATACTGAACTTATAAATGCAACAGGAAGCCACAAAAATTTGAGCTTTTGTTGAATTTACCATCATTTGAAAGATGTCATCTTGTAATTACCACAAACATGGTAAGAAAAGTTCCATTTAATAGTTAAGAAAAATACGCAGCATAATCCAAACAAACAAATGATAATATAAAAATTACCTCTCCTATTTGTAAATGAATTTCTTTTATGGTATTTGACAATGATTCTATAATCTCTTTCATACGAAGAAGGTGTGTTTCTTCAATGTCTTGAAATTTCTGTAAACCAATACAAGCAATTAATCATAATGAAAATATTTCTTGAAATACTATACCTTAAATTTTAATAATTACAGTAAATGAAAAAAAAAATAATTTTTTTTAGATCTTGATCATGGTAATTACAATGTTTAAGAAAGGAAGGTGCAGAATTCATAGTTATGAAATAATGTACTTTAAAATATGATATACCCTTTTAGAACCATTATCCAATTTTTTTACTTACTCTTTAAACTTCCATCTATCTTTTTTTTTTTTCCCCTCCAAAAAATCTGACCTATTTCTACCAAAAGAAAATAGGGTTAGAGAGTGTTTTAAAAAAAAAAAAAAAAATCTATTTTCTCCATTACTGAAGAGTCTTGTTTTCTTCTAAACCCAGAAATCTTATTTCTGGATCTGTTTTACACTTCCTTCTTAGCGCCCTTCTCCTCCTGCTCACAATATACACATGCTTTCCCTTTTTCTAGTTAAATCTATATCCTTTGCCTCTTCAAATACAATTCATTTGTTTGATCTTTAAACTCACCGTATATAATCTTTGCAGTTAATTCCATTTTACCCAGACTTCCAGCTGACAGCCATTTTAAAATCATTTCCAATGTTTTCAATGACCCCTTCCTAGCCCAAGATCAGAACTAAAAATGTCCTCATCCTCCCCAACAGTCAACCATAATTGTCTTGAAATCTTTGTTTACTCCTGCTCTGGCCTAGTTCTCTTCCTATTTCTGTAACTGCCCTTTCAAGTGTGTCCAAACTTTGGAGTACCACTTAATCCTCTCTCCAATTTGTACAGGGTTCTCTGAAGACCATCTCTCTGCATGTCACACCTCCTGCTACTCTGATTCACAAACACAACTCCATACAGACAAGTCAAATATCTGTAACTCCTAAACTCTCAATCTTTCTTTTGCCATACTTATGTATCTCTCTAGCCGTCAATCAAGCAGATTAAAATTATTTTTTTTCTCCAGCAGCCTTCCTCTTAATTACAGAGGATATGGTCATTCTGTGTAGCCTACTCTATGGTGTTACTTCTTTTACTGATTGCCTTATTATATAAACTATATTATTTTGCTTTCAGAACTATCTATGGTCCACCTCTATAATATCTGCTCTCAGTTATTATCAGGGTGTCAACACATGTACACAATGTGTCCTTCCAATGTGTGCCTGTTTCCACTACCTAATTTTAACCTAAACACAAAGTCAACTTTTGAGATTACGCCAATGATGCTTCCTTCATGTTTGGTTTGAGCTCCCCATAAGACTCTGCAAAACAGAGGTACCAGTCTCCTTTAAACTCTTCTCTATAATGCGTATCAAAACAGTTGGCCATTCAGAAATTTTTTGTCTCTTATGTCAGTGGAAAGCATCCCCCTCCCCCAACTGTTTCCTTATTTCTTGTTTATTGTTTTATACTTAAGGCTTAAAGTCTTTGAAGTAGAGCCATCTTGGCCCTGTACAGTACATAATACAAAGAGGTTCTGACCAAAGAATAAAGCTAGGTACCATAATACAACCACACCATTCATATCACAGATATAATCATTAACCAAATTGTTTACTTTCACTTTTGAAAGATCAGTCCATTTTAAAAAGATGTACTGAAATGAATCTGTAATGTTAATGATCCAACAAATGCAAGCCACTTCTCAGTGTTTTAAGCTACAATACAAATGAAAAATCATCATCAACAGGATCTTTAGCTGTCCAACTCAGTGTACACAATTTAAGTAAGCATTATTCCTTGTTATAAACCTGTATGTTTTCCTGTAAGTTTTACGATGTTTTTTAAAAATGAATTATTACTCATTCTTGAACTTTATTTATATGCAGACTGCTCAACAGCAAAATCATCCAAACTCAACTCTACTCAGTTCTAGATAAGACAGAAGACTTTTAAAGAATAATTTAGCACTTTCAGCTATTTGATCCTTTCCAATAATTGGCTGTGCTATGTGATTTTAAAAAAAGCTTCTAGCAAGGTAGAAAACCTGGCAAATAGGACATCATGTTTTCTTAGCAACTGCATAGCAATTGCAGAATACAACTATAGCTTTACTCAGAAAAATCTTTCAACATGAGGAATTTCTGTCAAATCCAATTTCTAAACAACAGAGAACTATATTTCCCTACTTCTTTAGTCACAATAAAACCTTCCATGTTTAATCACAGAAAAAAATATAACTTGCAATTCAAGATTAGGAAGATCGTATGTTTCAAAATTCAACCTCTCAAAATGACATATTACGAGTCACTTCACTTTGATAACTGCAAGTAAGATAGTAAATAACAAAAAAGGAAAAATATGTAAAATTTATGCAACAAGATCAGTGGAGTTTATCTTAAGAGGACAGTTAAGTGAGAACATCACTACACGATTACCTAGAACAACGCCACAGCAATTCAAGACGTTTGTCCTCAGAAAAATAGTATGTGAACTGTATAAGACAGATTTAAGCTAAGCCAACTGATTTTGCACTAAAATAGCTGAGAATGCTCACACTCCTTGTTGATTTTGTTTTCAGAACTAGTATATTTCAAGTGAAATGTACTCTAAATTAAGATAATTTAGGGCGTGTTTCATATAGAAGTGGGCTTCCACATATTCATGGGTGTTGTTATTTTTCCTATCGCATCATCTTTAAAGTAGTCCTCCTGCAACCAAACTGTAGATGCAGCTACACCATTATACTTAAAACAAATTCCGCAGATAGGACTTATACTGGCAGAATGGCAATTTTCATTTCCAGTGTGGACAGGTGTGGAAAGTTTCCAGGTGGCCATTATCACGCTAAGTGAAAATTTAAATTTTAAGTGAAAGGGTTGTTGCAGTTAAGGAACTAAGGACATTTAGATGAGTGTGGTTTGTAGTAAGAGGTAACTTGGTACCATTTTTCTATTGGAAAAAAACCCAACCCGAACCAAAAAGATCCTGTCTCTCCCTGCCCGCTCCCCCCTCCCCCCTCAAAAAGCCCCCCCCAAACCCAACAAACTACCAAAAACAAAGCAGCCCAAAAGCATGGTCAGGTTTTCCCAGCTATAATATCCGATATAGTAAAAAGATTTTTTTTCTCTCTCTACATCTCAGCCTGGTTTAAATATGTAATACCTACCTAATAACACAAATAAGAAAGCTGAACAAAGAGCACCTTCATATTCTGTCTCTAGATACAAAATAAGCTGTTACTTTTCTCATTCTTTTGTTGTAGTGGATTGTTCAAATAGATTTTTTTTTTTTTAGTACATAATGAAAAGCCCAGCTAGTTTGCTTGCTGAAAGGCCCTACATTTTCCTTCACTAATTCACCGACAATAAAATCCATTTCAAATACTCTTCATGTTTATCTTCTGTCAGTACCAGACAAGAACTCCTTTTCATTACTCACAGCTTTCTTGCTCACTGGAGACAAGTTTGTAACGCAATTTAGCAAGGCCAGCTTATTAAAGTTATATTTATTAATTTTTTTCTTATTGTTTCAGAGAGCAGTAAGTCAACTGCTATAAACACAGTCTCTTTTTTGTAAGGTAAGGAATAGACAGCAGACAGCTTTTATGACACTAAATAAAGGTTTAAAGCAACCTGATTGAACATGCTCTGCAGTGGATCAGAAGCATTCACAGGATCTATTTCAGTGGGGGTTCAGTAACTTCCAGAGCAAGGTGAATAACAAACAGAGCAGGAACTTCTTGATTCAGAAGAGCCACACTTGTATATGACTTGAGACAAATAAATGGAACAGTTCAGTATTTTTTCTGGTATTACTTGATTTCTTTGTAGCAAAAGGCAGGGTCTGCAGCAAAAGTCAGGCTGCACTACACTTTATACAAACCACACAATGATGGAGTTACTGGAATGCTTACTGAGCAAATACAATAGTTACATTAACAGAAACACTACAAAAAAGTTACCATTTTGGGTAGCAGCAGTATGTGTTCACACGTCAGTTTGATTCCACCTACTCTTATTTCTGGAAACTCTCCAGGAGGAACGATACACTTCAATGACTCTTTTGTTGCTATTATATTATACTTGTTTCCAAGAATTGTTTTAAGATACATATTAGTTAAGTTTAAAACGGTTGCCTAGTCCCAAAATTCTCAAGTGATTGTAATCACACATGCCAATTCCAATCCTAACCCCAGTCAAATTGCCTAGGCATAACTGATATGCAAATACTTTAAGTTACAGTGAGAGAAACACACTGCTAAGGAAACAGATGTAAATGTGTAAGTAAGGTGGACACATATGCAAGTGAGTCCAGGCCTGTGTCACACGTTAAACCAGCTTAAAGATGCAATTCTCTACCCTTGGTACCACATTGCCTCTGCCTTTGTGCCAGGACAAATGTTTGTGTGATCTCTTAATGAAGCAGACTGCAGGTCTCTTCTGGGTTAAAGCCAACCTTCCTTCATTAGTTTTAGCTGGATTAGTTCTACAAGGTAGTTCCTTGCATAAATACTTGACAAAGGAAGAAGCATGGAAATAGAACAACTGCTACTTTTGACAGCAATACTAGCTTAAAACATTGAAAACACAGCGTCACACATCGGAGATAAGACATGAGTACAACAGGCCTTATGGCCTAAACCACAGCACCCGTGAATTTTCTTGTTGATCTTTTATTTTTAATAAAGCCTTTTTATACCACTGAGTAACTGCAATCATCACTGTTTTACACGCCACAATAAAAAAAAAGCATTTAAAAGTCACAGATTTTTTTAAAAGGGGAGAAAAATAATGTACGTAACCTAATTTCACTCAAACTGAAAAGAAAAGCATAAGGAGTACAGCTCCTTCAACCAGAACCGAGTCAGGATACTGCACAAAAAGATGCCTTCTGCAAACTCTTCAAGGAAAGGTTGTCAAGACTTCTAATGTGACAGTTGTGTTAAAGCAGGATTTTGCAGTAGCATGCCTGAGCACTGTTGCAAATGCGTGAACTGGGGGGTGGGAGGGAAGAGTTCTGGTATGTGATATATGTGGTATCCTTTCTCTAACAGCTGTGTTGAGTATCTATTCAGAGACGAACTAGATCAAATTCTAATGAACTTCTCAAAGTAGGAAAGCAGTTTACAGTTTAGGACAGGACAGCTTTTTACATGTCAGCCTACACAATTCCCTTGCTGTGAAATCTTAATTTCCAAGGAATTAAGGGAAACCCTAACACTTTCCCACTTACGCGTTAAAAATACAAGTATGACTGAATCTCCCTAATAATTCCATCTATGCCTAAAAATTAATCTCTGAAACTAATGAAAAGAGCAAAGAGTTTTCAACCAAAAAGAAAATTCTTATCTTGTAAAAGCTTTACCAAACCAAGAAACATATACAAATACATATGCCAACCAGTCCTCAACTAACTATTACTACTAAAAGCAGAAATGATGAAGTTTGCTTTTTGAAATCTGGGGCAGTGGAAAAAAGTCTGCTGTCAACAGATTTGAAAAAGAAACTTTAAAACGTAACAAGAAGCAGCATATGCAATCATACAGAGAACTTGATATCCTCTGGAATACAGATTAAAAGTCTTTAAAAAAAAACCAAAAACTTAAACAGATATAAGGGCTTTTCACAACCTCAAGTAAACCCTGGGAAGACACTTTAACAAGCTGTAACTAAAGTGTTTTGCCAGAATGATAATGAAAAATCCATGATAGAACCCAGTATTAAAACTCCTATGAATGAGTTCTGGGTGTTCAGCAATTCACAGGATTTCCCACGTCATCACAATGCATCTACAATACTTCCAGAAGTTCATTTTGTTTCCTTCCTAAAAATTTCTTTGAAATGTCTTTCTAGAGTACTAGAAATGTCAACTGTGTCATTCAAGGACAGTGCCATCACAACTTATGTGGTCAGTGTTTGCCCTTCACACATACTACTTCTGACATCATTGTTCACATCAATTTCCAAAGGAGATCATTCTATCTTGAACCAATTATTCAAAAGCTTTGATTTCAGATGTCTTCAGAGATGGAATAGCACATATTAATCTATTTTAAAGGTAACTCCTTTAATATAACACTTACCTGTGCAGTTTCTGTCATTTTCTGTTCAAAATCAGTTTTAAATGCAGCGTATTTCTCCACGTATAGTTTATAGGTATCTGTAGCTTTTTTTGATTTAACTGCTGCCTGTAGATCAATACAAAAAAGTGTCAAATGTCAAACATACAACCTGATCCAAGGTTTTTAAAGTCACTATTAAAAGAAAGCCTAGGGTGATCTATTAAAAAAAAAATATATTTGGGGCATATCAAAATAGTGAAGTGTCATAACAAAATTTCACCACCAAATAACTCAGATACAAGCCATTAGAGATTTCTGTTTAAAGCTATACATAAACCACACAAAAAGGTAACACAGCAATTACCTCATTTAAATCCCTTCCCCTTATCAGCAATGACTAATTTATAATATACTTATTTTGAAATCAAATTTGTATTGCCGAAGTTAACTAATTAGCTCTTGTCAAATATTTAGATCTGCAACAGAAAAACAGGAAGAAAGCAGGGTTGGAATACAAAGCAAACAGTTATTTGTGCAATTTTGAAAGAGTGAATGGTAAAAAAACCCAAGAAGGTGCAGTTCTGTGTTAGAAATGAAAGAAGAAATTCAAAAGTACAGGCGTTACACCAATGGAAATTTTTAAGATTAAGAGATATTTGAAAGTGAAGTTAATGCAGAACATACTGATGGCCAGATTTATGCAGCTCAGTGTTGTTTATAATAGTCCTTTTTGGCTTTATAATTTATTGATTCTTGTTTTTCACTATTTCTTGCTAATAAACCAAACTCATCTTTCTGGGAGTTTAATATTCTTAAAAAGACAAAACAAAATACAGGAGAATCCCAATATTACATGGAGAACAAAACTGAATGACTGTTTGTGGTAGAGAAAAAGTTATTTTCAAAGTTTACAGCATGACACACGAGATGCAGTTTTTCAAACCTTTGATATTCTTGCTACTTCCAAGTTAAAAGCCCATGAAAATAAAAATTGCCTTTAACACCAGCTTTTTTTCTAGCTTCTTTGTTCAACATGCCTACTTTCTCTCATTGAAATTTCCCATCAGTTGTAACTCAAAAATATTCCTGAATTGTTAATGACATCAGTAAAGACAGCTGTGTATTTACTATTTTTTCTAGTTATGAATAGCTCTCCTCCCCTCTTTCAAATTAGTTTCATCTGTCCCACAGTAAAAACAGAAACTATTTCTCACTTGCAATGACTTGTAAAGCTGACCACTATCTATAACTTTCAAATGAATTAATACAAAGATGCCCTCTGGAAAGAGAGAGTTATATTCTGCAGTCTCCAAGAGAAAAATAACTGAAAATCATGAGTAACAGTATAGTGTTAGAACTTATTCACCTGGGGAAACATCGATCAGGACTTCAAAGGAAGAGGAACCAAAGCTACAGTTCCATTTTTCCAGTTACAAAGAAAGCTTAAGCAGATCTTAGTCACGTAGTCTTCTAAACCCAGCATAACAAAATACTTCACGGTATGAAGAATATGGATCCTTCAGGCGTTAAAAGGACAGCATGACAGGTTGTATCAAACCCATCACTTACTTGTCCTGAATTTTACTTCATGATTCTCATTCTTGCACGTTCACACAGGGGAATTACCAAGAAGAAAACAGTCCTATCTTGTTTCCCAAATGCCATTTACTATGCTGAAAGTACAAGGTGCTCTGTGAACACTTGGTTTTAAAAATATTTAAGACTGCTTTGCAATAAGATGATTCCAAACTTAACCATTGAAAAGGAAGAAAATGCCAAGTTAAAAGACTTCAAAAATAAGTTTTTTCGTAAAGCATTATGTAATTGAACCCCATATGCATGGGATTTTGGCAAACCCAAAACATTCTCTGTCTCTTGTTATCATGTTTAACAATGAGGAGAATCTGAGTGTTATGTGCTGAAGAGCATCTACAAAACTCAACTACTCAGCAGGACAGACAAAATGACAAAACACATGAACATTGTATAATTAACTAGTAATCTCTTCTGAAAACAGGATGTGTCTATTCTCAGGTGCAGCAATTGCTAGATTTACAGTAAGTCAAAGAATAAGGATCAGTCAAGAATTTTTTGTCAAGTCACTATAAATAGAGAAGTTCACATGTCAGAGAACAACAGGAAATTATTACACAAGTTAACACTAAATTTCAGCTGCAATGAAAATTGCAAGGTCTCGGATACCTCCTCAGATTCTTCAATAAAGTATTTCTCCAAGTATTTGGCTTTGTGATAAGCTCTTAGCATATTGGTGCAGATCCCCTACTTTATGATAAAGTAGTTACTCTGTGATTTTGATAGAAAACATTTTTCATGTTGTGCTAAAAGTAATAAACCTATTCTCTGCCAAAGGAAAAATAAATGAATACAATCTTTGTCACCATGTTTCTGGAATTACAAGTGTAAATTTGAATAGAGACATAACTGAAGAGATGTGACGGTCACCTGCTCCCACTGGAAACATTTTTTAAGTACTTGCTGAACATTCAGCTATGGCCTAATTGTTCAAACAGAAGTATCTAGGGAAGATGCATAAAACAGTAAAAAATGGCCTTCATACTATAGTGCTTCCTCTTTCTCCCTTCTCATGTAGACATCAGTCAGACAATATTTTTTTGTTTCCAACTGAACAAGGATAACGTAACATCTTAAAAACAAGCCTTCCATCAAGTCAACTTTTCCTACTGAAAAGTTTCAATCTATTTACAAGAATTGAGAAAAATTATACTTTGAATAGACTGGCAGGAAAACATCTGTCAACCCATATAATTCTGATTCATGTCTAGAATCCAACACTGACTGCCACTTGAGACAGATGATAAAAAAAAAGCTAGCTTTATATCAAAGATAAAACAATCAAAGTGATCCTGTTGACCACGTTCTTTCATCAGTGAAAAGACAACAACCAGCTCTATCTACTCCATCAAGACAGCAGTACAAAAGGCACTAAGACCATTCTAACAAGAACAGACCCCTACACAGATCAGATAATTGAAATGGAAATAGGCAGAGGTATCAAAATTTAGAAAGTGACAGTTAGAGTCAGGGAAACATGACCTCTTTCCTCTACTACTTAGTTTCCTGAAAACAGGAAAAAGTTAAAGCGATGCCAGCAGGTCAAGGGAGGTGATCCTTCTCCTCTCCTCAGCACTGGTGAGGCCACACGTGGAATAGTGTCCAGTTCTGGGTTGTCCATTGCAAGAGAGGCATGGACATACTGGAGAGAGTCCAGTAAAGGGCCACAAAGATGATGAAGGGACTGCAGCATCTCTCCCATGAGGAAAGGCTGAGAGAGCTGGTACTGTTCAGCTTGGAGAAGGCTCAGGGAGGATCTTATCAATAGATATAAATACCTGAAGGGAGGGTACATAGAAGACAGAGCCAGGCACCTTCCAGTGGTGCCCAGTGACAGGACCAGAGGCAATGGGCATGAACAGAAACACAGGAGGTTCCCTGTCAACATCAGGAAACACTTTTTTCCTGAGAGGGTGGCTGAGCAATGGAACAGGTTGCCCAGAGTTTTTGGAGTCTCCATCCTTGGAGATACTCAAAAGCTGTCTGGACATGGTCCTGGGCAACTGGCTTGAGGTGGCCCTGCTTGAGCAACAGGGTTGGACAGGATGACCTCCAGAGGTCCCTTCCAACCTCAGCCATTTTGTGATTCTATGAATGGATCAAACTCCCCCAAGACCCGAGGACAGTACTAAATACAACATCAAGATACTCATCCCTTGGGTTTTTGGTCCATGAAATTGGACCTTTTAAATTAGCACTGAAAGTAATATTTTTCTTCTCAATGGAACAGACTTCAAATACTCGTGTAATTGGTTACTTTGTCTCATTGAAGGGACAACACAAAACCTCCTACTCCTTAATTTAATAACAAGGGCATTGAGTGTTTGCGTATTTACCTAAGGAAATTTATCCAAAAATATAGTAGATGCTGAAACAATTACACACAATTTCTGTAAAAGCCAGTAAACAAAATTATCATATGATGCAGGTATTTACAAAATAAAGAATTAGAACTGCAGTGCAGTTAGAACAGATAAGGAAGTAAGTGTAAACAAAACATAACTAGTTATTAAAAATATCGTGCACAATATGAAATAGCCACAACTACTACTTTTAATTACTTTTAGCCTTTTCTGAGCTAATACTAACACAAGGCAAATGTGTTACTGATTGACAACACAATGAATTAAAGGAAGATGTCACAGAACTACCTTATCAACTTCTCTCTGTGTTGCTCCTTCCTTTTTCAAACGTTCTTGTTCGACACACTTTGCATTGTAGTTTTCCTTTGATTTCTGTAAGGCCTGAGTGATACTTTGAATATTTTGCACTGCTTCCAATGTTCCTGAAACGTCTTCTTTAGTCTGCCAAATATCACATAGTTGTCAAAACCAAACCATTTTAATTTTAATGTTAACAAGTCATTGAACATGCGTAAGAAAAAAATTAATAACCTTTTTGTAAGCTTTGATTTGTTCATCTCCATACTTGTGAACTTCTTTTATTAGCTCTTGTAATCTCCGCACAAGATCCAAGTGACAGCTTGCTAGCTTTTCTGTTGAGGTTCTGAAAACATCCCAAACTGGAGCAAATGTCCTAGATTGAGGAAAATAATATGTAACGTTCATCTGGATTTTTTCCTTTTAGTTGGCTATAATATCTTTTTAATAGTGCTAAAGTATAATTGATAAGTTTACAGAAGTTCAGTTCTGTTCCTAAAACTGAAATAAACAAAAACCCCAACAACTGCTATAAATTCTTGTTAAACGTTTCAAATGTACTTGGAATCCTATCTACTAATTTTTCCATGTTTTATGTTTTACCTGTATTGACTCTAACGAGTAAAACACAGCAAAGTTCACAATCTTCTCTACCATCAGCACACAATAATGACAAGTGATATTCCTAAAGATGATGCAAGAGCAGCTCAAAATAATTTAACATGTAGAAGTATTTTTATGTGTATACTTGAATAGCGCAAACAAATCAGAAATTACTTGGTTAGTTAAGCTTCTAGTCGTCTTACATCATTACAGCCACAAGATGCAGGAAAAAATATTGGCAAAGACGGTCTGCCACTAAAAGGGATTTACTGATTAACAGAGATTAACTGTATGGCAAAGGAAGGTGAGGGACAGGTCATTCCTCAGATTCAGATTTCTATACTGAATGGACTTCTCCAGCTATTCTAAAGAAACATTCCTACCTCAATCTCCTGGTTAATGCTGCTGAAAAAATCAATACTATACATAGCCTTGAAAGCACTGATGTCCAAACTAACATGCAGATACAGAACCTTTGAAGAGCAGGAACAACTGGTATCAAATTATCCACTGATGAAAGCTACCCACATTTCTAGCTGTGATTACTACAAATGAAAAAATCTAGACTCATCTAAGAAGCCTGAGTTGTTGGCATAATCTTTCTAATGAAAAAACATCCATCAATCATTCAAATTTTTAAAAACATACCCCGTGTATAAAATTTTAATTAAACTACGGAATAAATCTATTGAAAAGTCTCATTCTTAACATCTCTGAGGACAGAGATAACACTCCAGAAAGCTGAAATAATAGAAATAAATAAATTTACTGCCACATTTGTTGACCATATGTTTTCTTTTCAGAATAATTACCATAGGCTTGGGAGCACAGAATAAAGTCACATTCTTTATTATGTCTGAAAAGAACTTAACCTTAAACACAGAGGAACAGAGAGTTCCTCTGTGTTTGGGTTTTGTTTTTTTTTTAAACCGTGAATAAAGAACTGTACTGTCTTTTGTTTTTGTTATAGCTGCATGATATTTTGCATGGTTGTTGAAGAACTAACAATCATTTTTAAAGGAGGAAAAGTTATGCTACTTTCAACATCATCAATAAAATATTCAGAATCAAACTTGATTCTTAACATGTATGTAGTTAATTATTTCTCTCTTACATACACTTACTTACCCAAGTTGTGTATAATTGCTCGCTGATTTGGCTAGTTTTGTCATTGACCTTGAATAGGCCTCCTCTATTGTAGCCCTGTCAAAGAAAGCCATCAAAAGCATAATCGAAATTCTGAAGATATTTGAACACAGATGAATATGCATTCTAAAGGTTCAAAACAGAGGACTTTTTACTTTAGCAATCTTTCCGGAGAAAAGCCAACACAATACCTATTCAGTTCCTAGGGGAGCACAGTGGTTTCTTACATGTAAACAGTTTAGGTATTAAATACACACAAACATAAGACAGTTTACCTACAAAATCTTCCCAGTACTTAAAGAAAAAAAACTGCAGGGGCAGCCCAACCTTCTTATGTTTTCACTTCTTTAAAAACAAAATTTCTACATGCTTTATCAAGAACAGCACAAAGACATCTATCTTTTAACCTGCCCCACACAAGATTTACCAACACTGAGCAGATTGCCTGCCACAAAATTTACTCTTTCAGATGACATATTTCTGAACTACAGATCCAACTCTGTCTCAGTTCTTCTAGTACTTGACCATTAACAAATACTCAAAAACAAAAATGAAAAAGTGAAACAACACTGTTGAAAATTGAATTGGTATTGACTAACTGAACACAGCCAAGGAGGAAACCTTCTGCTCCTTCTAGGTATATCCAGTTGGAACAGCAGATACAGTATAGAAATAAATCATCATTACAAATGAACACATTTCAAACATTTTTTTTTTTCAGAGGAAACAACTTTGTAATTTCAGAAGGTTCCTAGAGAAGTTTTGAAAGAAAAATCTTAAAAAAAAATCCTTAAGCTGACTATAATACCCCCCCCCCCCCCCATTTTCCCACATCCTATACAATTTTTCTTTTTTTCATTACTATTTCTAAGGCTGGAGAAAAGGGAACAATAGACTCTTCCCCAATTAGGCTGCACACAACCAAAACACTATTCTGAACAGTGCAAGTAGCAGAGACTGGCTTCATACAAACATGTGTCCTTTGTGCCCTAAGTAGTGTGTACATCCAAATACACTCAACCACCTTTCCTCTCTCTTTTAGATCACTCCATAAAAAAATCAAATTTTCTAGCTCGTCTGGAGACTCCAGCACTCCTGACTGACCAGGTGACTACAGTCAAACAGCACATATAAAGGTTAAGTCCTCTAACTTGTTAAAAGCATTACCACCAACTCAGTTCTGTCTCCTCTATCTATCCAGCAGTTTTCAGTTTTCACACGCCTATGTCTCCACTTCTGAAAAAACTGCCAATATGTTCTAAAGGAATGGAAGGACAGACGTGAATAAAGTTCAGATGTATGTAAGTTTAGTTTTCATAGGGAACAGTTCAGAAAATCAGGTACATAAAAGTCAGGGCATAAAACCACTAGATCTAGGAGGCTCCTAATAAATGTTCATCCACTCACATATTTCTAGCAGAAAACAGTACTGCAAAACAATATTCAGACTATACTCTGTGGAGGAAGGAGGGGAACAGATAATTGTGTGCAACATCTCTTCTTTGCAATAAAGAAAAATGCAGAATAGAACATGGTCAAGACAATTGGACTGTTGTAAAATACTGTTGAAGTACTGCCCAATCCAATTTCTTTTGAGATCAAGAATTTGACCCATGTGAATAACATGTGTGCTACTGAACCATATTTATGTCCTGGCAAATTGATTGACATCCCACAGTAACTTCACAACAGTAGTGAAGGGCTTCACTGCCTAGATATGAACACTCGTAAACATTTTCACTAAAGTGAGGACACAAAATATTTAAGGTCCATCTATTTCCTTGAAACTACAAACTATATGCCACAAACTACTGCTAGCTTAGACTGAGATTGATCAGTGATGCACCCCTCACTTAAAAAGTACCACCTATTTGGGCATTCCACTGCCTTTTTTAATGGCAGCCTGGCATACTGAGGTGCATCAATAAAGCAGAGCTGAAGAAAACACAATGGAACAGATAGGATACCAGCTTTAATATCGTGATGGGAGAATGTCACTGGAAAGGACTGAACTTACTGCTGCTGGTCTGCATCACTGACAGATGTTTGCCAATCCCAGGGCAAGTTGCTCTCAATGAACTATATTGAAGCCTTGTCAAATAAATTAAAACGTAGCACTAAGATTCTAGTGAATCTCGGTGTGCTAATGAGAACTGAAATTTTTCGCATATTTTACCAAAAATGCTGTAAGATAGCTTCATATCTCTTTGACACATCCAGATCCATGCATAAGAAGAGAAAATACATTTCTTGATCTCTCATTGAAGATAAAGCGCCCATGTGGATCCTCATGTATTCCTACATGGTCATTAATCTTTAGTCTTAAATGTTATTTAAACTTGCTTATCTGAGAAAAAAAATAATTGACTCCTTCTTGACAAATCACTAGAATTAATTAGCAGAAACTTCAGCTGAAACATTTTTAAGATGTGGAGAAATGTCCAAATATTTCATTTATTGATTGCAAAGGCACATGTCATTTAAAGTTTAATCTGAAGGCGGTGATAGAGTGAAAAAACCTAGAATGTCACATTATTTTTACTAGGAATTTTGTGTAGAATGAACTGTCAAGTTTTATTTATGTCACTATAATAAAGTAAAGAATCCAAGCCAGATATAGCATCAAGTTATTTCTACCCATTTGCATAAGACCTTTCACCTTAGGACCAGGATGAATAAAATGGAGCATGCCCAAAGAATACAACATAAAGGAGGTAAGAAGCAGAGTGAGAGAGAGAGCTTCTGATCTAGAGAACTTCTGATCTAAGCATGGAGGTAAATCAAAATGCAGCTGATGTAAAGCTAATAAAATTAAATGTGTCCAGCTTAGGTCTATGACTTACTGCTATAAAACCTGACTGATTCCAAGAATTAAAGCAGGTTTCAAAGGAAAGATCCAGGCACTCACAAAGATAATACAAGGCATTTATAATGGTCAATATTAAAAATGCAAGCTTGTGAAGCCCTAAGCATTTCATGCTAAACATGAACAGTGTGATATCCCTCCACTCAATCCAAAGCAGGATTTCACTGGAACCCTGCCTGGCTTCATAATGTGTTCTCTGGAATCAGGGATTCTTGAAACACAGGATGCCTTGGTTTCTGTAGTCCTTCCAGACTGCCTATCACACATGGACTCTGGAACTCACCCGTTTCTACTTAGTGGAAAGACTTTTGTCATTTTCTCCAATTCACTTTGAAACTATGCAAACGTCACTGCAACTGAGTACCTGCTGGATTTGTGGTGGTTACATTTTGTGGAAATTTAAAAAAAAAAAATTTCTGTGTTGAGATCTATTTGAGGCCAAAACTGAAATTTTGATGAAAAATTCCAGAAAACAAAGGCTGGTTTTTTGGACAGCTTTTACTGCAAGAAACCTTCACTGAAACAGGTCCTCAGTAAGTCTCTTGCAAGTTTTTTCCGTGCGTCATCTGGTGTCAGTAACTGAATTAAAACAAAATTCCAAAGCAGACATATAATTCATTTTGTCCAGAATGGAAATTCTTATGTTCAACATAGCAGCAGCAGTCTTCTGTCACAAAGAAGAACTAAAAACAGTACTAGGTCATCTGTTTCGGAAGTTGTCACATCTGCAGATTTCAGTTCTGTCCCTTCCATCCCATAGAAAAGAACCTGTGTTACTTTCTGCATATTATTTTCTTGTCCGTACATATCACTCCCTTTTCTTTAACAAACCTAGTTTCTCAACATCTTAATC
Organism: Aptenodytes patagonicus; assembly: GCF_965638725.1. NCBI lineage: Eukaryota > Metazoa > Chordata > Aves > Sphenisciformes > Spheniscidae > Aptenodytes > Aptenodytes patagonicus. Next base: position 29,620,954 of record NC_134982.1, read on the forward strand.
TGAAAGTATAATTTTTTTAATATACTAGCAGTTGCTAATACCCTAATTGTACATCTACGGTGAAAAACTTTGTGAGACTGATAATTTCTGCTAGTTTAAATTATTGCCTTTCTTCCAAACATGATGAAAAATTTGGATTAATTTAAATAAATTGCTGAACACCTAATGTGACACTTCCAGCTTTTTACTCATTTTTTAATTCAAACTTGAAAAATTAGAAGCTTGTTATTGATGCTTAAGAGTCACTATTCAGTTCTAAGTGAATGGAGTAAACCTAGATATTCTTGTAGGATATAAGAGATATTTTTAAATGCTTGTTGATTTTTACATATTTTGCATGTTACTGTTAAACATAATAATAACCTTAAATAAAAACCACAAACAGTATATTAAAGAGCCAGGATTACCAAGGATGAATACTTACCTTTCTCTTATAAAGTCTGCTAAGTCTTTTGTTGACAAATGTCCGTGTTTCATGTTGTGATAGAGGACGTCAAAGCCATTGTTTCTTTCCCCCTGAATATTATTAAAAGGAAAGTAGAAGTATGAAACACAACACACTAAAGCAACTACAGAACAAAGTAGAGAACCAATGCATTTTAATAACTGATGAAGTTCCGTGAAGTGAATGATTTCTAATGGTTCAGCTTTTTACCAATTGCTGCTAGTTCCCTTCAATCCCCTATATGTAAAACAAACTAAAATCACCTCAGCACCTACTACCCTTCGAATGACAACTCTTCTATTGCATATTTCTAGGTTATATTCAAAGCCATTTCTTCTCTAGATTTCTACAGGTCTTGTATTCTTTCACTTTCCATCTTATTAAACACATACTTAATATTGTACTCTCTCTTCATTCTCTCATATCTTTTGTTATTTTCCATGAACTAAAATTCACACTTTGGGATCACTGGATATCCTGCCTCCCCAGTTCTTCACACTTCATGTATCTTCCTCTGCTTTTTGTAAAATTGGTAAAAAAAAAGAAAAAAAATCACTAATCTCTTCCTTCTCACAGGTAACTTCCCTTTGTCTATTCTTAAGTTTAGTTTTAAAACTTAAAACATTTTCCAGTGAGTAAGGCATACCTCATCATTAAAACTGAGACAATGCCCTAAACACTGATTAATAAACTCAGCCAGCTTATCACCTCTGGCACTATGGTGAACTTCCCCCGGGCAGCAGAAAGCAACAATAGAAATGAAAGGAAGGGGAGGCAAGGCACGGCATAATAGCGCTGCTACTATAAAAGTTTTCCTGTCAAACTATCCATTCCCCTCCTCCCTTCCAAAAGCTTCAGATCTATAACGCTGCTGCTACAAAAGACACAGAAGCACGCCCTCAGGAAAACTGCATGCGTGTTCAGAATGGAAGGGAAAGAAGGATGGGAAACAGAATCCTGGACTTTTCACAATGGCACCTCTACATCTCCAGTGAGAGGAGCCTGAGGATTTGGTCATACACCCCTCCAAACATTTCCGTCCTTTTTGTTCTGGAAAAATTTGTTTGTGCAGCCATAAGGCGCACCTGATTGGGGAAATTATACAGCTGAAAAATAAAACCAGCAAATAAAAATAAAGATCAGTGATCCAGATCACTATGAGGACACAAACAGCTGCATTGCTCAGCAGAAGAGGTGGGAGCAAGGAGGAGAAGGCAGGCAGGGATCTGCCAGCTTAAATGGAAGCAGCCACAGGTGGATGGAAGAACTTTGCAGCAGCCATGGTAGTAGGCCCACTTCTGTGAAGTGTTAACTGCACTAGATAATACATCAGTCTTATCAATAATATAGCAAGTTGCCTTAAAGGACACCACGCAGACACATAAATTTACAAATAACAAACAACTGAAGGCAAGTTGATTCAGATTACTAGCCAGGATTATTTGCTTTATTTCTTCCAAGCATTGGGGAAAACAAAACCAAACAAATGAAAAGAAAACACACCTATAAAATCACAGTTCCTAAAGTTGCACTAAGTTGTAACCTGAAAAAATTCATCAAAACGCAGATCAGTTTAGCTAAGTGCAATTACAGAAAGGTCTGTAAAAAGTACAAGCAGAACTAAACTGGATACATGAAAATACAGCAAACGCTAAAAGGACTATCTACAGAGCAAGGCTTTTATAAGTTTGAAAAATAAGAGAAGGATAAGAACACCAATTAGTAGGAAATGTGATTTTTTTTTTTTTTAATTAAATGTTGTCTTACTCTTTCAAGTACCAGTCTAAACAGTTTCACTCCCCTTTCACTCCTATCTAGCCATTTTTCCTTGTAGTTTGAAGCCCACAATAATTTTGACTACTGGTGCACTAATAGGTAGCTTGTTAGCTTTCTGTGTTTACTCAATATAAACCCTGAATGCCACCGCATTACATAATTATAGAGTTATTCTGGTGTTTAAGACCTCATCGACATTTTCAATTAGAATACAAAATAAAATTCTTATTTAACTACTCCAAAGTTGTTACTGTACCCAAATTCGGAGATAAACATTTAACAAATAAGCGTTAGGCATTTCTTCCAGAAAAACTAACAAAATTCTCCTTTATGAAATGTTCTTTGCCTTTGCCTTAAGGTGTTTCTTCCAGCTAGACCAACACATTGATCAAAATGTGCGGAACACAGACTGCTTCTGAACTTTTAAAAGCAACTTTTCATAATGGGAGCTTTAACGGGGACTTTTCTATACTGGAGCTCCATAAATTTCCTGCCACTTTAGAAATACAGGAAGGCTAGCATAGCCATGACCCAGCCCCTGGCTGCAGCCTTCCTGATGGGTGATAATCTATCAGAAATGTAACTTTGCAAACCTTTAGAGAATGGAATGAGCCAGAGCAACCAAATCCCATCACCATCTTGTTCCCTAACTGTTACTGAAGGTTACTGCAAAGGAACTCAGTTTTCCACTTAAATGAAGTTTTCTAATCAGTCCTACTCTTGTTCCTGACTTCACACTGAATAGCAGAAAGCACAACAGAGAAACAGAGCAGATACTTTCCTCAATTAAAAGCCTCCTGAAAGCCACATCTTTTATACATTATCAAGAGTTATCAGAGGGTAAGAGGCTGTGTGAAAAGGTTTAAACAAAGCAGCAAGTCCAAAGCAGACTCCCACATTTGAGGGCCTATGTGGTTTAAGCTTGGCACAACTAAAAGACATGTTTTCACTTGTGAATATAATGCCAAGTGTAGCCTATCTTACCAATACCAGGCTCTACCTATAAGCACAAACATCCAGACTTCAAAATTTTTCAATAATTCACATGATCAAGAGTTCTGATGATTAACCTGATGAAAATTCTATAAATTATGTTATATTCTACTCGTGTTTGGAGACATGTACCTATGTCAAATTAAGCATGGTATCTCAGTGCAGAGAGCAGACGTTTTTCTGCTTAGGAAAAGCCATACGGCCTATCCACAACTCCTTCATTCAGTAGTTATTTTCATGAAGAGTAGCTCAAATAATTCATACAATGAATATCAGAGTTAAGGCTTGGTATTTAGGATAAAGACAGAGATGTATGCTGTGGCTAAGAGGAAAAGTAGTTCAATTGACAAAGTATGTATCCTCTTACATGCACATATGCCATCAACACTGTTTGTTTGTGTTTTGGTTGTTTTTCCTCAACACTGCCCCTCCCCACACACATTATATAAAATTCTGTACATGGAAATTGCGTGTCTAGCCAATTTTTCTTCATTAAGTGTTTTTACCTGCTCCTTCCTCGTGGCAACAGTAATAGCTGGGATCACTAAAAGCCCAGTACCGGCCCACTTAAAAATAAATAAATGCAACACATAGCAGAGGGAACTTATGAGACCTTCCACTCCCTTTCAGAAGCAATTACCATCCACTGCTATGACAGACAGTGAAGTCAGATGTAGATTCTTCTAGAAGTTGCATCTTGGAGAAAGAGGAACCTCTGTTGTCCCATATAACATCAGGTTCTATGCAATAGACTTCCAGATCAGTTTGAAAGACCATTCTGAATGTCATTTCACAGGTAAAACACCATCTGTTGAGGCTGATCCCGTCATTACTCAACAGAAAACAACTGTAAAACTGTGTATGAGAATTAAAAAAAAAAAAGTGGTCCCCTCTCCATATAGGCTCCATTTAATTACTTTGAAGTTCATTAGCACTTTTGTCCTTCTTCCCTAGAGCTAACAAAACTCTCTTCAGAAGCTGGTGTTCTTGTTGAGGTTTCCCATTTTACACTACTGTAAGAGAGCTCTTTTGTGTATATAGTATAGATACCTCCTGACAGCAAGCCATAAGAGGAAACAAGACTTCAAATACAAGTAAACAGTTCACTCATTAAGCCTACAATGAGGCACTACTGACCAGCTTTGCATACAAAATAAATTAAGTCACAGAAAGCTAGGGCAGACAACCCTTCCATTTCCCTTCATCAAGAACTAACTGCAATGATTTTCTCATGGAAATGAAAGTAACCCTGTCAGCAAGTGTGAAGTCAGAATTCAGCATTTCCATGACTTGTGCATAACAGGAAACAGATTACAGGAACTCTGTTTTACTGAACTTCTTAATAGACTTTGAAAATTTTTAAGAATAAGTTAGCTTGTTGCATATAAAGATGATTCTGAATTTAAAACCTACATTTGGTAAAGTAGCCAGAAATTTCTGGGCAATCTGCAGCAGTATTTATTTCCTACATTTCTAATCAAATTGTATGAGTGCAAAGTCTGTCTACTTTGGACTAAAACTGTTCAACATTAATGTCTATTAGTGTACAAAGTTAATACTCTCTATTACTCTGCTCAAATTGAAATTAGCCAGAGATGTCAAAAACTACAAGAAAGGGTTCTTCAGGTACGTAAACAACAAGTAGAAACAGAAGGAAAATATTGGCCCACTGTTAAACAGGAGAGGTGAATTAGTCACCAACAACGCTGAAAAAGCAGAGGTTCTCAACACTTCCTTCACCTCTGTCTCTACCAGCACTGTTGGGCCCCAGGCCTTGGGAGCAAAAATCCAGGTTGATGCAAACACAGACCCACCATCAGTGAAGGAAGAGTTGGTATGTGAACTATTACAGGAGCGTGACCCCTATAAATCGATGGGCCCTGACATTATCCACCCAAGGATGTTAAGGGAGCTGGCTGACAACGTTGCGAGGCTGCTCTCCATACTCTTTGAGAAGTTGTGGAGATCGGGGGACATCCCAGAAGACTGGAAGAAGGCTAACGTCACCCCCATCTACAAGAAGGGCTTAAAGGAGGATCCAGGAAATTACAGGCCCATCAGTCTTACTTCAGTCCCTGGGAAAGTTATGGAACGAATCCTCCTGGGGGCTATCAAGTCAAATGAAGCATGTGATTGGGAAAAGCCAGCGTGGACTCACCAAGGGCAAATCATGCTTGACAAACTTGATTGCCTTCTACGACAAAGTAACCTGCTCAGTTGATGTGGGGCGAGTGGTGGACGTTGTCTACCTGGGTTTCTCCAAGGCTTTTGATACCGTTTCCCACAGCCTCCTCCTAGAGAAACTGATGTGTTATGGTCTAGACAAGTGGTCTGTGCGGTGGGTGGGGAACTGGCTGACAGGCCGCACCCAGAGGGTGGTGGTAAATTGCTCCTTTTCAAACTGGCAGCCTGTCACAAGTGGGGTCCCCCAGGGATTGATATTGGGCCCAACGCCGTTTAGTATCTTCATAAGTGATCTGGATGATGGGATCAAGTGTACCCTGGTGAAGTTTGCCGATGACACCAAACTGAGTGGGGAAGTGGACACTTTGGAAGGGAGAGCCACCCTGCAAGAAGATAGGCTGAAAGAGTGGGCTATCAAGAACCTTACGAAGCTCAATAAGGACAAGTGTAAGGTCTTGCACCTGGGAAAACATAATCCAGGAGTGCAGCACAGGCTGGGATCTACCTGGCTGGGGAGCAGCTCTGTGGAAAGGGACCTGGGTGGGCAACAAGCTTAATATGAGTGAACGGTGTGCTGCTGCGGCAAAGCCAGCCAACAGGGTGCTGGGTTGCATCAACAAGGGCATCACCAGCAGAGATAAAGAAGTTCATTATCCCACTCCACTCAGTGCCTGTCAGGCCACACCTGGAATACTGTGTTCAGTTTTGGTCCCCGCTATGCAAAAAAGATGTGTCCAGGCTGCTCCAGGGTCCAGAGAAGGGTCACAAAGGTGATCAAAGGACTGGGAAGCCTGCCATATGAGGAAAGGCTGAGAGAACTGGGTTTGTTCTGCCTTGAGAAAAGAAGACTTAGGGGAGACCTTATCACCATGTTCCAGTATGTAAAGGGTGGCTACAAAGAAGATGGAGACTCCCTTTTTACAAGGAGTCGCGTGGAAAAGATGAGGGGTAATGGCTATACCTTACTTCTGGGGAGATTCCAATTGGACACAAGAGGAGAATTTTTCACAATGAGAACAATCAGCCACTGGAATAATCTCCCCAGGGAAGTGGTGGATTCCCCAACATTGGGCACTTTTAAGGTTCGGCTGGACAGGGTGCTGGGCCATCTTGTCTAGACCGTGCTTTTGCCAAGAAAGGTTGGACCAGATGATCCTTGAGGTCCCTTCCAACCTGCTGTTCTATGATTTGATAATCATAGCACTGTCTTTTTACGCAGTATAAACAAGTGTTTCTCAATTATTAAGGTGATTCTAAAGTTCCTACAACTGGTCAGATATGTACTACTTGTTTAGCTAGTGTAAGAAGCAAGAAAAGGACAGCTGTAAATACTGTTTTCACAGCAAAACTAAGCATATGAGACAATAAAAGGCACATGCAGTTCTTAAACACATTTTGATTTTGGTCAAACTTTAGAAGCTTGATGAGAGACATTCAGACAAAGTTTGACTTTTTCTAACTAAGTTCAGCAAGTAAAGAAACATTTGACAATAAGTGAATTACTGTCATTTCAAACTATGCTTTTAGAACATGCATTAGCAGTGGTTAAGCATGCATGATCATCCCTCCAACCCTTTAAACATGACCACATCACCATATTACAAAGAAGAAATGGAACAGACTGAGAAAACTGTACTTTTGATTATAAATTATTTAAGTCATAACCTGCCTAATACTCTTTTAAAAATAGCCTACCAAACCCACAACTTATTCTCCAGGAAACAGGCAGAAAAATATTGAAATGACAATATTTGGAAGTGGTACTCCAACTTAATTACAGGATTTCTTTTTAACCATAAAAAAGTTTAGGTCCCTAATTTACTTCAAATTGACATAAAATGAAAACTAGATAATCTCCAAATTAAGTTTCCAAATCCTAGTTAAACCTTACAACTGCCTTTGGCAAACATGATATATCAATGAAATATGACCAACATCCCCCCACCTTGTTAGATAAAGCTAAATAGGAAAAGCCTAGAAAAGAATGAATGTGGGAAGTAGAATCGCTTCAATTTTGGGGGCAAGAATAGAAAAATTTGTACCCTTTGCCTCTTGTTTTGGTCAGGTCCAGAGAAGCTGTCCTACAGCTAGTTTTACACTTAAATTACTGCTCATGCTCCTCTGTCAGATATGAGTATGGAAAAACCATACCCCTGATCAACAGATTATGCATGCAAGAATGCTAATACAGATAAATCAAATGGCATCAAAGACTTTCTGGTAAAAAAATTTTGTATCAGGAAAATTCCAGAGTTGCAGCAATACGCCAAGTAATAACTGTAGAGAATCCATTAATGGGGGGATGGAAGAGCACGACTCCCTCATATGGGTGAAATTCAGTATTTGCTGAAACTAGGTACAACTGTTCAGCAACTACAAGATTTGATTTATGCAGATTAAAAGATATCCTATTTTAACAATTAATGTACAAATTTTAGTGCAACAGAACAATAGAGACTGGGTGTTCATTCCTGTAATTCTAAAATGAAAGTTCCAAATATTAATCAAAACCAATCTTTTCTTTACCCACAAACTTAGAAAAACATATACTACTCATTATGGTTTATCCATTTGTACTGTCAACTCCTTTTCATTCACTCATAAAGGAGTAGCACTTCAAAGAAATAAAGCAATAGAAACCCTCCTAACCCCAGCATATGTAAACTCATTTTAGATGCTCTGAAAAACATTGTTGTCATTTTCTTTAAAATGTTACTCCTTGTTGCAGTTTCAAATAAGTAACATGTGTTTCATCCTTTCCACCTAGGCAATTATTTAATTTAATGGGCCCTGTATACATGAAAATACTCCTGTGATTAACATTATGGTGTTACATTTTTGAAAGCTATCTATCAGTAAATTTTAATTTCTGTGTCTGAAAGAGCTACAGAAAATTGAGAGCATCAAAACATGGAAAAAAGCAGTCACCTGGTGTTTACACAGGCAACGTATCTTCTTCAGTTCTGAAAGTTCTGAGAAGTTTGAACACAAAAGCAACCCAGCAATTTCAATTTCCTTCTTCCAGCTTCAATAAATTAAATAAAGATCAGCTCCAGAGAAGGTCTACGCCTATGAGGAAGGACAGATACTTTCCTCTGTATCTAGATAATTAAAAATATTTTTTGAACAAAAACATGGAAAGTTGCCAATTCATGCTAGATGTACACACGCAGAGGGAGGAGACTAAGCAAATATTGCACAACAGTCCTCCTGAAACTGAGCATCCAACTGTATGCCAAGCAGAAGAGTAGCACTGCGTAAACATATGAATGGAACTCCAGATGGAAGCATGACGAGTCTCAGCGTCACTCATATCGCATAAGTGCATAAGACAATGCGTCTTACACTTATTACTAGAGCAAGCCTCTTCACAAAGCTAAGATTAACAACCCTGGATACTGCCAGCCCTTACATGTTACAAGAGCTCTTGAAAAGAAAGGAATCCTCCTCACAGCCATTCTCAAAAGCTACAGTAACACAAGTGATTAAAAAGATTAAATTGGGGTTGACGAATTTCTTTTATTTTAACACACATTTTTATATCCCAGAACTTCCAGAGTTACCAAGCACAGCGTTACACAGAGACCAGTTTCAGCTACACATAGAACTTCCAACAGTTTAATCAAATTAATTTAAAACAATTAATAAACAAACACTGACTGACTTAGAAGTGGCTTATTTTTGTTGACTTGACATAGTTTAATAGACTTACAATTAACAAAAGTATCACCTGTACCAGTCAGTTTAAATACAATGTCAAAGCTTATGTGCAACGCTTCCTAAGCAGTGCTAAGAAAACAGAAAGTCAATGGTAACGAATACTTTTTATTCTACTGTACCAGTATGAGTGTACTCAAAGTGACAAAACATAGCTATGTATAATAACTTATGAAAGTGTTCCCTTTAAATTACATCATTGTTTTGATGTAGCACATGCATAGCAGCAAGCACCCTATGTTTTATGACAATGTCCTAATTAGGAGTTGGCAATGTTTGGCCACGTGACTTGAATGCCTGAAACTCAGTCATAAGAATCAAAGCCATTTATAGCCCATACTACTAGTTCATAATTTTTGATACCACAAAAAACTAACTGTAACCTACTGACTTTGAAAACTGCCGCTCTAGAGTGCTGCGCTCTATTAGCGGACCCCTACATTTTTCAAGTGATAGTAGAATTTTTCAAGTGACAGCACAGGTCTCTGTACTTCAACTTTATACATCCTGTAAATAGTCTTGTTTATCTCTTAATGACCTCTTAGAAGCAGTCAACAGATGGCAGGCCCATAAAACATCAATTTTTCTTACATTCTCTAAAAAAACCAACCAAACAAAAAAACCCCCTGCAACTAATCAAACACTTTTAAAAGCAGTAGAAGATGAAAGTCTCATGATAAGCTTCAAGACTATTACAATAAAGAAGCTAAGATTTGTTTTGTTTATATGAGCACTTTTAGGAAGTCCTTAAAAGACAGCAGCCTAAATTGTGTGTAAGAAATTGATACACATTCACTTATATGTTATTCCCCTTTTCTGAAGAAATCAGTTAGGTCCCTCAAGTTTCTGATGTCTTTTCCTATCAGTTACAGCAAATAACCAAATCAGGAGAGAGCATCCTACAGCTCAAGATCCAGACTTCCATTTCCAATGCATAATTTCAGCTGCAAATTGATAACAGCATGTACATCAAATAATTAAATGTTAATTATGTTTTGGATTCATTTTCACATCAGTGCTTTAAGTATAGTTATCCCATTCCATAGGTGACAAAAACATTTTGCCTGGTGTTACCTAGAAGGGCAAGGCAAAAGCAAGAAACAGAAGACAATTCTTCTAAAGTTCTGCACAATACCACCTTTCTTTCTACTTATGGATTTCTCTTCATTATTTTTAGTCAGTATGCATTCAGTGCATTTTAACAGCAATCTTCTAATTTCCAACTTGGCTTTCTGACCACATTTCAAAGCGTATATAGATTGTATCCCAAGTCTTGCAAAGCACTGCAGTAACAATTCTGAACAATAACCTATTCTGAAAAGTTAGTAGAAACAGAGAAGCCTAATGATTCAAAATGCACAAACCTATATTATGCTTGCTTCTTGGGATATATAGAAACTCAACACTTTCTGACTTTAAAAATCCATCATGTTTAGACACTACAGTTAATCTTGAAAGATATTTACCCACAACAGCAAAGAAGGAGCAGTTCCTGTTCCTTTTTATTTTACTTCTACACAAAATAAAACCCTGTCCATGGTATTACAAAGGTTTCTCAGTCAAGTTTTGCAAGTTTAAGGCCCTGTCTAATGTCTTTGTCATCACTGCAAGACAAACAAGAAGAATACACTTGTTGTCCTACTTTGTGTCATTTTTGGAGATAGGAGAAAAACCTGCACCAAAAGAAGAAAACCTCCTTCTTCTGGCATTCATTGCTGACCCACAGAGCTATAAGGCAGAGACTTTCTAGAGGAGAAAGAGAGAATGGGAAGTTCGGGTAGATGTCTACTACTTCATGTTTGCTGCTAGCATTTGTGAAGACACAGGGAAACAGAACGTATGGGAATGGCCCACTGCCTTCACTGATTTAACAAAATTATTGACTTACTAACAAAATAAAATACAACTGATCAGGCGAACAGTTAAATGAACATACCATAGTACATAACATAGTTAAATAGAAAAGTGTTTGATTTCAGTTGAGATAGCTGGAAAAAAAGCTTCAATTTTACTTTACTCTTAGGAGGAGATAGTAACTTTTTCAATGAAAATGTGACATATTATATTAATTTAAACGTTATTTTTGTGATAAGATAATGTTATTTTTGTTGAAAGATAAAAAATTTCCACATATTAGTTTAACACCAATCTCCCACAGTGAGGCTTCAAATTAAGCAATTTGTATGCCAAGAGAGCAAATCTAATATCTTGTTTCATTGAATTTTAATATTCTGTTGAAAGCAAAATTTAGAGAGTCAAAATTAAACACAATGCTGCAAACAAAACATGAAACCTGGCTCGAGCTATGCTTTATATTCAAGAATAGTATATTGTATTTATGAAACTAGTTTTCCATAAATATTAAGGGTAACTGGTGCTTACACAGAAAAAGCAGACATCTAAAAGATATTTTCTCTTTTTTTGTGTGTGTTTCAATCTCAACAAATAATCATTTATATGTTTCCCCTACTAGTTGGTAGAGATGCACATTGAAAATTAAACATGCAGCAAAGAAGTAGCAACATTCTGAACAGCCCAACGATTACAAGAGCACTTACTTTAATGTTTCAGACCAGCTACGGTCACAATGAAAACAAGTTTCATTTCAATGCAAGGCTCACTAATAATCCAAATCCACATTTTAATTTTTCCTCCATATTTACCTACTCACTTAAAAACATATATATCTGCGCAGAGATGAATATCAAATTGTATTTTCTAAAACAGACTGGGAAGCCTGTTGTTTCCCCAGCTGGCTGCCGTTCAGGCTGTACCTTCTGACATGCAGACAGACACAAGTTATCGGTACAAAAGCATAAAGCTCCGAGGGGCGCAGCTTTGCGTTTGCGTGATACAACTGTTAAGTTGTTACAGTCGGTGCTATTCCCCAAACAGCTGCACTGCTTGGGAGGCTTAACGAAGAGAGATCGGGCTGCAGCCCCAGCCACATCCACGCACCACGGTGCCTGCGACAGCGAGACCCCCCAGCACAGGCTCTCCCGCTCGTGTCCGCGCATCCCTCGGCCCAGCGGCCCACCGGCGACCGGCACTCCCTCTCCCCCGCCGTCTCTCGCCCACGGACCCCCGAGAACCGCGCGAGGTGGAAGGCCAGGCGGGGGCAGGGGACGGTGGTCCCCTCGCCCCGCCGCGAGCTGCCCGGGCGAGGGCAGCGGCGGCGCAGGCAGGTACCCCGCTACCCGCCACGGCCCAGCCCGGCCGAGGCGAGCGGCGGCGGGCGCAGGGGCCGGCCGCGGGGCGGAGGGGCCGGCGGCCACCATCCCCCCGCCGCGCCCCCCGCGGCAAGGCCCCGGCCCAGTCCCGGGGGTGGCGTAAGAGCAAAGGCTGCTCCCGCGGAGGGGACCCGGGCTGCACCGTGCCGTGCCCTGCCCTGCCCGTTCCACCCGCGGCGCCGCAGAACCGGCCCGCGGCGCTTCCCTACCCAGAAGCTCTCCACGAAGTACGCCATCATCGCCACGGCCGCCGGTGAGCCCGGCCCCGGCCGCCTCAGCCGCCGAGACGCGACGGAGGAAACGGGCGCCGCCGCGGCGCGCCGCCCTTTCCCGTTACGGTGCAACCGCCTCCTTCCACACAGCTCCACCGCCCCCGGCCCCGCGCATGCGCCCAGACACCGCCTGCCGCCGCGGCTGCTGCGCAGGCGCGTAGTCCGTCCCGTTTCCCCCCCCCCCCCCGCCCCCAGCTTGGAGGGGCATGCGCGGAGAGCCGGCGCCGCCGCAGCCGCAGCCGGGCCGGCTCGGCCGCGGGCCTGTCCCGCCTGTCTCGTACCCCGCCGGGCGGAGAGCCGCAGTTGCGGAGGGCAGACTCAGAAATCTTGAGTAAAAGCCCCTCAAACGTATTCAGTAAGCGCTAGGGAACGGCTACAGCGAGTGCTGCAAGGCAGGGGGAAGAGATTCATGGCGTTTGAAGTGGCTTCCACGCGTCATTCCAGCCAAGCAGGGCAAGATCCTTCAAAGCAGGTGGTGACTAGTCCTGCTGGGAACTTTGCAGATAAAGCATCACTTACCCTCCCAACTGCCTCCTCTCACAGGATTTTACGGTTCCAGTGGCACGCTCCTAAAAATGATGTGCTTCATCGAAAGCCAAAGAGTCCGGAGAAACTGTTTACTTCAAACCTTCATCTTCTTCAGTGACAGCTGGGTTTCCAGACCCTTCATTTGCTTGATGTAGATTATTAGCCAGTGGGGGTGATGCTGGTTGCTGGACCAGAACACAGAGCCACTCAAGTGCTGCCTGTGCCCAGTCTGTACCTGGCGTGCTGCTTTGCAGTGGGAGTATCTTAATACAGTCATAGAATCGTTTAGGTTGGAAAAGACCTTTAAGATCATCAAGTCCAATCGTTAACTTAGTATATATTCTTCATGGCAGAGTCAGCACCACTGGGCTCTTTCTGGGACCCCAAAGAGTTCCTGTTCTACCTTAATGAGATGATTTGTTGCTGAAGACAGCAGTTAAGTTTTTATTATTGACTAAAAATAGAGGGCCAGGTCTAAGCAGTGATGTGAGGGGCTGCAGCTCGTTGTCCTTTGCAAACATGTGGTAAGCGCTTTATCCAAACCTTGTCTATGGTTTTGTCAGCGCAAAACTTTATCCAAGATACAAAAAGTAAGAAGCTGATACTGTATGCTGGGTGTTCAAGGTCCTCCCTTCCCCCTCATGGAAACTCTATCCGTTCTGGTTTGAAAATCTCACCTGCCTCCACCTTAATTCTGATGTCCTTTGGCCTTCATTCTCTAAGATACTAGGTTAAGGCATAGAGCAGAACATTCAAGTCATCCCTAAGAGCCTGATGAATTCACCAACTTACGTCAAATTTATGCTGATCAAAGACTTCCGTGAAAGCCAAACGGTTAGGAAAAATGTAGTTCAGAAGTTTACAGAGCTATAGAATTTCATTAGGCAAAAACATACTAGTTAGGGCAAACAAGACAGCCAAATCTGTATTACTCATATCAATGTAAGTCAGTGTGATTCATTCTGCAGCACAAAATTTCAACTACCTTTACCAAAGGTACTTTCATGGAAGATGTGAACAATATCATTCTGAACTGGTATTACAGTCATTGGTAACAGGCTGTAGCTTTAGTCTATCACTTCCTGTGTAGCTCCACGGTAAGTTCAGGAGTTCCTTGCTTTCTAGTTTCTCCCAAACTTTCAGTATATGCAAAGTTTGCTAAGTTGTCAAAGCTAAGACAGAGAAAACTTCTGGACCCCTTTCGTAGTCAAAATTTCTTAAAAGTCCCAAGACTGTTAGATCTGGACTCTCTCTTTTGGTAATAGTAGTAAGCACGTGTACTTCTACTAAAGTTGTATTCTAAACACTAACAACATGCTATAGGACTAAATTTAAGAAAAACTTTTATGCATCTGTTTACTTGATATAAGTAAGCAGTCTGCATTATGATCTGAAGACAGAGATGAACATAGCACTTTTTGCAGTGTGCGTTGCTATCTGTAAGGATGTACACCAGGGCAAACAGTGAGATAAAAGCTGCATGATCAGAGCTGAAGGTTTTTTATTCCATAGAAGATAGAAAAGTAGCTTTCACAGGGACAGGTACTATGCTATGATGGAAGGAGAGTCGGGTTCACTTCTACATTTCATAGAAAAGTTCCCATCTTCCACATTTTCAAAGCTATATAGTAATCTCTTATCTACTGCTACATCAAGATGTGAAGCAACTGCTGCAGTGCTGCAGCAATCTACCATCACACAAATATCAAACCCATCCTGAGGTTTTCAACAATGCCTTTCCACAAAAATTCGAGCGAAATGCAAAATCTTAGACCTGAACTTTAAGGCATCCTGCAGCATAGGTACAGTTATATAGAAAACCTCTTTGATAGGGATGATGATCAAGATCAATAGTTACATTCTTAAGACACACTGGAATTCTCCACAATAAAATTAATTTCTTAGGAGTGAACTTTCTCTTGAACTCCATAAACTATCATAAAATGATGAGTAAGAATAGAGGAGATGAGTTAAAAATGAAAAATATGTCTTGATGAAAGCACAAGCATAGAATTCAGTCAAGCTAGAAGGAATGGGAAACTGGACAAACTTTCTAGGTTTCTCTAGATAGAGAAATCCATAATGGATTAGTAGATACAAAGACAATATCACTTGTTCTGGAAGTCTGCGGTCTGCAAGTTAGTGAAGCCTGTGAGAATACTTTGCAATAGTATCATATATAGTACTTTAATCTTATCCTCTTCCCTAGATACTGGTTGCCAAGGGCAGAATACTGGGTTAGGTAGACTCTTTGTTTGTCCCAGTACAACTGTTCTTTTGTTCTCCTGGTGTTACGGGGGTGGACAGAAAGGAACGATATTTTGATAGCCATAACTACACAGTGAGTCCTGTATAATAAAACAGACATTCCCATTGCATATTTTCAGCAGCTTTCGTGGAAGATCCAAGTAGTTTTCTGGATTACTAATTTTTTAGTAGAGAGTTAAAAAAACCAATTACTCTCCCATTTTTGCCATCTACATGAGTGTAAGATTAAAGAACCACAACAAACCTCACAGGAATGGTATGAAGAACTACAGAGACTTCTTGGCTATACTATTTAACAGTTGTTTTTCGTGAATATAATCCTGATGTTTGAAAAATGATGCCATTTGGCATTAATGTGGGTTGCATACATGTGAAAGGAGGTATTTAGCTCAGAGTTCCCCTCTCAGAAAAGCGTCCCTGATTCCGCAGTTTGCTCTCTGCATCTCAGTTTACCCATCCTCCCATATTTCCAGCTTCTGGTTTTATAAATGTTAATACTAACTTATTTTCAACAATCAGTTCTTTCAGAGGGTGTAGATCATCTGAGATGTGGCATTGTATAACTAAGTTGTAACTTGAAAGAACTTGTCAAATGTGATACTAAAGATACAGTGCATCTAGACTACAGACATTAATATGATTGAAAAATGAAGATTGTATATTGTATTTTTACCTATACTAAGTTAATTTGCCTTATGTCTAAGCCATTTGAAAATGGATTATGAACTCTAGGTAAAATAACTGCATTCAATTATTAGTAAAACCCTTGATACATGAACCTACAACTGAATTTTAAGATAAAAAAAAGAATAAAGAGTCCAAATAATTGCCAAAAATAATTCAGATTATTACATTACTTAATGTCATAATGAACTGCCAAAGAGCCAGCTGATATTTAAAGCTCTTTATAAATTAAAAATGAGTAAGAAACTGATTCAGGTAAAATACATAATCTAACACTGCGCTTTATTTTTAGAGAACCTGAAGAAGCAAATGGAGGTGGAGCCATTTTATATACCAGATATGTATTTCATATACCAGACTGAGGATGTGCCTTGAAAAATGCATGTGCTTTCTTTACTGTCCTTGTTAAAAGAACTACACAAAGGATCTCGATAGGTAAGCAGGCATTTATACTGCCAATTGAGGTATGTTCTGAAAGATTATGAGCACCAGAAGGAGATATAAAAAAATAGGAGTTGTTTACCACTGTGGTAGAGAACAAAAGATGGGGAAAAGGAAGGCAGCGTGAATTGTTAGGCAAGTCCCTTTTAAGAGTCATTTAACTTTGGTAAGTACTGTCAGGTTACCTCATAGGATTTAAAAAACACCAGGAGTGTGTTCTAACCAAGCAATTGTTCCTGAATACCTGCAGACGTTACCCAGAAGTTTAATAATTCACTTGCTTATGACCTACACATTACCTTCCTGACTAGAAATTTATTGCAGCCTTTTTGTACAAAAAGCGTAATGGAATCCGACAGACAGAAGTTAAAGCTAGAAAAGCTTAGGAAAAAAAATCTGGCTAGGAGAAAGAGATTATAAAGTTAGCAGCAAATACAGCTAACTTGAAATAATTTATTCAAAGAGTATCAGGAATTCTCCAACACAATCTTAGGACAGGCTAGGCCCTTTTCTGAAATACATGCACAAACTCAAATTGTGGTCCGATGAGAGGCCACTGGTGAGATTATGGCCTACATTAGCGTTCTGGGTAGGATGGATGTTTCTAACGTCTTTTTTGAGTTTAAGATAAACAAAAATACTTGTCCACAGAGTTATAGACAGCCACATTTATTACAGTAAGAGATGAACTGAATTTTTTTCAACTTTGTGCAACACCTCATCGAAGTTCTTTCAAAGCTAGTAATGATTTCTGTGTTCTGTTGAAGAGGCACAGCAAGTTTTAACGACACTGTTTTCAACATCCCTGGAATGATTTATTCCACTAGGCTGCCTCATCTGACTCACTATATACTTAAATGCACATTTCTATTGATCTAGTCACCAAGCTTGATCACATCCCATTCATTACTTCAATTACTTAAATTATGAACCCAACAGCATTGTTTCACAGTGAGTCACTTGGTGCCAATACTCCACCTTTATTACTCTTCTGCTCTGTTGTTGCCAAAAGCGTGTTTCATCAAATCAACCTTCAATCAAATGGAAGGATTAGAAAGCGTTAGTGAACATCAGTAACAACAAACTGGAATAGTTTAATGGTTGTAGATTCCATTTTTACTTTTTCTAGTCACGCTTCAGCCCTGCATGGAAATATCTGGGAGATTTCTAATATATTCAGGAGGTGCATTACTACAGAAACGCCATACTGAGTTTTTTCATCTGTATTCTATGTAAGATGGGGAAATCACATGATAAATTATTACGCTCTAATATTGTCATGAATACATTCAATGGTTAGCTGAATTTATACTGTTGATCTATCAATATGTTTGACATTGCATACCTGTTTTAGGCACTTACCTGCAAATATGTCAATCAATGAACTTGAAGCAGCTTCTTATTTGCAGTCAACTAGTAAAAATAACCTAAATGAAAAAAGACTGAAGTACTTAAAACATGTGAATTCAATGAAAAGCAAACAAAGCTGAAGTGTTTAGAAAAGCAAGTTCTGATTGTATAACTTCACTTAGTGCCAAAGTGCTCCATAGTGCTTACCACACGAGCAAGATGTGGTATCTAGATCACAAAGATCTTCTCCACTCTGGTTATGACAGAAACAGAAAAGGTAACTGGTGGTAGAAGGGTCTGAAGCTAAGCTAGTAAGATTACGTGGTGTCTCAGGAAAGTATTCTTAGTACAGCATAGCGGAATAAATGGTGCTTGTGTTCTTAATTAAACCAAATACAGCTTACAATTATTACCGTACTAACAAAGAGGAAATGCAAAGGCCTGGGAATGAGTTTATGAAAGACAGAAAATGAAATAATGAAAAAGATATTAGTCTGGACAGATTTTTTAGCTGTCTAGATAAGAAGCAGCTATTTGAGATACTGTGAAAGAGGTAAAATGATTTGGTTAACAGGTACTTAATTAGGATTGTGCGTTAAAAATCAGAATGGCAGTATGAACAGGATGGGCAGTGAATGGTTTGCATTTGGGCAGAAGTCATGCTGTGTGAAAATAATTCTTACCTTTGATTCTTTGCAGGATCCATAGATCTACATAATAGCGCTTACTAATGGCAGCCACCAGCTTGAGCAGCTGGAAGAAAGACGTGAACTTCATAGTGTCCTTATCACTTTGATAAAACTCTTAAGGCCTAAGTGCGTACGAAGATGTGCAGACTTGTATTAGTAATGATTTAGAGGGCCTCCTGTCTCCACACACATCGAGTAACATCCTGTTATTTCTGCCAAATTTGAAATTAAGATACTGAGGTTTGGGGTTTTTTTAAAAGAAATAAAAGTCGCCAAGATGCTTATGGTTCTTAATTAGACAAACTAAACTCTGACTTGTTACATTGGGCAATTATTTGCCCAACAAACCCCTGTTAAACACTGCCATTTTATGGACTGAAAAACAGTTACACAGATGAGTGAATGCTTGTAACAAACGAGAGCTATTGTCCAAGGTTCCAGCTAGCTTCCATCTGGTTTTGGCCCAAAGATGACAACAGTTTTGGTGTGTAAGGCCTTCAGTAAGGAGGATGGGGATAAGCAAAACTAAAATTAGCTACATCTTCCTGTGGCAGAGTACTGGAGAAAGTGACACAACTATTTTTCTCCCTTATGCTAAGGTATGTAAAGAATTTTAAAAAAATGAATACTTGAATTCTTACTTTGTCATGTAGTTCATCTGTTCTTCCAAAGTATTTCCAAAGCTGGAAGGAAAAGGTGCACATATTTACATGCCTGGGGTTATTTTGGACATGGTTCCAAAATGTTTATTTGAGCATGTACATTTCAGAATGAAAAATATATGTGCAAGACAATGACCATCAATGTGTTAAGGAGAAAAACCCCCCACCGTGTAAGATGACTCAAAATTTCCTTTTGAGATAATGATTAAGTTAAAAGAAGACACTGAAAGATGCCTTGTGTCAAGATGCTGTTCTGGGAAGAAAAATACCACCTCAGAATTTAGTTGTAAAACAGTTTGCATTTTTTTTGGTGGTTGTTATTTTTAAAGCAAATCCCTCTTTTTCATTTTTTTTTTATAGTCTCATTCACTATGTTTGAGTTTTCAAACCCTTCAAGTTTCTATACCTGCAAGCCACTGAATCCCCTCAACCAGTCACCATGAATGTAAAGCTTGAGAAAACTGCAAATTAAATGTGTCCTACATGTAAGGCCATTCCTTGACAATTTCCGTATTTTAAATATAAATTAAGATTCGACAAAAATGATTTATACCTGAAGCTACAAAGTAATTACCTCAATTTTCACTTTTATGATTCAAATGAAGTCTGGCAAAAAAGAATTGTCACAAAAACCCCCTGAAAAACTCTACGATTCAAAAATAATTCCTTATATGCCATCACTTACACATATGTGCATTAATACATGTGCAGCATAATTACATCTGTTTTCCTTAAAAAGTGGACTGATTATTGGAAACAACCTCATTTTAAGTCTGCCATTATTCAGATTAACATTTGGGTGTCTTTTGGGAGGTTTCGATGGTATATACTGCTCATTTTATGCAAAACAAGGGTAAATGCCACTGAAGGAAATGCATTTTACATATTAATACTTTATATAAGCAGTATGTTTCATTGTGAGTCATTCTGGGATAACAAAAGCTACCAATATCTACTCTGTGAGCACTTAACATACATAAATAATTTTACACACACAATATTCCTACTGAAATGCTTTGTCATTCAAGTACACCTTTAAATTAGATGTAAAAGTAATTTTTTTTTAAAAGAAATAGCATGACCTACGCTGAAAGCACAATCCTTAGTACAAACTTAGTCATAACATTCATTTCACTTACTCAAGATGCTAGTACTTACTCTACTCATCTTTTTTGTATATACAGGTAGAGTAATTAACCTCAGACTCAAAATTAGAGGCCACAGCTTAAGATCAGGCTGTAAGTTGATAGGAGGAGACTTGAACAAAACATCTGACTGACAGCAGGACGTACCATCATAGGTACCCCACAACGTAAGGGGAGTAGGGAGGGCTATTTGAAAGAAAACAGAAAGAAAACTTCCCCCCCATCCCCTCCCACACAGCCACTGGTGCGCTCAGCCAACAGGAACTGATCTCTCTGCTCATCAACTTGGTCTCTACACACCTACACCGCTGTTAACAGCTATTCCATGGCCGCCTCCTCTTCCCAGAGGCAGAAAACTAAGTCCTTCGTTAAGCAGTCTTTCAGCCGAGTATGCAGCAATTAATTTCTACTACAATTTTTATTATAGTCAGTAGTTATATCATGACAATGCATTTTATGGAATTATTATTGAATTATATAATTTATATAATAAAAATTACATATATCCATATATATTTATATATTATTGAATTATTATTTATTGAATCATTACACTATAGAAGCTATCTGTGCTAGACATGTGTAATTGTCTAAATTCTATACATGCTATTGACCAACTGTTAAATATTGGAAGCGAACATAAGATGTTCAAATCAACATGGGTGGATTTTGTTCAGAGAGCTACTACTGTTACCTACTACTGTTAGTTTCATACTTTCATTTTAGAGACTCCTGTATCAGGAAGTTATATAAATGGAAGGACAGATCTTTAAATAGTTTGTATTATCATGGTCCCATAAAAGCTAGATAAAATTAGACTAAGACCACTGCAAGCTTTGGTTGAAGGTCTTGAACAATTTTCATTTATTTTTATTTTACGCCTTTATTATTCACATTATTGATAGCACAAGCAATGAGAACGATTCCCCCTCCACCCCACCCCCCGCCCTTCCCATTTGGTCAGACTTAGCAAGCATCAGCTGTTTCAAACAAAAATACAATCCATGTACCAGTTCTCAGTAGTAAAGAAGCTACCGGTATCACCCAATAGGCATGAATTTCAGTTCATGTAAACCTCCTATTTCTACATTGATCTGCCCTCAAGCAGCATGAAGCATCTAAACTGAACTGACCTTAACTTATCCAAAGATCATTTTCTTTCAGATAAAATGAAAATCCTTATTCAAGAGACTCCAGAACTTACATGTGTGAACCAGAAGAGTGCACTACTGAGTCAGACAAAACATAAATTGAACATGAAATTTTCATCTTTCATTAAAAATTGGAATGCAACATCTATATTTAAACAACTTTATTAACATAGTCAAGCAGTGATTAACATTCACATCTATTATGTCACATCATACAAATGTAAATACAAAATTACTACAGTACAATATATATTCTCTGCATGATCCAAAATATTTGGTGGCCCCAAAAACTCTTTAAAATTCAGCAGCTTATCAAAAATTAAAACCATATTCTATTTAAAATGAAGTTCTGTTAGCACATAGGCAGACTTCAAGAAATATCACTCAATTTAGTACAGTTTGAGAGGTTGCAGGAGGATATGTTTGAAGGAAACATTCCAACATTGTGGCAGATACAGAAACATCAGATTTAAAGCTTTCAAGCAAAACTCATACAACCTAAGTTGTCAGCAGAAAGATCCAGTCATCTTTCATTTTAAACTATTTTGTATACTGCATCCAATTTAAAATTTACAAGTGTCTAGTATTAGTAAGTCAGATAATGTACAACATAACTACCTATCTCTTCCCATGAAAAAAAGACAGTATTACACTGGAGATTTCAACAGCAAAACGAACCAATCTTTTTCTCTAATTGCTGTCCTCGCAAAAAACACCCAGGCCTTCTCAATTTTGTTGCTCACCCAAAGTAAGGAAATAGATACCTAAGGTGAAAGTAGCACAATAGAACCAGCTGATAGAAAAATGATACTATAAGCGCTGAATTTTTCGAGACGTGGATTTGGCTTACTTAAAGTATACTCTAACACCACACAGGCATTCATCTTACAGAGCCATTTTAAACTTCCCTTATGTAAGTACATTCAAGTGAGTAAAGTATCCTTATTATTTTAGCAGAACATACTCTATAAGGCAAGCAACAAGAGTACTCGCCTCAGTTTCCCATTTAAAATAATAACCTAAAACTGGCTTGCTCCAACCATTAAGTGCAAAGAGCAAGCATCAGTGGCAGACAAAAACCAGTTTCTGTTGGAGAAGAATACCTAGAAGACTGATGTATGCAAGTCATTCTGAAGAATGCATAGGTGAGTGAAATACACAGCTACGGATCAAGCTTTATTTATTCAAGGTGAGGTTACTGGAAATACTTATGTAATATATAACAAATATGTATGCAAACTACATCAGCGTCTATCTGAGATAACTGCAGGATGTTTTGCCATTTACAGCAGTCATTTCACTGTAGAGCTTAACCTTTATCTAAGATAAAAAGTTACTCTTTAGACCCTATAGAAAGCTTTATGCGTCTATCATCCTCATGAAAGAGACAGTATTGAAGCAATTAGTGTTAAGTTGCAACTTCTTTCCTTGACAAAATCTGAAACAAACCATTTCCAATATGATGTTGCATTTAAAGCATTCTTCAAGAAATATTTCAGTTGTTTGAATATGGATGCATTCTCCTCAAGGGAAGAATGTTTTTGCACCTTATCTGTTAATACATTCAATATGAATAAAATAGGTGAAGCAAAAATCATTATTGTCCCACGGTAGGTTAATTTAGAATAAGTTTAAGACAGAGGAGCTGCCTAAATGAAATACATAAACTGATATAATTAAGACACATTTTTATTAGCATGTGTTCTGAACAAAAAGGGTACAAGAGTATTCACCTGAGATAAAGCTAGTATCTGAATATTTCTAAGTAGCGATGAGTTTCGCTTGAGGAAAGCCACTTGAAGTTTTAAAATATACATTTTACTATTATACAATATATGCAGTTTAAGTAATTAAGATTGATGCTAACATAAAAGTCCTAACAAAAAAAATAAATCACAGTGTGTATCAATATTGTTAGTTACAAAATTTATGCTACTTCATAACTTTTAAAAATTATAATTATTATAAATTTTAAACCCATTCTTCTAAAAGTGATCTTTCGAGTACAAGCTTTAAGGAGCAATAAACTAAAGCATAAGAATTAGCTTATTACAATTTAAATATATACATATTCACTGATTTAGAAAATAATCAAGCTTTGGAAAAAATTTACAAAATTGATTATTTTTGCTTGCACTGGTTAAAATAATGAACTATTCTAATCTTTTTCCCTAAATGAAAAGGGCTGTTTCCTGAATGTGTAATGAGAAAAATTTAGTATTGAACTTCACTTAAAACTAATTTAACAGCAATTTAGAACTGCCAAAAAGATTCATTTATAAGGATTTTAAATACACTTTCTGTTACCAACTTAGGTTGATCAGCAGCTTTTGTTCACTCTCAGAATCCTTCAAAAAGGGAAACTCAAACCAGGAAAAAGGCATATATAAAAACAGTAAACACTGACCTCCTGAGGTTCCTACAACAAAAATATTCAAGTAGAAAATCTACACCATTACTTAGCAGCGGCTATTTCTGTAGTTTAGCACACTAACAGCACTTTACTCAGTGTGTAAGGAGCAAATGAAGTAAGCCGTGCTTTTAGCATGCCAAGAGGCAGAAACACTGGAATGTAACAGACAAACTCACAATTCTACCAGTATAAACATTCAGTCAACATTCAAGAACTGTCACGACTACACCACAAGAATTAAGATGCTTTTTATATATCCCATGATGCAATAATTGAATTATAACTGTTAATGCTGAATCAGAACTTTTCTTACCTCACATTATACCCTAAATGGCTTCTGCAAATCTCTGCGCTATATTATGCATTAGGAATACGGTTTATTTGCTTTAAAGTATACCATGAGAGAACTTACTGATACAAAAGACTATTTTGTCAGTACTGTTTATTTCTGCCTTCTTTTAATTATCTTCCTTGCTGTTATACCAGATCAGTTCACATCTGTACAAATACCTCTTAAAATATGAATGTACAAAAGTGGCATCTGAAGCTAATCTGAGGTGAGGTGGAGTGGTTTTATTTGGTTAAAGGGGCTTTCTGAAATTTAAGAAGTTTAGTTAAACTCAGATTCTAGCTGTTATGCTACAGTATTATTTGGGTAGGTTTTCTATTCTACAAATTTTTTAATGTCATTTCTCTGAAACTCTTCCCTAATGTTCAAACACACTCAAAATTAAAGCAAGTTTGGGTCTAAAATAATATCCCACCTTGCTAAATTTTAAAGGTTTGGGGGTTTTTTCCCTCCCAGAATTTAAAGTGTTTTTAGTGACTATTACTAATTTACTTCAGAGTTATTAGTTAAGAAGGAATTTTGTATTTGCTACCAAAACAGTGTAATTTGAAAGCAAGTTATCACATGCAATTTTGACCAAATTGAATGAATACTATGTACTAGCATTACTGAATGCACTTCATACAGTACATGTCCAAACTATTCTTCAGGCATAATCCATTAAAATTTGCAAAGCCAAAAAAAAAAAAAGGGGGGAGGCATGTAAAACATGCATGCTATCATGCATTAAAAAAAAAAAAAAAAAAATCAAAACTCTTTAAACAGCATTTATAAGTTCACACTCACACAGCTCGAACTTCAGTGCAATGGCTAAATCATTCAACAGTCAAAGAACAGAACCATGCAAAGAAGAGCAAGTTCTTAAAAAAAAACCCAACCACCAAACAAAAAAACCCTAAAACTGTTATCCAGTATCCATTCTCCAATGCAAAGGTGAGAAACTAAATCTATAAAAAGGCTGTTATGGCTTAATTTTGTTTTGCAGATTAATTATGCAGCACTTGAAAAATGGAAAGGTGTGGCTTCACCTCTGACCAGCAGAGTTAAAAATCTCTCCATTTTCCTTTATCATCATGGGATACTCTTTAGGCAATCTAAATTATTAAAGACTTGCCACTTTCAGATGGACACAAGATCAAGTGTACCAGTTAGGATTTCACATTCACAGTACATAAGAAAATACACATGGAAGGAAAAGTAAAGGGTTAACTTAACAAGGATTTATTCACAGGAATACATGTAAGTAGAGAAAAAAAACACAACAGAAAAGCTAAACAAATGAAATGAAGAGGATCCAAACCAACTTTCACTCCGTAGCTTTAAACTTGCACCCTTGTGCATTTAACTACATCACAAAGGGCCACCAACATGCGCCGATACAGTGTAGATACCCTGCATTACATCCATTAACTTAAACATCTCTTTAAGATCATGCTTTGAACAAAAAGAAAGCATAGAGGGTAATATGTTGAGTGGGAATAAACACAAATATAGCAATCGTCATCAACTTCTACAATTGTCTTTATGTGCCAACTAACATTTATGCAGCCTTTAACGGGTCTTACCATGTAACTCATTTTTAGAGATTCTGATAAAATCACTAGTATATAACCATGCAGAAAGCACATCACACTGACAGCACAGAGGCAAATATTTTGCACAGCTATATCAGCTTTCCACATTGTGCAGGTTACACACAATACAATATCAATCTTATTCTTAACAGATCCTAAAAAGGTATTTCAAGGCCTAATTGTTAACTACAGTACTTTATATCTATATTCTTAATAAAAATAAAATCCACAGAATCTTAAAAAAGGAATTTTAAATGCAGGGCTATATTGAATTGGTAAACTGCAACACAAAACTGGCGCAACATAGGTAAATGTATACCAATTTCACTCTATGTGATGCAAGCATGCTACTTTCCCACTAATTTAAATTACTTCTGATCACTATGAGCCAGAACGCATGCCTGAACCTTAAACTGCACGTTAAGAATAATGCCTTACTCTAGAAATTAAATCTAATGAAGTACAATAATCAGATCATATCCACTACTTTAATTCTTTTTTTAATGTAAAAATTAAGATGTCAATCTTTCCTTTGAAATGTCCCTCCCCTTACCCCAAAAATGAAAGGAGTGACTCATTTGGCAGCTTGCAGGTTGCTTCATTTTATCCAAGTTAACCTTTATTAATTTACGATGGGGTTTCTACATTGTACACTGCAAGCGCCTGCTCCTAATACAGACACAAGCTGCATTTTAACTGTACTAACTTCATTTGTGTAGTTCTTCATTAACATGCAAATACCTAGGAATCCCATCAAGCAGGATGAAATAATGTAGAAAACCCTTACTTAAAAAAACATAAAAGAAAAAAGAAAGCCTTTTACTGTTTGTGACCCCCATTCTTAGGTTTCCTTTATTGTGCGCAAAATAGTTTTCTTCTTTACGTATCCCTATGGTTCAATTATATGGTTCTTATTTTGGTACAATTCCCCACAATATTCCAGAATGTGCTGTTTTGTGACTAGATTCTTTTTGTTTTTTTTTTTTTTTTTTCTTCTTCACATCCAGTGCAGAGTTGTAATAGGAGACAGATTTCCACCCACAAAGGCTCCAGATGTTAAAACATTTCCCAACATCGACTTAATACAGTGACGGCAACACCTCCCTCCCGCCCCTCCCAGTAGGGTTGGGATTGTACTGTATTCCCTACTGGTTTACCCTTCCCCCCAGTAAAGGGTAACATTTTCCCTGGGTGCAGAGGCTCCCTCATAGTCTCCCAGACTGAAGGACCTGTAAAAGGAAAAGATAAAGGTATAGTTAAATCTTTCCTTGAACCTTAACTGACAGATCTGTGCATAAACAAAGAGCTTTTTTGCCTTTTTTAAGCAGTAGGTGCCAACCTTTAACTTAAACCCCAATTTATGCCTAGATTTTCCCTCTTAAGTCTGCTTAAGAAAAGAGTCAATTTATATCAGGTAAATTATTATTCACGGAACAACAATGTATGCTTTAAAGCTACACTGACAGTTACACTATTGTGGCTAAGCTTAGATTTAAGATAAAAGCAGTCCTATATATTCTAAAAAGCTTTTCCATTTTTAGCACAAAAATATGAGGTAGTTATGACATTGAGAAAGAATATTAAACATATCTGCTACTGACCTAACAACTTCACTTTCAGGTGGATTAAACAAGATAGCCATAGTGTCTCCTCAGTTCAAACTGAGAATAATGGCAAATTTTATCCTTTGAATTTCTCTTCATTAGGAGTAGAAAACACCCTTATGTCACAACTAAAATGCCCTCATTGATAAATATGTAAATGTTTGACATTGGTTTATTTTTAATCCATTGTTCAGATCAAACATGTAATTCAAACAGGATTTCTTATGTCACTGACTTTGAAAAAATTTTAGGCTGATTTTTAAATAGTTGTCCATTCAACAATAAAACAGAATTGCATGATTCACTTCCACAATTTCAGTACAAAAAATTCTACAGCAAGTATCAAATTTTTATAAAGACTGAAGGAATAAGCTTAATTCACCCTCTTTTTTGGGTAGTATAATTCTTCACAGTATCACACCAGTTTACACATGGGAAATTTGTTTTATAGTGTGCAGAGACAGCATACAAAGCAAGGCCGTATAATAATATAACTATTCTAGAATGCACTATCATTGTTCTTTGCTGAAGTTGAATCATTCTCCACACAGAACTACAATAATTCTGAATCAGTGCACAAAATGGAACACGGCAGTAATAAACGCATCAGCCTCCCCAAAACATCAAGCTCTACAGTTACAGTAGAGTTACAGATTAGCATAACATACTTTATTCAGTGCAAAGATCATCTAGTATGTGGTTAGGAGTATATTTGACTTCTCATGGCTAAAGTGTGTTAACAAACTTGCTTTTCTATCCTGGAGGAGTATTCCTGCTTAGACCACATCTGCCATCTACTAATTCATAGGACATAAGGGAGCTGGTGTCTTTAGTGTGATGGCTTGAGGATCACATTCATCACTTTGCTTATTAAACCTGAACTGGCACTTTGTTATACCTACACTTCCAACCTTATCTTGATACACTACCGTGCGTATCATACACTCACTTTTTCTTTCTTTCTTTCTCTCTCTCTCTCTCTGTAAAAATAAAATAACGGAGTCAGACAATTGCTTTTGCTACAGCTACCATCATTTAGGTATACTATCATCCCTTTTTTTCCCTTCTTATAGGAAGGAAAGATATCTCATCCAGCGTATCTGAAAAATTCTAGTCTGATGAATTAATTATGTTTCATATAATACAAACAGGGAGAAAGTCTGCTATACAGCTCCGTTCAGCAAAGAAGATTTGTGTGCTTACCTCTAATTATGGGACTGCAGCTACAGTGCATGAGGTTAAACTCCATAGTAAGCTGCAAGGCGCTCTTTTAAGGGAAGAGGAAACTGGTCAGAGAAACGCCTCCAATTCTCATCCCCAACTTGATTTTTAAATCCATGAAGAATCTACAAATGAGAGGGGGGAAGTCAAGATAATCACTAAATAGTAGATAACATGATCATTATTTACTAGCAACATACACGGTAAGCCACAAACTGCTGGATTGTACATCTGTCCATTTGAATTCTCCAATTTAGTATTGAAATGCTACTAAGAAACAAAGGGAGTCTAGTAATGTCTTGCTTAACTGAAATGTTTTTTCTTTTAAGGGTGACATAGAATATAGCTACCCACACAAATTTGTGTGTGTATACATATCTATATGTATTTTTAATGAGCAAGGTGACTTACAACCTCAAGTTAGGCCATTTCAGAATGCTAAACATTTTATCAATTGACACAGTTTATATACGTTAAGATTACTGTAATCACATTTCTTTTTTAAATGTGTAATATGTTGCGGGAAGAAAGCTGAGCCAAAACTGCAGCCAGCATTTGGCTGAATGAATGCCTGTTAATTTCTAGCACAAATACAAAAGCATCCTGTGAGAGCTCTGTTTCTTTCATGGAACCTGTAAGACAACTTTCACTAAAAAGGAAGCTGTTAAAATCTTTTGTATTTTCAAAGAACAGCAATCCATAGTCAGTGGCAGAGAAAAGCCAGTGAAAGAGGAAAAAAAAGAAAAAGGTTTCAGTCTGGACCTTCCAACGTAATAAATTAACTGAAAACTACGAAAATTAAATGATACTATCAAAAAGGTCTTAGTATGTTAGCTCTGAAAACAGCAGGTTAAAAGGCAAACATTAGAAAGAACAAACGCAGATGAAATGGCTCCTCATCATAGAAAATAATGCCAAGAGAGTGAAGTTTTGTTTTTCTTTTTTAAATTCAAGGATACTGAATTGTGGAACAGTCTATCATGAACACATCCTCACAGAAAAGGCAATGTTAAAGTTAAAGCTCATGGTACCAAGTTTAGCCTCAACACAACATTCTCAAGCAGAGCTGTTCTTAAACAGCATGTAGCAATAATAACATTACAGTGTCACCAGTTAACTTAACTGCTTTTCTCCCTAAAAGAGAGCTTCCACAAGCAGGCCCACCTCTCTTTCCTAACCCAAAGAGTCTAATTAGCCAGCTGCCAAGAAATTACTGAAAATCTAAGAATGTTCAGGTATGACAAAAGGAACACTTTTAAAATCATCTTCCAGTAGACTTTTAGCAAGTGAGCTTCAGCTACAGTCTTCAGATACCTTGCTTTTATAAAAAGTGATAGAATTCTTAGGGTATGCATCAGATTTCAACACTGGCACCTCATCTACCCATGCTCTTGGAAGTGGTATTCTCTCTCTCAGCTCAAGTGCTAAAAAAACCAAACGAAACCAAAAAGGAAATACTGGACAATCCAGTTTTCTTCCATTGTTCCTGAAAGGCGTAATTATTGTTAGAAAAACATCTAACTGGACTACAGCAATCATGTATTCATGAGGGAGTAATCTAAAAAAATGTGCATGTCATCACTTGAAGAAAGCTTTGTCTCCTTTCTTGCATGGCAAAAAGCATAAAAGAATACACTTTAAAAAGCAAGGGTGTCCTTATGCCAAGTGACCAAGAACCATTGTGTCTAGTCTGAATGCATTAGGTCCCATATGGATAACTTGGAAAGAATCTGAAAAAGAGCCGCCTAACTTACTGAAGCAAGTATTCAATGCTGAAGGACCAGTGCAGAAACACACACAGAGACTACTTTGGACAATCATCACAGACAGCATTCTGGACTTTCTTTTAAGCTTGTATTTGCTGTTCTCTTCTGCTGATGCTAGAATGCTCACAGCTGTGCATTTCCTGGACTTAACGTTCCTTCGAAGGAGACTAGTTATCCGAGAGGCTAACTAGGACAGTGAGATTTCTGTCTTTGCTCTTAAAGATGGGATACAAAAGTTCTAGCTTCTGTTCCAATGCTCACACATGGCATTATCTGAAGAAAAAGTGCCAGTACTGACCCATGATCCTAGTAAGTACTGAGGAATATGCTCCATTTTTAAGAGGATTATCATGAACTTTTGACATACATTCTTCCTAAAACCAGAGATTTCACTTTACAACTTACGAGGGGAGCCACACTACTGAACAGTAACAGCATCTGTTCATGAAACTGAAATAAGTTTATTTTCTTTTTTTTTTTTTTTTTAATCTAAGACACTAGTTCCAAAACACAATATATCACATTCTGGGTGAGGTTTTTTTGCTTATTTTACACAAGGCAAACAGTCCTTTCACTTAAATTCTATTGACACTTTGTCTAGGGATGTATTCTTGGGTGTAACCGTACATTAGTTTCTTGAAACTTGCTCATCCAAGAGGGATTCTGAGGAGAATTAAGCAATCCTGAAAACTTATTTTCAGCAGGAGTAAGAGAAACAGAACAGGATACCGTGGAATATTTTTCATTTGCGATTTTCTAGATATTTCTCCAAATAAAGTTGGCATCTTTGTGGCAAAAAAGTACTGAACCATACAAATCTCATTTTCTAGAAAAAAAAAATCTTAAATATGGTATAAAAAACCCTGTTCTTCAAAATGCAGGCAAAACATAGTAGGCTGGACATTATGAAAAGCTCTCTGAGGATGATTATCCCTTCCAAATAAGATCTCAAGTGAACTTTTCAATACTGTTAAAATGTTTGGAATAACCCAAATGCATATAAAAAAAAATACAGATTAAAAAAAAAAGGCAGGATTTTTATGTTGTTTTGCCTGAACATTTATGACCTTGCAAAGAAGCCTCCATGACCACAAATACAGTAAGTGCTAACAGTGGAAATAGAAAGCAAGAAAAAAACAGAGGATCCAAAACAACCACCGTTAGGATATACTGTTATATTAGAAACATTACCTTACAGAACATGTCTCGGAGATCATCTTTTGGGCTAATCCACGATGCAACAGCATCACAAAAAAAAATAAAGTCCTACAAGATTGAACAATCACATAGGTTAGAAACCTCAATTTATAGGTCTGAAAACAATGCTTGATGTTCACTCTATGAACTATGCAGAGTCTTTGATCCTAATTCACAACTGCTTTTGTTTTTATGTATTTATTTTCCAGTTAATTCAGACAGTAACAGTAAGTTATTGTACGCCTATGTGTTCAGAAATAGAAATAGCTAAGTGTAGGAATAGCTTTGTTTAATCAGGTTTTTGATTAAATAAAACCACAGTTAAAAAACCCAACAACTCTCCCCTCCCATACCACAATTGTCTAACGTTAGTTATTTCAGTACACATACCAAGTTCAAGAACCAATCACCTTAATAACAAGCAACAAACTCAAGACCACAGTCACAACACTCTCTCTCTCACACATTTCCAGTTGGGGAAAAAAGCTGTTGTATTTCTTTAAGCAGAGCCAGAAGTTTTTTCTGGGACACACAGAATGTTTATCATACAGGTTCAAAACTAAAGCCACCCCAAAATCCCTATACTTAGTTCATCTGCATTACCTCCTACTACACCATTAAAAGACCAGTCTTAATTTTGTTGATAACGCACATGTTTTTTGGTAGGAACTGAGGATAACAACTACAGACAAGGAGAAATGGGATAATGAAAACAGTCCCTAATTATCCTTAAGCTATGTGAAAGAACAAATGGACAGCAGAAGAGGGAAATGCTAAGTACAGAATAAGGCATAAGTGAAACAAACTGAAAATTTCAAAACAAGGTAAAGGCTCAATTCTTGTGTTTCAGGAAGAAGAATTGCAGGCAGAGGAAAGGGAAAATCACCTTCATTTTCCTCTTAGAAAATATTACATTGGTACAGCTTTACTTTGGAGGTGTGGAGACTAAAGAGCAAGTCATATTCTATGCTTCAGATGTACCATTTATTTTAGAGGGATGCATATTCCTTGTCACATTGACTATTTAAGCAATATATCCAAAGTTGAAACAGAATCTTCCTTACCCAAGTTTTAAGACTGAAGGGGTGATTACTGTTTTTGTTCTGTTTCTTGTTTTAAAAGCCTAGGTTACATGTGGAAAATAGGTTTAAGTATGTCAACTTTTGCCATAAATTTTCCTACAGAACCTGAACACAACCTGACAGAAGTATCAAAATACAGTTATTTTAATCAAAGTTCATTGTTTACATATTCTTTGTAAGTAAAAGACAAAAACTGAATTTAACAATACTCTTCTCCTTTCCTTTGCTAGGTGGTAATTACTGAAGCATCGTGAGATGTATAATTCGCAATATAAACATTTTGGCCTCCTTGACCTCAAAATAAAGCTACATCATGTACTGCAGCAAATCACATCAAGCTGAACTTTTTCATACTCCATATACAGCTTTCACTAAATTTTACATGAGTAAAGAAAAGAAGTTAAGATCTATTCATGTATCTTACTTGGACTACTCCACTGGGGTTGACCGAGATCATGGTACATATCCCGCGGAACGCTGAATCCTTTTCCTCATTGTCTCTTATGTTTCGCAGAGAGGTGCACCTAGCAAGTTGGAGAGCAAAACTTAGCTAAGTCTATTACTTTTTCTTCAATCAAGTCAGAACTAGATGACAGTATTTGATGGAATAGGTCACACTGATAAGATGATCTGAAACACTATTTTGAACACTTAGAAAAACACTTGTTGCACACAGTCTTTACTAGCATATTCCCATTAGGCATCATCTCCAGAATATTGTTCTCCTGTTGCACTATACAGAGTTAGAAAGTGTGACCTGTATTCCATTAAATACAAAAGAAACATGGATCTGAAATATTTGTAGAAACTATCATAATTCGAAACGGAACATATAATACTATCACAGTATGAATTATGTCAGATACCACTTACAGAACAGTTATTTAACTTTTACAGCAGCAAGCAAGCTATTTTATACATAACAAATCTATAAACATATATTCCTTACAGCAATTCAAGCCTCAGACTGAATTTTAAGTAAAGTAATGCACGGTTTAAATTTTACAGTATTTGCATGCATTGTATTATCATTCTGGTGGATTTTAAAATGCTCTTTCATAATCAAGCTTTAACACAGCAAGCATGTGACAATCTTATCCCATGCATAAATTAGTTGTTAGCCACAACATAAAGAATACATGACGGTGCTACTAAAAACTCACAAACCTGATAGGACAAGATTAGTCACATGGTTGGCAATGATTAAGGATTGAGATTTTGTAACCAACTGAAAATATATCTAAAAGTGAGATAGAGAGAAGAAAGAAAGAAAGAGAGTGAAGAAAAATGAATTAAAAAAAAAAGATTGAATAATACACACCAGGGTCTTATAAACTGCTGTAGCATGGGGGCCACCTCTTGAGGACAAACGTAACCAAGACGACCAATTGTTATTGCTAAGGTAACGCAATCACGGTTATACACCACCAAACGCCAACCAAGACATGAGCAAATGAGGGGGGAGGAGAAAAAATAAAGAAAAAACAACAAATAACTCAGAAACAGAAACCAACAGAATCTGTGTATGATAATAAACATAAGATTTCACCAGTGCTGTTTATTACCACCCCCTAAATAAGAGGCAGCAACATATATGGTATACTCTCCAGGGTAAAAGAAAAATTAAAGAAGTAAATGAGAGAACACCAAAAACACAATTTAAAATCCAAAGGCTTTCTGATATAAGCAGTCATTCTGCCCTCTTCAGAGTAATGTCTTACAGTAAATTTACCTACCATATATTTAGAAGTTTTTATTCAAATGTACTATTATGGATACTCTTGATAAAAAGGAATTAACCATTTTCAGTTTTAGTATCAAGTATTCTAAACATTTTTTTTTCAATATTTAGAATTCAAGATTTCAATAGATCTAGTCTGTCAGTAAAAATACATTTATAAATACTTTTACATGGAAAATATTGTGGCCTATCTAAAAATGCTAAATAGATGAAACACTTCTCAAAGAGCACCAAATATTTGTTTTCTTCATAATCTCATAGACAATTTAATTTAAAGTGGCTGCAGATTAATTCTTTAATCCCAATGTTTCTCCTGTTCACAAAAGGCTTCCTCATAGAAGTCATGTAAGAATCCGACTTCTGATACCAAGGCATAAGGACACATGAAAAGCAAAATTGCTTAATCAGATGATTAGGTATTTCGGTTCTTTGTTCCAAGGGACAGACTGAAGAAAATATCATCGTGCAAATGTGTTTTAATGGTGTTTGCTCAACTCACAAAAGATTAATCTTTAGAAAAAGGAGAGGGTGGGGAATAATGTATCAGGATTACTTGAAGCAAAATACATGAATAATACTAAAATCCAGCAGATTTATATGAAGCAGAGAAAGGAAACCTATGTTCAAGGGACATACTATGCAACACTCTAATTAACAGGCATTTGTGAACAGTTTCATGAAACATGCAATAAAGCAGATGATGCTTTCTCCAATAAAAGTTTGGTGTAGGATATACTAGCAGTTTGAAACGTACTCATTCCATGAAAGCTGCAGCTCACTGGTAATGTACTGTTTTGCCCTGACGTTACTCAATTTCAATATGCAGTGTCTAAAATTTTTGGCAAATCTAACATAAAAACTGCATTTGAAGTGCTACTTTAAAATGAAAATACACTTTTAAGTTTTATCTGTAAGTTCTCACAGCTACAGTCTGTACAAGGAATAGTAACCTCTGTCAAAGGCCAACTTTTTGGCGTGTACTGATTATTTTCTATGCAATTACTTTTACTTAAGGTGGTCTCATGTTTCCATAGGAGAAGTGTTTTCATAGCTCATTACATAGCAAGCTAAAGCAGAAAACAGTAATGTTCTTGCACATACTAGTGGCATGCAGCACAATATCCCACAACAAACTTATAATAAGTACACCACACTCAACATTTATTTGCAGTTATGCATCCACATTTAAAGTAACTATTAAGAGAATAAAAAAAAAAAAAGTCAGTGTTTGAATGCTTCCAGAAATTCTCTAACAATGATGGAAGCAAACATTTAAGTACTGGATGCCTCTCAGTTACAGGTATTACACATCCATCAGTGCAGAGGAAGGGGGTCAGGGGAGGGGCAGGGGGAAAGAAAATTTATATTTCTATACTATTCCATGGTATATTTCACAACAAGTAGGTATTTGCTCCAAAATTATCTTTCAAAAAGTAGTACCTGTAATATGCCAGACAACTAGATAATTTTTCCTTCAAGTTCACCTTCCATACTAAATGGGGGGAGGGGAGCAGAGAAAGTGCAGCTTTTAAGTTTAGAGACTACCGGAGGAAAAATACGCATTGAAAATCTCTCTCCAATTTATCTCTTGCTTAGCCCAAAAAATGTAACTGTAGCACTGAATTTGCATAATTTTCAATCATGTCAGGTATAATGACTAAACTGTCATTTTCTTACAAGACAGTTAGTTTTCAAACAGGAAAAAAAAAAATCTCAATTAGTAAAATAGTAAACCAGAAACCTGTAAAATTATTAATAAAGTTTTGCTGAAGTATGGAAGGTGCTCTTCATACCAGAACGTGCCCTCTATAAATGCAAAAGAAACAAGCCTCAGAAATTCTGATTCAGCAAGGCATTTGGGGATTGCTCCCAATTTGGAAAGCAAAGCTGTGGGCCAGAACATAAAACATGCATGCCATTATTAGAATTCTTTTCAGAAATTTGTTATTAAGTGACCAGGTAATAGAAGTTACACATAATTTCAGTTATGTTGTGGTAAAACTGCCATCACAGATCTAGATTTTTGTGCATGATATTACAAGTTTATCTTAAAAAAAGAGTGCATTTTTTGTAAATTCAGAGAGTTCATTATTTGTTTTATATATGCAAATTACATTTGTTTCAAACACTAGACACATATATACAGTACACGTGTAAGGACATGCATATATTAAAATCAGTGTGAGCTAAGTCTTTAAGTGTTACTGCATACATTTGTCATTCAATAAATAAAACTGGAAGAATACTTAATTAAACAGATGATAAATACATATAATAAATGTTATAAAAGTGAGAAAGCAATAACTTTAAGAATCTAGATATATGATAGATGGTTTGCTGCAAGACTGAGACTTGTAAGAGCTTCTGCAAAACAGAGTTGCTTTTGCTTATAAAAGCCAAATACATAGCAATAAAATCAGTTCTGGCGTGGTTCCCCTATGCAATTTTTTAAATCATTATAAAAAAATCTCTAATTCCCTTCACCATGTATGGTTCATTTTTTGGGTACCTGTGTTCTCTAACAACGTCTTTGGTGTGTTGGGTCTGTTAATTATTTCTACAAGCTGGTGCAACACCATTGGAATATAAGGCTGCATCTCTATACCTGAAACAGCCAAAAAAAAAAAGGTTCAGAAGAAAATGACCATTAATATACATCATCTAAATAGATCCGGTACATTGAACTTACTACCAAGGACAAGAATCTCAAATTTAATTTAAATTTTAACATGAAACTATCACTAAAAGAACCCCCCAAACCCAGACAAACCATGCTAAATGTGCAAAGATTCGAAGAAAAAAATAAATCTTACCCATCTGGATGGAGATTTCTCCAATTGCCCAGGTGGCATTGTTACAGACAGAAATGAATTCGGGGTTTAGGTTGGTTCCCAAAATGGGCATGAAATCAGCTAGAAAGAACAACATTTTAAAATCTCATCACACAATACAACCATCCTGTCCCACTACTGTAAGATCATGGGGGAAAAAAAGAACAAGTTTTTTAAATAAATCGTGTAAGCCTATTTAAATGCTTGGAAAGTGTTACACATGAATGAACAAGAGCTCTATTTCTGGTATATATCAGATTAACCTGGATTTTAGAACCGAAACATATCAATGCAAATCTTTTCAAATTATGATTTTAAAATGTTTCTAATAGGCTTTATCTTTATGTAACTCTAGAAACTTTTTTTCTCCCCTTCCCTTGCTGGGGCGGGGGGAGAGAGGGGAAGAGGGAAGAAGAAAAAAACACAGCTACAAGTACTTCTAGTTTTATAACATAGTCGAATAACCCTCAAATCACCTGGATAGCTATGTATTCAGCTGTGCTTGAAAAAACAGTGAAGACAATCATGTCCTTGATTAAATTTTAAGAAAACATTAGTCACAAAGATAGATTATAACATCTGCCAAATAAATTTTAAATTCCAAGCCTATCCAAGCATTCATTTGGCAAGTTAAGTGTATCTCAAAAGTATCTGTGGGAAGAGACAGCAAATATCATGGAAGTGTGTAACTGATGCTACTTCCCTACTAAAACTAAAAATAAAGCAAAAAACCAAACCAAAACCTACTCTCTAGCCAAGTTTTCTAATTTTTATATATGTATAATTTTATGTAACGATGGATTCTAGTAGAACAAAAAAAGCTATAAATTCAAGAATTTATCAAAGCAAGCAACTATTCTAATTGAAGTCAAAGTACACCTGTTTTGCTGTTTTCCAGCATAACAGGTAGCTTGTTACATTATAAAAATCAAGAACAAAATGAACTTTTGCACTGTCGACAAAAACAAGA
This sequence comes from Aptenodytes patagonicus, assembly GCF_965638725.1. NCBI lineage: Eukaryota > Metazoa > Chordata > Aves > Sphenisciformes > Spheniscidae > Aptenodytes > Aptenodytes patagonicus. The sequence goes on from NC_134982.1 coordinate 29,659,237, forward strand.
ACATGTCTTTCAAACACACAATTCGAAGGAGAAAAGACTACAGACCCTTGCTGATAAAGGAAAATGAAAACTTACAACACCATGAAAACGCAACCCACAGAATAGGGAGCTTAACAATGGCTAAACCAGCCTCTTATCAGTTTGTAAATCAAGTTAATTGTTTAATATGTAAAAGAAACCTACCGATGCAAGGCTTAACATGCTGAAAACACGCCTTTGTCAGATCACCTAACAATGCAAAAGAACTCTGCCGTACCTCAGGCATTTTATCCTAAAGAAAGGAAGAAAAAAATGACAATTCTAGAAGTGTTTCTGATTGTCTTAAGAAAGAAAATCCTTGGATCAAACAGGTTACTCATCTCACCTGCATGCACTGGTACATTAGTGTCAGGATATTGCTGCGAGCCACCAGCTGTTCAATGTTGCCTCCAAGTCCTTCAGCTAAACCACTGAGTAAATCAAGAGCCACAATCATGAAATCTTTATCTGGAGCCTCATATTGGTCTGGCTGAGCATTATGCAACTGCAACAAATAAGGACACATTTTCAAAATGAGTATTAGATTTTCTCAGGGGTATGCATAAAAAAAAAGTTTCAGAACTGCAGCTTTATTTAGATATTCAATGGTTATACTGCAAAGCTCCCTGCCAACCCATAACTTTACGTAGTTAATATATTGGTTTAAGGAGATATTCTGAAAACATTGGAATAGCAATAGAAAAATACCATGGCTTGTGCAAGGGTCTTCTGCACCAGATTTACACAACGCTGGTACACAGGTTCACAGTATGGAAGAAAGCCAGATTGCAAGGCAGTAGCAACTGACGACAGGCACTGGAATTAAAAAAAGAAAAGAGAGAAAACAGTCACTACCTTTCCTCACATCCCTGAAGTGCCTTTTACTTGGGAGAGGTAAATTAAAAGATATTAGCATTTTAAGTATACCCACATGTAACTGATTAAGTAAACACAACCTAGAACAGCAGTACCGATTAGCTGAGCCAAGGCAACTATCAGCAAGTTGTTACTCTCTCCTACGTATACCAGTTGAGAAAATTTCTCAGCAGCAGCACCTTCTTAGAGGTAGCCAAGAAAGCGCATACGAAACCAGTTACGATAATTCAGCCAGCACTTACACTAAGCTTCAGTATCTTGACCATGTACAAGCCCTAACATTACCTAAGAGTTATGAAACTAATTTTTCCAGAGGTGCTTTCCTGCTTCACACTGGGAAAGTACAGAGAATAGACTACACGGTCTGGTTCATACCGTCAGCTTGTCTGACAATAGGTTTAAAGGAGGGATGAAGGGAGAGCAAGGAGAGAGAAGACAAGAATAAAAGGGGGATGGAACATTACATTTTTTTTCCTAAAAGAATCCCATCAAAGAAAACACTCCAGAATGGCAGAAGAAAAATCTAAAAGATTTCTGCTAAATCTAATGACATTTCCTTAGTCACAAAGTTTTCTTACTATAGTCAGAATATTTTCTCCATAATGGGAAACACCTAACGCTGTCAGCTTTTATAGTCATACTTCCTAGTAGGAGCATCTTTAGTAGAAAGTGTAATTCCTAAAAGAAGTTGATAAAAATATTCAAATTTTAACATCTACCTCTAATAAAGGGAAGAGATCTTTATCTTCATCCTTCAACATGTTCCACTTCTGGATTAATGGTGGCATTAGCATCTGAATATATTCCTGTTAGGATGAAAATGCATCAGCTGCTGAAACACTTCACTGCATAGTATTTTATTTCCAAGCTAGAAAATGGATGTATTAAGAATCGATATATATTCTACTTTTCCAGCAAAAAATCCCTGACATACCATAATTCAATAATTGTTGCAATACGTAGAAGTAGTTTAATATTAGAATTTAAAATCCGTGTCTTAAGATTTTCTGCTGAAGCACATAAGTACCTTTGCAGAGTGAATCTTTTCCTCCAGGTTTGTTTTCAGTCTAGCACCTTTTAATAGCTGCCTGGGTTGTAACAATTCTATATGATTGCCTCAGGGCCTACGGAAAATGATTTTACTAGCAATGCAATCTGGCTGTGCATCTGCCACCTGCTTTTCTCCATTTCCCATTGCCCTGATGCTACAACCCTATCCCCCCAAGTTCCTGAAACTCAAGCAACTAACCATCCAGGAAGAAAGTAGTTTCCTATCCCTCCAGAAGGACGCACTTACCCATTCTGTATACAGCTGTTGCATCCTCCCTGCCACTGGACAGCCACAGTCACAAGGACATTGAGCAAGGCATCCCTATAGCACTGTTGCTCCCAGAAGGTATCTTAAGAGCCAACAGATGCTGCCAGCTAATGCTGTGTCCAAAGATACAAAATTCTAAGTGACTGAAGAAAGTCCCACCATCACCAGGAGCTCCCATTTAGCTTCCTCCTGGTGCTGTCAAATGTCAAGGTGGCCAGGGCCAGAGAGATACTGAAAAAGAGGTCATTTGGTGGTGTGGGGTCTCAGATGGCAAGTAAAATGCCATGGACATAACTCAAATTGTTTTATTCTAGTGTGTCTATGTCATGTGAAGCACTATAGAGAAATAAAACAAGTTTCAATAACCATCATAAGAAGATGCACACGTGAGATGTATGCATATTCTATTAATTAATATACGTACACTAAAAAACCACCCAAACCCCACTGTTGGCCTATGTGTTATCTATGCTTTGTCCAAAGGATTCTGTTTTTATATACAAAATGAATGCCTGTCTCACTCTCTGATAAAGCAATTTCTAGCGATGATGTGCTCCAGTACATTGGAAAGAGGCAGAGAGAGCAGCTTAGCTATACTAAAAGTGGTTACAAAAACCAGTGTGGTCACTAGAAATTAAAACACATATTCCACCAATTTCTCTAAAGTACCATTGCATATCAATATTGATACATGTATCTCCTCTGAGCTGAAAAATTCTGAGCACGAGAAAAAAAAATCACGATGAGAAGCACATTTCACAAGCCACCACACACACAATTGTTTATTCAAAACGGCAAATATTTGTGTAGTGGCCAATTACATGCAATCTATGTATTTTACCTGTAAATATTTAGTATTATCAAAACCTACATAGAAATATCAGCATTTCTGGTTTATAACATGTAAAGCACACTACAAAAAACACTGAACCAGTTTTTCAATCACGATGAGTGCTTCTACAGAACATAAGGTATACTCACTGGTTTATTTAGGTGATGTCCTACAGAATCTGCCAGAGTTCCTATAGCATCATAAAGAATGAGCAGGTTTTTATGCTGGTATTTACTAAATGCAAAGACCAAAGTGTCAAGTATATATGCAAGATAAGGAACAAGCTCTGTACAAGCCTCCTCTTCTAGAGTAGCAAAGGCACTGAGGGAGAAAAAAGCAGGTCAGTTAGTATCTTGGAAAAAACAAAACAAAATGACCTCAAAAATGCTCCACAATACCCATTTCTGTTTAAACATAAGACTGTATATAGTCCTCAAATTCATCCAAGATATGTTTTCAAAATGGTATTACTGAGATAACCTCAATCTATTTTGATTGAACATGTAAGGATTCAGCTCCTACATTGTGATGAACAAAATTAAAAAATATTGCCATAAACCCCATTATGTATACGCAGGAAGCCCCCACCGAGAAAAGCATTACTGTACACAAGTTACAATACACTAACTGAAATAGTAGGAACCATAACAAAAACTTGTTTACTTAAGTTAAAAATGGCCCACTATCTTGAATATATGCTGTAGCTGCACTTGAAGCCCTAGTGCTGTTGTGCCACTACTATGCCAACATCAGCCAACATCAGTTCACTACATAGAAAAACAGATACAGAAAGACATGGAAAACTAAAAGCAAAGACAGGGGATGAACAATTTTAGCCAGCCTTGGTCAAAGCACATCGTGGCATCATGAAAACTTTTCAGGTTGTCTGTCAAGTGTTTGAACAACAGCGCTAAAAAACCAAAACCACCCAAAACAAACACCCCCCCACACACACACTGACATGCTACTTCAGAGAAACATTAAGGAAAGGAAAAAATGATGAGCTATTGAAGATTTACTGGCCTAGCTTGTGTCAACAAGATTATTATTAGCCTGTCCCTGCACTAAAAATGCATGCATCACCACATGAGGTGAACTATCCCCTCTATTAGTGTGCTACCAAATACAGAAATGCCTTTTTCTTAACACAATGCAACTGTGAACACTTAAGTGGCTAGCATTCTTATTTTATTTATTTATTATTTTATTATTATGAAGTATTATTTCAGAAAGGCATAAGATGTGAGCAGGAAAACATGTTTCAGTAAAATATCTTTTTGGGTGTCACCAACTAAAGGAGCAATTTCTCAACAGTAAGAAATTAAAGTTAGGCATCTGCTATGATACAGAAGTTAGTGATGAAAACATACAGTATCCTATGACTAATTTTCAGTTTGGTAGCCATTAATGATCTGTGCAACTATTCACTGTAGGGATGCAGCTTTTTGCTCCTCTCCAAGAAGGATCATTGTATTTCCTTGCAATTTAGAAAGCTAGTAAGTGTATTTTGACTTGTAACAGTTCTACATTTTCCTTAAAGTGGAGTTTACCAGACAGTTTATTTTTAAGCTGCAACAGTAATTTTAATGAATTTCTGCTCTAAAGAAAGCATTTCAAAACACACTATAAATCTGATATTGAGCTTCAAATAATAAAATAATCAGGTGTATTGTTATTTTTAATATTTCCATTTTATCTCTTTCTTATTACTTTAACAGTTTCCACTGCCCATTGCACCTCCTTCATAAGCACTACATAAGGGTATTTAACAACAGCAACACAGCTGTGTTCAACTACGTGCACATTTCAACCATGTTTTGGACAAGGAAAGTATGAACAGAAGTGTGGAATTTTTGTTTGTTGTTGTTTTTTGGTTTGTTTCAGTTTGTTTTTTTTTAATAGAATCTGTACATAATCTGATTCCTTGGATCTGAAAATGTGTGAAGGAAGTACTCTTGTATCACCATGTTCCTGCTCATTCAGGAAGGAATAGAAGATTATCACTATGAAAAGATAGAATGGAGCAGATGTTAAAGCCCAACAAATTTGCTAACCCAATGTATGAAAAGGTTCAGAGACAAAAAGGAAACAGTGTTTAATACTCAAATCTTACTAACTAGCTTTCATTAAGTTCACTGTATCTGTTCCCAGGCAAGGATACATCTACCCCTTTTGTGCAAAGCTTAGCACAAGAACTCTGACCTCAGCCTTGTCCTTAGGCACTACTGGTATTTGAGGGTGGGGTATAATAATGATGATGATGATGATAATAATAATAACAACAACAATAATAATAATAAAAAAATTTGCCTGTTTCAAGTGTTAAGCATACAATCACATGCAGATCTAACTCTGATTTATGAAGAAACCTTCTTGGCAGTCTGCTGTGTACACTCCTGCCCCACACAAACCGATATGTAAAAGCTTTATTTGATGAGCTTCCTGCACAAGAGGTGCACCCATTCCCATTCCATTAATGGCGTGTCCATTAATGGAGCCATTAGGTTGGGGTTTTTTTTTTAAATATCAGCAGACAAGCATGACAAGGGAATCTTATCTCCCAGGATCTTCCTTCAAGAGAAAGAGAATATCCCTTGAAATAATCATAACTCAAATGTTTTGGTAATCCTGAACTAAATATAAACACCATCAGTAATCCAATGATAGGACAGTTTTCCATTGCAATCAGTATTGACCTTATTCATATGCATATTAAAAAAAGCCAGATTTCTGGTCAATGAAACATCATATATTGAAAATAAACAAGTGTCACAAACAATTTATTTTGCTACAAGATATTATTTAGTTTGGTGATTCATATACTCTGAAAACAAACTGGACAAGAGAAATACAAATTAACTTTTTTCATGCTGTTACAACTTGGAGTAATTTGTGACTACTCCAGAAGAAGCTGCATCTACTTCAATTTCAAAGAGAAAGAAATACATTAAGAGCTATAAATGGAGTCATGCATTCATTGATAAAGGCATTCAAATAGTTTCCCATGAAAAGCAGTGTCATGGATAGCGCTTTTTGCTTAAGCTTTGGCTTACCTGCAGGCAGCTTCTTGTACTCTCTTGTTGCTATCCAGGATACGCTTTAGCAACTCAGTCATTAATGGCTTCAAGTATGTGTCTGGGGGTTGACTAACTACCCAGTGTGCATAGCGACTAAGAGTCCAGCATGTAATGGAGCGCACAAGAGCCTTTTTGTCGGAGAGGCACTGAATGAGGTGAGGGATCAGCTCTGGAAGATATGGAATCATACCCTGCATGCAGCCTAGAAGGAAAAATACAGCTCTTGCAGTACCAGCATTAACAAAAGGTTCTATTGTTTTCTATTTCCTAGAAGGGACATATTTTCATTCTCTATTACATAGGAATACATTTTAACAATATTCAAAGCAAGTCTACCTAATTTATGTTCAGTCCCAAAAAGAAACCTTACATCAACAATAATTAAAATCCCCAATTAAATTTACATTCATTTCAACTACATTTCTACTTCAGTGCTTCCCCAATCTCCAGAAATTCTGCTTTATTAAATGGAGTATGGCAAGTACATGTATGTTTATACATACATGAGTTTTTAACACGAGTTTATAAAGCTTGGAGGTCCTACGTCAGTCTACTCAGAGTAACCAAGACAACAAGTAGAGAAAGACTCGGTCGTGACAATGAATCATCACATCATTAAAAAGGATTCCTTAAGAAACTTAAATTTCTTCTTGTTTTCTCCTAGTATCATACAAATACTGACCAGCAATAAAAACTACACGTTTCAAGTCAGCAAGGGCAGTAATAACAGAAGTACTAACTTTCACCTTGCTTGACTTGAAATCAAAACCAACACAAAAGTTTTCTAGTAACAAAGAAAAAAGTATGTTCACTAGGCACTGTGGGAAGAAAAAGATAATCCAGGCATGGACCCAAATGTATTCCTTCAGCTTGCAAAAGGGACAGAGATGCTGGAAAAGCAGGCAAAAAGCCAAGCAAGCCTGTGAGTAAGTACAAAGGAATGGAAGTTATCATATTTAAGTTGGAGAACCATCCACAAAAAGCAGCTCAGGGCACTTAAGTCACACGAATGGTCTTCTCCATTTCTGAAAACACTTAAATGAAATGTAAGGCTCAAATTTATTAAATATTCCTCTTCTATGAAATCAAGGTAGTATCTCACGAGAGACCAATAAGTATATGCTGCAGAGTTAAGAAAGGGAGAAATAACAGAAATTATCTAAGTTATTTAGCCTCCCAAACATGCATAGATTTGAAAATGAAAAATTAAATAACTGCAGTCACCAATTAGTAGATGTAGAGATTAATCACCAAAACCAAACCAGCTAAGGACAGACACTTGTTTGCATAACTAAATTCACCTGGAAGGAATCACAGAGCTGCTTTAGAACCAATCAAGAATTCAGCAACCTGATATGCACTGTTGCCTTACCTTCAGCAATTGCTCCAAGAACAAGGATACCAGATTCTTTAACTACCCATTCGGGATGGAAGAGCAATTCCTTCAAAAGGGGCAAGATGTGTGGCAGAAGTTCATCACGAAATACATTGGCTAGGACATCTAGAGCAGCAGCAGAACATTTCCCTGAGGGGAATTAACAATGTTAATCCCTGCTTATTATACAAGTAGTTGTAGTTAGGCAATATAATCCTCATTCTAACTTTGAGCTGCCAGTGGAGTCTCAGGGCATTACGAGGAAAGATACTTCCATTTCATTACAATACACAGTGATCCACCGTGCTCTGGTGCAAAGCCACAGCTCTTACAAAGCCAGTTTTACAGCACTTAAATAGCCACTAAAAGGACTTACACACTGGGGATATTAAAACACTCACTGACAGGAACCACACCATTGTATTGCAGCATTATATACACTACATGATTTCAGGATGGCATAACACTAAGGAAGAGGGGGAAGGTCTGTGACACGCATAAAACATACTGGAGGAACTAAGGAGAAAGGAGAAATGGCCTAAAAATATTAGCATTTGATTCAAAAGAAAATGCTTAAACATGATGCATGTCTCAGCAAAAAAAGGCAAAATCATCCAACTCTAGAGAGTGAAAGGAATTTGCTGGCCTCTGAGCTTTTATACCTTACTCCTATTCTGTGATGCACCAATATAAAGAGGAACACCTCAAAATATGTTTGAAAGTTTTAATCCCATATTTTTAGCAAACAAAAGCTCATAAAAGAAAAATCAGAACAACTGCAAAACATGATTCAGCAGTCCTTACTCTGTTTTTCTGCTGTGGTGTTGTCATGTCTAGAAAAAATAATGCTAAGGTGGTTTTATAAAGAATGCTCATATTACAGAATTTATACTGCACTTTTTGCTTATTATGATCTCAGTTCCTTCTTAATCTGTCATAAAGGATCCAACTGGTCTCATTAGTAATCAATGCTGCTAACTGTCAGGCTGCGCTGATGCTTCCTCTCTGTTCAAATTGGAAGTCAAATATAGAACACTGAATAAGAAATAGGGCACACAATTCTGATTTTCAGATAATCCAAATTCTCTCAAGTCCAGATGACATTATGTCAATACAGATTTCTTAACTGTTCTGCTCTTTCTCTTTCAGGCCACCATTCCTGGACAACTTTAGCTTCCTCACCATCTTAATCAAAACTGTGATGACCCTCTGTCATTTCAGCTACTTTTTTCAGAAAATATGTATTTCATTCCGCAATCTCTGCACACAGCAGTGACAAGAACAGCATTATGGATCTAAAACTGTATTTTCTTTAAAAAAGAGGCTTTACGGAAACAAGCATATTTGCACTCATATCTTCTTCTAAAATAATAATAATAATAATTTATAAAATTCAGATATGTCTCAAATTTTTTTGACCATAAGCTTCAAGGTACATTCACCTGTTGTGAAAACTCAGGCCTTAGAAGAAAAAAAAAAATTATGTGGCTATGTCTAAATCTCAAAACATTATTCCACAATGAGGCTGCTTGCAGAGTATATTTAAGTCAGACTTGTCAGAATTTCACTAGCTATTTTCTATCACTGAGCTTAAAAATCACTTTGTGGAGTTTTCTTTCCTTACCACATGGCCTATTTGGCCTAAAGGTCCTATGACCCATACACAGGCCATCAGAACTGCAGTTTCCTCACAGCTATGTCCTCTCTTCATAACTGAGGTACTATATTCTGGTCAGAAGCAAATTCCTCAGATAGAAAAGAACCAAAGGTAATGGCCATCAGTAATAGCATGTTCACACGGAAAAAGAAAAAAAAAAAACCCAAAATGAAACACACAAACCAATTTTAGAGGTGTCATGGTTTAACCTGGCAGGCAGCTAAACACCACACAGCCGTTCACTCACTCCTCCCCCCGCAGTGGGATGGGGGAGAGAATCAGGGAAAAAAAAGTAAAATTAATGGGTTGAGATAAAGACAGTTTAATAGGACAGAAAAGGAAGGGAAAATAATGATAATGATAAAAGAATACACAAAATAAGTGATGCACAATGCAATTGCTCACCACCTGCCAACTGATGCTCAGCCAGTTCCCGAGCAGCGGCTACCGCCCCCCGGCCAACTCCCCCCAGTTTATATACTGAGCACGATGTCACGTGGTATGGAATATCCCTTCGGCCAGTTTGGGTCAGCTGTCCTGGCTGTGCCCCCTCCCAGCTTCTCACTGGCAGAGCAGGAGAAGCTGAAAAGTCCTTGACTAGTGTAAGCACTACTTAGCAACAACTAAAACATCGGTGTGTTATCAACATTATTCTCGTACTAAATCCAAACCATGGCACTGTACCAGCTACTGGGAAGAAAATTAACTCTATCCCAGCTGAAACCAGAGGGAAGACTGAAGTAAAAAAAAGCATTATTAAGCTTCCTCCAGCTATCAATGTGTAAGAGCTTTTTTTTTTTTCAAACTGAAGTTAAACAGGTGATACATGATTTTTATTATCTTGTAAAATTCTAAGTCCAAAAGTTCTCTTGAATTGCACCCAGTAAACATTTGTAGCTCGATCTGCCACATTTGAAATAAGAAATTAACTTGGCTAGCTTTTGCCAATACAGTTACCTAGTCAAAGTGTCATCTGAAAGACTCCCCCTCCACCCCATCCACCAATTATGTCAGCAGATAGTTCTTTTTGTATTCAAAAGCAAAGACTCGGTATTCCTATACATAAAGTCCTCTTTTTACTGTGGTTCTTGTATTATGTAAGTAGCTCTATTTTAAAACAGGTTACACATTACTTTGACATACTTAAATTCCAGTCAGAAATAGTATCATCATCATCAAGTTCATCATCATCATCGTCATCATCTTCAATACCATCTTCTTCATGTTGCTGAGCCACTGTCCGTGAACGATGAAAACGAGGTCTTATGTCCTGTTCACTATCTGGAATAGCTTCGTCTTCTTCAACATCCCCCTGTCATCAAAATGTTTTATCAGATAAACTAGTCCAACTATATTGCTCAAGGAAGTTAAGAATGTAGTTTTAGTTCAAGATTTTACAAGCATATAAAAGATTCACATCCCACTTGTGCTGTCCAGCTAACTAAAAATGCCATTGTTCCTGCATTCTGCTGCCACATTTACCAGAAAAATGACAGGAACATAGAAGCAAGAGAGGTAAGCTCCCACACAAAGTATCCTTCTTGTTAAGAAATTACTCGATGGGAATGAAATAGAAAGAAGAAGTGATAGAGAAATTCTGGTACACAGACATATTCTAAAATGTAGTGATGGAAAAAGCCATGTATTCAATTTAGAAGGCATTAGAACTAATTCTGAACATTTTTTTTAGGCTGCATTGTTGCAGTAGTGCATGTGTAATAATATTCCAGCTCTGCCTAAGTTGGGTGGGAGGGGACAGGGACAAAGCAGGAAAGCCCACTGATTATTTTCCAACAAACATGGCAGCAGTCGCATTTAGTATTTGGAACAGGACACCTTGCCCAGAAAGCTAATTCTCCAGTGAACAGATGGTAGACCAGATCTGCCCATTCTGATCTGAATCATTCTGATTTACAGGTCAGAAGCTAACCAGGTATTCTTACAGAGTAAAAGAAATTGATGCTCACCTTCAACAGAATAATATCGATCTCTGAATATTTCATACCATTTACCAGCACAGGTATCAGCCTACAAAGAAATATTGATACACGTCAAAATAACACATAAAAAAGCAAGCCAGTTTTCAGCTACCTGGGCCATAATTTTGGTTGTAAACCTCACCCCCCGCAACCCAAAATAAAAAAACCCCTTACTCTGATAACAAAAGCTAGTACCTAAACCAAGCTCCATTTCATAAGGTTCATCAATACTTTGTAATCTAAAAAAGTGTTAATTTCAAATTACAAACTTTTAACTAGAGGGTAGCCAGATGGCACAACTGAGTTTTAAACTTTAAAAAACAGATATTCTTCCATATGATGAATTTATTCTGAAGCACCTTTCGGAAATTAAGCCTAAAGGTTTTCAGCAAGAATTCAAACTCCCACAATATGCATGATAAACAAGTACCAAAAGTTGGCTCTCATCAATAGTAGTTGTCACTTTATTTGTTTGTGGCTGAAGACTCTACCTCACCACTCTTAAAGATAGAAGCCTAACTACATTAAGCCCTCCTATCCTTTTGTTATTACTTCAATAAGATGTCTCCAACATTGCACAGATCTTGACTAATCTGTATTAGGATTTCACTTTGTCATTAAACTGGTTATGGGACTCCAACTGTACAGATGTATAGCTAAAAAAAGTACTAAGGGAAAAAAAATCAAATATTTCACATAAAAACACATTCTCCACAAAAAAAAAAAAAAAAAAAATCCATAAAAGTGTGTATTATAAGTCAAATCAAGCTACTAATGAAATCACTGTGGACTGACCCAGCACCAGTGACAGACTCAATCTCTCTATATTCTGCAGCTGAGGAGTATTGTTTTTGAAGGTACCAGGCCAGCAATAACATTCACGCATTGCAATGGCACATCACCTTCTGAACTTTCAATGAAGGAATAGTAAGTATTCACATTAACACCAATTCATTGGCATTTCTGCAGCATACGTCATGAAGTATGCAGGAGCTATATATTTTATAAGAAAGTCCACAGGAGCAAAATGGAACAAGATGTTGATACCACATGAACAGGTTTTTGGAAGATCTTGTCCTACTTTTAATTCAATATTAAAAAAAAAATTAAGATTATCATCAAGTATTGACAAACTTACATAGCTCCCTAGTCAAATAGGACTCACCAACAAATAAGTTGCTTTCAACAAATATGTCATTGAAAGATCATGAAAGAAATGTAATGTTACTCTTATTTACTTGTTTTTCTAGAAATGTAAAAACTTTTTAAAAAAAATTAAAAAAATTGAGCATGATGCTGTTGCAGTGTCCATGTCAGCCAAAAGAGGTTTAATACTAGTTGTTATTAACTAGTACTTAAAAATTACTCTTATTCTCAGTCTAAACAGTTCTTAGCCAGCAGTTAATAACTACTGTTATTCTCAGTATAAACATGAAGTGTGTTGGGAAGGGGGTGGGTAGACTCAAGAATTGTGCTATCATTCTTTTACCTTTTACAGGAGTGGGAATTAAGTAAAACCATTTTAAAACTTAAAAATTATTTCTCATAACATTGGTTCTCCTGTTTTTAACTCCTATTCCTCCACTGCTACAGTAGGTGTTTTAATCTCAATTCTCTCCTTTCTGATTGCTTATGAAAACTGAAATTTTGCTGATTTTTTTTAATTGCTTCAAAGCTATACTGCTTATTTTTGCTGAGAAGAACGCATCTCTTCTGTCTGTGACTCTGTTCTTCCAGTCAAGATCTTGAGATAACTGCCCTAGTAATTTCAAAAACCTTCCACACATGTATAAAAACAAAGAGTATCCATTTACTGGGAACACTGAAGAATTCATTTCCTGTTGCAAAAGACTTCAGATTAGTCTGGAAAAAAGTTACAAGCACTGTTGCAGAAATGCAGATGTTTAAGTCTCAAACACGGACAGTCATTCCTATTCAATCAAAGATCTACATTTTGAGGCACAGGATAACTTTTTGAAACTTACAAAAAATAGTTTTTGAAACTTAAACTACTATCAGGCTGCAGAAATATGAAGGAACACATTTTACATGCTTTCTTCAAGTTAAAATAGCAATTGATATAAAATTGATTCCTAAATCCAAATGATGTCATGCCATTTTGTTATGCTCTTTAGAAAACGGGGAACCCTTTGCATGACTATGCACATAGAAGCATTGCACGGAGATGCCTACATCAGCAGTAGTCAAGACAACATGTTCTTGGTACACCAGATATTACAGGTAATGCCATGTGGAGATTTTGAGCTTAAGTGCATGTTAGTACATCTTTGCATTCATCTGAAGCTTAAGAGCCTGTTAAGCTTGAGGTAAAGCACCACAGTGACATGGTTTAGGTTGCTTCTGGAGCTCGTTGGGTCTAAAACCCTCAGAAGTCTTTTCAATGAACTCTGTGCTACAGCCATTTTTACTATGCACATGAACTAGCTACAGGAAAATTCTAAGCATACTGCAAGCTAGATACAGTCTCTGTAAGAGTAACCAGGAAGAAGTCAACTGATTTAAAGATGACTATTTCAAAATAAATAGGAGTTGTAATTCTTAATACTTACTTAGTAAGATGACGACATAATACATCTTTACAAATTGGCTGTTCAGCCAAGGTCAGCCAAAACTCACAAGCCTCCAAAGCCACATTTTCATCTTGGTCCTGGGTCCTCTGAAGCATGTACTACACAATATAAAAATAAATTTCTTGTATAAGATAGAAGTTTTAAGTGTCCAGAAGAAGCTACCAACATTGTAAAGTGTGTTCGCAAAACCAGACTATGCTACCATAGCAATTTTGTTTCTTTGGGGTGCGGGGAAGAAACAGACATAAGAGACTACTTAAGGCTATAGTGAGAATAAGCTAAGAAAATTCTTTCTTAATGCTAGATGATTCAGATTCTAAATTTCTTCATTGCTTAAGTGAGAACATTATTACCAAGAAACTGCAGAGACCCAAGATAATAAACAGCAGTTCCCTGTGAATAGATTTTTATTTTTAGTTTTTTACTCCTCCTTTGCACTTCTGAATAAAAAGGTACAACTATACCCTTAAGAAGATGGAAATACTTTGTATTTCCAGTACCATAAAAAAGCTTCCCTTCCAAATCTTGATTACCTGACAGGATGTAGGTAAGTAGAACCCGTAACAGGGGGGGGGGGGGGGGGGGGGGGGGGGAAAGTCTCACATTTTTCTAGCATGAATGCTAATTCAGAGATTCAGTATCAAATCTTTAAGCTTGCTATTAATATTTAATCCTCCTTCAACCAAAAATAATCAATACCTGCATAAACAAAAAGCCTAAGTAGACTACTGCTACATCAGTTTCTTACACACAACTGCCAAAACAATTTAGGAAAGAGTCTTGCAACTTCCAAAATAGTAATTTCTGCATTCTTCCATGTCAGCCCTTATTTCTGGAACAACTGGTTCTTCCATTCATTTTAGAAAACCTCATGGAAGTCCATGCAGCTACCTTTCCTCACACATGGATTTAGAGCAAAAGAAATCCTTCTTCAGTTGCTTCAGAATACCATTTTATTCTCAAAATTAAATAGAATGGGGGGACCTTTATTACCCTTATGTGTTTCAGGGATGCAAGACTTGCCACGAACACACCCCTTCCTACAAAATTGCACTAAATAACAAGCTTTTCCTAAAGGTTCACTATTGTGATTAAGAACCCACAGTAACAGAAATACTGCTCTATTCTGAGCTGTCAACAGATTGCAGCTTGGAAAAGTTGAAAAATATCCTACTCATTGTAAGCAAGGCTTCCTTAATGCACCTTAAGTTAAAGAGATTTGGCATTTTTCCCCAGAGGGCTTGAAAATCCACTATTTTGTTGTGGATTTCTTATTTGTCAGGAAGACAAAAACAGAATGACAAAAAGTAATCTGTTTGAAGATGCCCCTCACACTGTCATTTCCTCTTTAAGTATCTATTATAAGTATTATACTATATGCTTCATGAAGTTAGATAGCAGTAGATCGAAAAGGCTACTTACACTCAGTGGCGTAAGATAGCCATACACATAGCTTGGAAATCATAGCAAGAACAGTGATCCTAGTAATAGAGCAAAATGTGGGAAGGGCATTTGAAGGCTTTTTTTTTTTTAATATTATCATGCCAAATTGTAATAAGTACTTTTAATGATAAGCTATGAAGTTCTACTGACTTTAGTTGCTTCATTGCAATAAACTACAAAATAGCATAGGAAGATTATTCAGTACAGTTTTGTGTACTCTGTAACATAAACAATGTTGTGCTAGTCTTGTTAAGTCAAACCAGCAAGAAAAGAACAGTGGGATACACAAAGTGTTAAGAAGAACGCATCCTTTGAGCAGTAACAGACATGTCTTTATCTGAAGAAAGCAACAGGATGCAGAAGTCAGTATATATTTTTATATCTATATGTATTTCTACTGAGAAAGATCTTACGAGCCATGTGTTTGGATAAATATGCTCTGTGAGCATAAAAGTGCAATCTAATAATTGAAATGTTAGGTTGGTCTGCTCCTAACATATCCTGTTACCAAGTTCTCAGACAAAAAAAAGAAAAAACATGTGCTTCTGCTCACCTGGAAGTGCATGCTCAAAAAACCCAATGAAATCCAAACTCAGCCATTCCTGTATGCTCCAGGTATTTGGCAAGAAAGTTAATACTAAACCTGTCTGCTTCAAAAGCATGATGCCTGCCAAGGCCTTCTTAGAATTACTACTGGATCATTAACATTCTTAACTACTTTAAAAGTGATTCTCCATAAGCATAAAGAACATCATGTAGATACAACTTTCTCTCTTTTAAGACTTTCTTTACTTAGAGCAGCCATCAGCAGCAGCATTCAGCTTGGAGGCATTAAAGCCCCAAAGGTGCAAAACCTGACTCATTTGAATGCCGAACAATAGTCAGTTCTGGGATATTACATTTGCACATACCAGGATGTACACAGAACTGGGGAAATCAGTAACAGTAGACAGTAGTCCCAAAACTGAAAAAGACCTAACAGTCTAAACTTTATGTTACAGAACAGAAAATCACTACTACTGTCTTTTGTAGAGAGGAAGCCTAGTAATAGTTTTCCCAAAAGCAAAATACCAGATACCATGAGAATATAATCTTGGGTCTTTTTCTGGTTGGTGACACCATTTCTACCTACAAAGTCCAGAAGTTCCTTACTGATCTTAGGAGGGTGAAGAGCCAGAGAAGTTACCACTTCTTGACAATATAATCTCCAAAGCTTTATTCTCTCTCAAAAACCAAAAAATCTCTCAACCAAACAAACAAAAAACCCCACCACCAAGTACCAACATGTTATATGAGAACATGTCTGCCAAGACTGGTGTCAAGGCTGTGTCGACAGCTGGCTGAATATGAGCCAGCAGTGTGCCCAGGTGGCCAAGAAGGCCAATGGCATCCTGGCCTGTATCAGAACTAGTGTGGCCAGCAGGAGTAGGGAAGTGATCGTGCCCCTGTACTCAGCACTGGTGAGGCCGCACCTCGAATACTGTGTTCAGTTTTGGGCCCCTCACTACAAGAAGGACGTTGAGGTGCTGGAGCATGTCCAGAGAAGGGCAACGAGGCTGGTCAGGGGTCTGGAGCACAAGTCTTATGAGGAGCGGCTGAGGGAACTGGGGTTGTTTAGCCTGGAGAAAAGGAGGCTGAGGGGAGACCTCATCGCTCTCTACAACTACCTGAAAGGAGGTAGATGAGGCACTTAGGGACATGGTTTAGTGGGCATGGTGGTGTTGGGTCGATGGTTGGACTCGATGATCTTAGAGGTCTTTTCCAACCTCAATGATTCTATGATTCTAAGGAATTCCAGACAACATATAGGAAGACTAGACAGCAGGCCAAGGCTGTCAAAGGTCACCTCAGGTTTATGCATCTCTAATGCCTGCGTCCAGGAGCAGAAAAACTTAACACCTTCTTTTTTTTGTCTGGACGTAGTCCTCATGGAATTTGACACTGGCTTATGACCCACTTGTCCACATGAAATCTGCATGAGAAACATTCTGATCTTAGCTATATTTCCAGTCCGGTAAGTAGCATATGTAAACGCTACCTAGAAACTGCCAGTATTTCCCAGAAATGTGGAAATTACAGCTCAAACAGTTGAGTAGACAAAAAACCAGAGCTGATTGGTCCTCTAGTAGACAAGTCTGCACTCATCTAGAATGGTAAAGGAACTATCAAGTGACATTAACCTCTACAACTGAATGCAATGGGAGGCAATGTTGTTAGTAGCTCAAAGAGCATCTCAGCTATATAAAATAACATGCCTTATCCTTGTTATGGTCAACACATCCGAAAAAAGTGACAGCTTCAATGTGTAAACTGTAGTAGTAATAGCACTAGCACTAGATTTTTAACATGATTTTCTCACTTGGGGTCAAGCAATGCCTGGCTGCTCCATAGTATACCTGATCCCAGCCATTTCAGGATCAATCAACTTAACGAAGAATAAACAACCGCCACATGCATTGCCTGTCAAACACAATGTCAAGTTGGAAATTAGCTAAGAAGAAAGTTTTGCAATCTCAGTCTTGAAGGGAAATAAAGAGTAGGCAAGTGCAAGAGTAACATATCTGTTCTGATGAATACTTTTTATCTGTTATTACTCCTGCAACCCCAAACAGGTTTCAGCACACAATCTGGGAAATGAGACTCACCTCAACTATACTAATCATATGAGGAAGCAGGCGATCCATTCGAACTTCCAGCAACATTACCAGAGCACGGCAAACATTTTTGCGTACTTCAGGCTCCTCATCACCAGCCAGTGCAAAAAGATTCTGTTGGAAAGTAATACCAGTTGAAAAGCGTCAGTTCATCTAGTTCAACTGGTACTTAAATTGACATTACTGGCAAACTAAAGTATGCAAATATGTACTTCTGTACTCTCCCACCCCACACCTCAGAATACCATTTTATTTCTTAAAGACATACGGTTCAGCAAATGAACTCTTCACTCTCAATGCGTATTGTACACCTAACTAAAACACTGCGTAATATTAGCACTGGCACAAGAACAGTATTTCCTGGATTTTTTTTTCCTCCTAAACATAAATGAAGTTCTGAAGCCAGAAAACTCCATCAGTACATAACAGCAGCAAATCAAATACTCTAGATAACCCAAAATACCACCCTTCTAATCCATGTTCAGCAGCAGTATTCAGACAGACCCAGACAGACTCAGTGACATGATGAACCCTGTACTGCACTTTCTGTCACAGGTAAGTGACAGACTGCTGCCATTAGTTTTAAACCTTTATGCAACAAGAGTTTCCTCTACTTATGAAGAGGAAGCATCTTTCAAAATACTGTTTTTTGGGCTTGGAGAGTGCTTAGACTAATCAACTCTGAGCACAAGCATACAGAATGAACTTCAATCCATGAGGACTGAAGCTAAGAACAGGCAACCAGAAATGGGGAGTTTGGGTGCAGAGGTAGTTGTAAAACATAATTCAAAACTCTTGATAAATCAGATGTGTAATTTGACTTAATCACCCAAACAAGAACGCACACTCACCTCAATAAAAGAATCTATGTGCAACATAAGAGCTTGAGTTCTGCTGATGATAAATTGATTGACGCATGCAACAGCGTGAGACCTACAGATGGAACAGTTAAAATATACATTTTTTCATGAGTTAAAAACATTTTCTAAACGGTACATAGGCATCAAAAACATAAGGAAGAAAATTACATTGTCCAAACATCTTCTAGAACAAATCTGCAGATCTATAGTACTACCAAGGAAAATTACTAAACCACATTTTAAGTACCACCTTATACTCTGATATATCTAATAAATATTTAAAAATAAAGTATTCAGTAAATAAAAACCAGAGCAGGATGACTACATCTGGCATATTTGTTCTGAACAGTATGTAAGGATGTTCTTTTTGGGTATATTATGATTATTGATCTTCTCAGATATTAACAATTCCATACAAGTCAACACAGTGAAATTTTAGCATGCCCTTCTTCATTGTTAAGTATCCAACTGCCTTTGCAATATTTTTAGTATTTAGTGAGACCAGTATGTGTCAACAATACAGTTGTAGCTTAGAACAAACACGTACTTGTAGTAGGATACATACTAAAACACTTGTGGTAGAACCCTACTAAAAAAATGAGGCATTGGTTCTTGTATTCCATTTCATGCAAAGCCATTACTTACAGGTCTTTTTCATTCTCGGAGATACAAAAGTTAAATTCCGTAAGTAAAGGCACAAGGCAAAACTACCTGTAAAAGCCTTTGAAGATCCATTCAAGTATTTTTACTAATCTAACTCCAAACTTCTATTCTGTTCAGACATTTCTTGGAAGACTGTTTCATAAAACGTTGTTCAAAAGTTGTCTCTTGACACATTTAAATACAAAGTATTTTACTGACACTACTATAACAGTTTTCATACTTCAACACTATGTACTGAAACCAGGCTGTGGGTCAGCAGGTGGCCTGCTTTAAACTTGAAACTGGTTTAACAGTCTCAAAGCCAAAAACATCGCAGCATAGGAAAAAAGTGAAAAGACTGTATAACATGTTAAGGAAAAAAGCATGTTTTTCTCCATCTCTCCCAGCTCCAAAGAAGTATTAAGCTTAGCTTTCCACAAAGGAAAGTTCATGCTTTGTTATATATTTTTCTTAGTG
Organism: Aptenodytes patagonicus; assembly: GCF_965638725.1. NCBI lineage: Eukaryota > Metazoa > Chordata > Aves > Sphenisciformes > Spheniscidae > Aptenodytes > Aptenodytes patagonicus. The sequence continues at coordinate 29,679,036 of NC_134982.1, forward strand.
TGCACCTATTTTAGGTGAGTTTCTAAATCTTATTTGAATCCTATCACGATATATTCCAAGTTACACTCTTCCTCTTGGTCGTCACCATCTACTACTGTTGGCAATAAAGAATTGCCACCTCCAAATTGTATCATCTTCAATATAATTTTCAAATAGGAGTTAAAAAACATGTATCACAGAGAATCACAGAATGGTTGAGGTTGGAGGGGACCTCTAGAGGTCATCTGGTCCAACCCCTCTGCTCAAGCAGGGCCACCTACAGCCAGTTGCCCTGGACCGTGTCCAGACAGCTTTTGAATACCTCCAAGGCTGGAGACTCCATCACCTCTGTGGACAACCTGTGCCAGTGCTTGGTCACTCTCACAGTGAAAAAGTGCCTCCTGATGTTCAGAGTGAACCTCCTGTGTTTCAGTTTGTGCCCATTGCCTCTGGTCCTGTCACTGGGCATCACTGGCAAGAGCCTGGCTCCATCCTCTTTACACCCTCCCTTCAGGTATTTACATACATTGATGAGCTCCCAGTCCCAGCTCTCTCAGCCTTTCCTCATGGGAGACATGCTCCAGTCCCTTCATCATCTTCATGGCCCTTTGCTGGACTCTCTCCAGTATGAACATGTCTCTCTTGCACTGGACAGCCCAGAACTGGACACAGTACTCCAGGTGTGGCCTCACCTGGAAGATGAGGGGAAGGATCACCTCCCTTAACCAGCTGGCAACAGTCCAGCCCAGGATACCATTAGCTGCCTTTGTGGCAGGGGCACACTGTTGGCTCATGTCAGGGTAAAAGCTACACTTCTTTGTAATAAATATTAGCAATAGCAATATAGTTCTGGATTTTTTCTTTTATCCTATACTTCTGTTAATTTGGAGAGCTTAATACAGTTTTACAGTGAAAAGATGATGAACCCATTTAATTTGATTCAGCTGAAAGATAAATAGCTTTCTAAGTTTTGGTGCAGTTAAAGCAGAAAAAATTTTCTGCAAGAACTCAGAAACTATTGTCAGCAAAAGAATTTTGACTCTCCCATTGCTGAAGTCATTACAAAATGAATGCAGAATTGTTCTTTCTAATCAGAATATTAAGTTCTAACCACAGCATTGAATTTTTCATAATAATACGCAAAAACTTAAAAGAAACAGCTTGATTTTCAAAACCAGAGGCTGATTGTGTATTTGGAAGATGTATAAAGAGGTGAGATTGTTGTATTAACAAAGCAGATAAACATGGAAATTACTGATGCATGGAATCTCTGTGGACCTCTGCAGGAGCATTTAAAAAAACTAAGCATGTTTTAAACAGATCTACAAAATAGCAACCTTGCTGCTCATGTAAAGAAAATTTTAACAGGTAACTGTACTACAACACCTAAATATACCTTATTTTTGGACTGCTGTGCTTGAAGAACTGCAAGAATTTAGGTATCATGATATTGAGTGGTCGGTCCAATACATCGCTATCTAAAATTTCAGCAGAATCTTCACATATCTTCTGAAGAGCGCCAAATGCACCCTGTTTAAAAAAAAAAAAGTCTCTTCTTTCACATTCTGAAGAAAGCAAAATTTCAGGTTTTGTACGGAACAGCACAACACAGTAAATGTAGCTAGTTAACACAGTAAATGCAGCTAACTAAACATGGAGTTAAACTGAAACATCCTTAAAGGCTTTTTATTTAAGCACTTTATACTGGCATCTGTAAGCTCTCAAGCTGGGTGAGTCAGTGGATAAGTGGTAATTTTAATTTTAGCATTCAATGCTCATCTATTCAATCATATTTTTAAAACTGCTTAAAAGCTAGTTCTTATTTGAGAAATAAATGTCCAGGTGCAGAAGTATCCAATTTAATTACATATATAATTGTATTCCCCTTTCGTGGTTTGTTATGGGGCAAAACAGAATTCTGGATACGATGGTCGATTTGAGTTTCATTTTCAAATGTTTTTTTCTTTTTCTTGAGAATGCAGCACTAAAACACTGCATAACAGCATGGCATCTTGGACCATTATCCTATCTCTGAGGATTATTTTATACAAAATGCTTCATACACTTTCATGGAGACAGTATCAAGTAACTAAAATTGTGTGATCACAGATTTTAATTTTTTTAACTCGCACAAGGCTTTTTTCCTCCTCGTGGTTTAAAACAATTCACTTGCTGTTTACTTATTTTCCTTCACACATACTGAACAAAACAGTTCATTTCACCCTGATACAGCAATGACAGATTGCTTTTCCAGATTAAGTTACAAGAGGAATGAACACTACTTTTAAGTAAGAGAAAATTCAGGGTCAGCTTTATGATGCTGATGCCTAAAAGATTAGGCATCACAGAGTGGTAACTTCAGGACACTACTCAACTGAGATGCTACGACTACCCATCTGCAGTCTTATTCTGCTTTTATGCAAAGAAAACAAATTTGTTTGAATGAACAGTAAGAACATGGAATGCAGGTAGAAGAAAAAGTATCAAATTCGAACCACTGTTCTCTGAGAAGAATATATGTGAACGTATACGCACACTCACACACAATACTATACATATACATAGTGTCTATGAAGATAGATAAAAATAATCAAATTCAGATTATAATCTTCTATTTTCTATAAGTCTCTTTACCTCACAGGTATTGTAATCTTCAGAATCCAACAGGCTGCAAAGCTTTGGTAAGAGTTCAGGCCAATTCTGTAATTCCCCTTTTGAGGCAATCGTTGTTATCAGAATGCCTAAAGGAATCAAAGGGATAAGGGAAATGAGATCTCACATATCTTCACATGTTTCATACCAATTTTTCTCATTTTTCTCCTCTCAAAGATCTAAGGAGTTAAGAAATTTCTTGTTTTGTTAAGAAGTGGCAAGCAGAAAAAGAGGAATGGTATTTGAAGGGCTTTGAAATGCAAAGGTGGGTTGTTCCTTCCTGCAATCATGAAGGGCTCAGATGTGAGAAATCAAGCACAAAGTAATTCCAGTTAATGAAATAATCATACCCAAACACTGCAGGGCAGCTTTGGCTCTAAATTTACTAATCACTGTACAAATCTTGACCTCCAGTAAATATAGAGTATCCACCTCAACTCATGTCTTCTTTATTATGATAAAAAAGCATAAATGTGGGAAGCTGTCATTCGATACACTTACAACCCAGTGGTAAGTTATGTGTTCACAACTTTACTGTGTTTACACAAAACATTAAGGACACATTCTAAGACTGAGATACCTACTAAGAGCTTACACACTACGGCAGGTCATCCATTGATCAGCTGTAGGGTTTGGCTGATTGAGAACCAGTGAACAGATAGGTCAGCCCAAAGAGTCACTAATTCTGTTTCCACCACATACAGAAATCCCAGAAAAAACTAATTAGGTGACAGGAAGAGGGAAGGCTGCTTATAAACTAGGACTGACTTTGTATGAGTCCATTTTGCCTCAAGACAAAATGAAACAGGTAGCACAATCCATTATGCTACTGACAGTTACTTCTAATGAGTATGAACACAGAAGAACTCGATACTACTACAACTAGTAATCTCCCAAGTGACAAGTGATGAAAAAACTTTCCTAAGCTTTTTCATTGAGCGAACCACAATATATCATTTTTCTTTGGAATAAAATGTTAAAATTATTGCTAAATACACAAGAACACAGAGCAACATTACAGAGCAAAGGACATTCTGGACAAGACACAGAGTAACTAAAAGATATTTTGCATCATGTTTCCTTTGATGCAATAAGGCTAGAGAACCCACGAAGACAAAGGGCAAAAATGAAGACAGAGGTAAAACACAACTTTACAGCTCCAGAAGTAGTTTGTATCCAGTTCTTTTCATAACTGCAACTGAATAGAAAAGATTCCCACAAGCCTACAAAGATCCATGGAGTCTTAAAGACTGCATTTCTCTTGAATATTATGGTCCTGCAAAGAATATCAGATGCATTAATAGAAAATACTTATTATAATGTTGCTGGACTTAATGATCCAATTCTTTTAAATTAAACTGAACTTCACAGAAAGAACAAAATAAATGAATTTTCTTGCCTCCTAGACAAAGGACTTAAATTACAAAATTGTCTCCCTAACTTAGATCTGGCACAGGTTTGTTCGTAGACTTAACATGGGTTCAGAAACAAACGTAAGAATGAAATTCCTGTATCTCCTCTGGACTAACATGTGACAGAAATTATATCATAAGTCTCAAAGGTGTAGGTAGTTTTGGAAAAGAATTGATTGAAGACCTTTTCAAGATCCTAGAAGTGGTTTCAGAGGATGACAAATGGTCTGGTTATACTTGCAATATATGCAAGCTTTCACAGCTGAAAGAAAGACTATTTGAAAACTACTTTAAGCATTCCTCCAAAAGGCTTATCGCAGATAGCAACAGGATAACCTAGGAGGAAATACTTCCAGATGCATAGGCAAGAAGTGACCTGAGGCCACTGCCCCTTGCAACAGAGATGTATGCAGTTCAGACCATACATGTCATTACGAACTTTCTGTACAGGTCTGCGGAGAAGCCATTTAATGCTGTGCTAGTGTTTTTGAAATGATAAAGAGACACTTTGGTGGGGACAAAAAAATAAAAGAATAACATCAGACTATCAAGAACTTAGAAAGGCAACAGCTATAGCATTTGAAGATTTGCAAAAGGTTTTAAAAACAATGAGGAAACACCCACATAAAATTAAGTTTTAGGCACTTATTTTCACGTTAAAAGGAATCTTCATGGGCTTCATCTCCTTTCAAATGTGAATTTTTTTCCCACTCACCTGCCACTTTATTTGGCCAGCAGGGAACAGAAGACACCAGAGATTAGCCTTTGTGGCCTTCTCTGTAACACTTCAGACACAGAAACATGGACATCAGAAGAATAATCAAAGTAAAGAAATAATGAATTTAGTAGCTTGCAGCTTTTTGACAGGTTTGGGCTAGAGCTGACAGTTAAAACAGGCCTCTCCTTCTGACCAACATACTAAGCTGCAAGGTTAGAAATCGGAAACTGAAAGTCTTTATAAAGATGGTCTTTGATTTGTAATGAACTTCAAAACAGTATTACAGTTACAGAATCTGTTGATCTTTCACTTGACAAATGTGAAATCTAATGAATATAGCAGCTGGGCTAACTGAGCAGTAAGTATACAAGAGAACAAACTCCAGAGGGATGTCAGAAGTTGTTAAAAACATAAGTGTTAATTGTCACGACAGCATCTTTAATGTCTCTGTTTCAATTACATGCAACCCCAGTTTACAGCATCAATTCTACAAGAAAAAAATTGAACATAAAGAAAAAGCAGCGATGCTTCAGTATTTTCATGATAGTAACAGGACAGGGGGAAGGTTGGAGTTTTTGGGATGGTGTTTTGCCTCTGTAGCTCCTAAAGTTTATTTCTGAACTCCTCAATTCTAAAAAGCTGAACTTCATAGCAAAATTACTCCTCACAGGGCAATCATTAGCTTTCACTTTCCTTCTGCAGTGAAGCTCCCCAGTCCTGCCACTATTCTTAAAACACTCAAACTATTTCTCCTCCTTGCTTTTAAGCAGCAGCTACACTAAGGTCCTGCCCAGACTAGAATCCCCAGAAAGTTTTAAGAACAGTCACAGACACTTCCTAAATAGACGCATTTATTTCCTGGTAAGTTTGTGGGTCCCTAACACATGCAGCCGCCTTTTTTGAACTTGAATCCCTATTTCAACATTAGCACATGGGGTTTTAAAACCTGTACCACACAGCACAGAGAAGTTCCACACTGTTACTCATTTGGGGATTAAAATAGGGAAAAGGTAAGTAAGGATACAACAACATGTAGCTACCATTTGGTCTCAAGTCACAGTTCTAAAATCAACTCTATTGCCATGCTCATTCTCCTCAGTGAGGTGACTTCAGAAGATGGGATTAATCAGCTTGCCTCCATCTTGGCCAAAAGGTATCAGCTTTTGTCTGGTTAGCACCAGATGCTAGAGACCACAAAGGAGAGTGAATGCTGAATTAAATCTTCTCTGATGCTATTTTGATGTACTTGCTCATCTTCCTCTCAGAATTCCAGAGATCTTATTTGCAGTTGGCTCATTAAATTGATAGTGCTTGAAATGCAAAAACCCATATGCATCTCAAAGAGCAGCTCTAACCAGCACATGCCAACTCGTATGCTAACAAGACAGCCTAGGTAGGTAGCAATATATTTACACCTAGATAGTACCAAGAAACCAGTGGGTACCAGACCAACCTCACTATTAAGACAGAAGGCTACAAGGATCCAACATTTAATTACTTCAAATCGGAGGGTGCAAAACATGCGCTAAATAGCAACTCTTACATAAGCATACAGTTCATCCATTGCTACTCCTCTTCAGAGTTCATACATGCTCAAATAATCCCTGCAAGGATCACTTAAAGCTGAACGGTAATTGAGCTACTAATCCACAAACATTTTGTACTAGGAGAAATCAAAGAATAACTGCTTGAAAACAAACAAATCCCCCACCCCGAAAAAAACCACCCCACAAACCATCACCACCAAACGACCCTAAGACAGCAATCCAAATGGAGCTGGAATATATGCTTTAGTCAGCTCCATTGTACTCCACTGACAACTCCTATGAACAAACAAGCAAGCATGACTCTTCTACAACCTGAAATCACAGAAGTACCCGCCAGTCAAAGACTTGTTTCTACTGTCATTAAGAAAATGGGACAGTAATAAAATTTATAGTAAAGCAGCTTCACAAGTGATGAGACAGCAGGAAAAACCTAAGGGATGAGCATTTTTCTCTAGCCCATGGTCCATAACCCAGATGTCTGGAGAAGGTATCCTATAGAAAAAGCAAAGGATTCTAAAGGAGCAGTAACTGGTAGATCATTTCGTAACAGGAATCAGCTGATACAAGCCGAATTTCTTTCTGAACTGACACCCTCACCTATTTTCTCTACTGTACTCAAATACATATTTATTTTACTTTTTTCTATTTTTTTGAGTGGACAAGGAAAATTACTACAATGACTGTAGTAACTGGAGGAAATCATATTCTCCAAGAGCAGACAGAAGAGCAACTTTACCTAGAAACATGCAAATATGCAAATATGCATATTTTATGGAAGAGGTGTACTAAAACAAAGTATCTACAAAATCAGAAATCCATGTAACAAAAAAACTTCCCACTGGAACTAGGTATCTTTAAGGTCCCTTCCAACCCAAACCATTCTATGATTCTATGATTCTATGACATTCACTTTATCTACTGTTTTCTGACATAAGGTATTTAAAAACAGAAACTCATTATGTGAATGTGTTATGCATGGTATGATGATTCCCTGAAGGGTTGTGCATGTGTGTGCATATGGGGGGCGGGGCACAGGAAATCAGCTAACAGAGGTGTTTCATTGATGCAAGTGGAGTACTGAAATAGTTCTGAAGTCAGACCTTTACCTTGTTCCTGTTTTTAGGTATAGAAATTGGCAGCAAGCTCAATTTTAGTAGATTCAAATAAACTTATGTTCAGTTACCTTTCAAGAGATATGAACTGAGTTGCTAAATCATTTCTAAGAGAACAAGAAGCAAAAGTAAGTGTGACTTTCATATCTTCACACTAAAGACAAATATCAGCCTTAAAACATGGTGAAGTTGTGACAATTATCAGAAGCAAACAGTTTTAGGAGTTTAATAACTTTTTATGTGACTAGTGCAGCTCTCACCAATATCAGTAACATTTTCAGTATGCAGAAGACGGTAATAAGAGGAAACTTACCTACAGTAGCTCTAATTAAGGGGGAGGAATCACCAATGTTGTTCAGACATTCACTTTTAATGAAGTCAGTTACCCCATTGGGAAAGTTGTGAAAATGTGCTTTTACATTATTCTTCAAGATGAGACCACTCAAGGAACGTGTTGGTTCATCTGCAACAGAAAATAATTACATTCAACCTTCAATAAGCTCATAGGAATAAGGCAGATTTCCAGAACAATGCAACAAGACCAAAACTTAGAGAGATATTAATCTTCATTTCCTTATCTCCTTCCAACTGCACCCATCAATTCACGTAGCAAAGCTTTTCAGATTCAGAGCTCGCTATTTCCATTTATTCAAAATTAGAGTATCAGTATTAAAAATTCTATGTTTTAAGAGAAAGTTTTGTATAGAGATATAGGCAAAGGAATAGATCTGAAGTCACAGGATATAGCAGACTCCTGAAAGATATTGGTCAGCCAAAGACACTCAGACATTCTGCTTATACTGACTGGCTTGCTGCAACACCGATACTGTAAGAAATCAATGACAAACCTGCTTTCACCATAGTAAGATATAGAAATGATGTAGGGACTATCAGTAAATCCTCCACCCTCTACTCCCACAGAAATACAGTGTTCAATTTTTCTACAAAATAAGGTATTGTAATCCCTTCAGATACCACCTGTTCTATTGACCTATTAAATTAATAATTAGAGGGAGAAGGAAAAAAAAAGTCTTTAAACAATGTTAACAGGTAGGTATTACATAGTGTGAACCATAAGAAAAAAGTGACAGGAATTGACCTGAACTGAGTAAGAATTTAAGTTTAGGCAATGGTTTGAGTTCTCTTCACTGAGCTCCTTTTGCCTGCAAATTTCTCTAAATTATTGGGACAAGAGGAGGAATGGAAAAAGAACAGCCTAGATTTTTCAATTATACTGGAGCAGACTCATGTTTGGTTCTTCAGCCAAGGGCAAAAGTAACTTAGTATTACTTCTGAAATATGCTGGAAGTAAGATCTGGATGTTCTACATAAGAAGGATTAGCTTATAGTATAAGGAAATTTAAATTTACAGTTTACAGCAACCCTAATCAGCACAGGAAGCGAATTTTAATTAGGATTTTAGCCACTTGCTTGAATTTTTTTGTATGAAGCCCTGATTTGGGCAAGAAATAAGGATGTTCAAAGTTCCTTTGCGCCAAGAATTAGTTTACACATGGATCTATTCCAGGCCTTCAAAACTATTAACATCCCAACAGAAATAAGGATAAGCAAAATAACAGATACAACTTTTAAATATAAAGTATTTTCAAACTAAAGTTACTGCATCACAACACCAAGACTCTCAATACACCCGCAATGTCTGACTATCGGACATTAAAGACACTGTCTATTGTGACCTGTGCTAGTTAGAACAGAAACAGCACTTTTCAGAAGAGGGGGTTTTGTTTGGCTGATCAGAAATTAAAATTCATTTTAATCAACTGATTTTGAGTGCCAAAACCAGACTGCCGTACTTTTCAATCTTGTTTTTATGTTCATATTTCAGTTCTCCTAAAGAAGCATTATTTTTCATGCTCCATAACTACAAATGTATTGATTTACAAACAAACATATCCTTTACACAGAATTCAGTAACTTTATAAACTAGGAAGCCATCCTATGCATACATATTTGAAACAATTCTGTAACTTTACCTACACCATAGGTTTTAAATACCCACCAACTTCTAAACAATATAAAAATATATTTTAGGTTTGCCTGAAATACTCCTTAAATTAAAAGTAAAATCTCCGCATCAACTCTTACACCAATATAGCATGTCAAACTCCAATTGCTTTACATGACTGTAATCCATTGATAGGTACACACATCTTCAAGAAATCCAGTCCTCCATGTATGATTATTAAGATTTAAAGTTGTGCGTGGTGAGAACGGAAGCCAAAGGAGTCTGCCTTTAATTTCCACATGATCTAAAACCCTTGCAAGCCACAATAAACCATCATCGTCAGCAGCCACAGTTAGACACAGAATACAATATTCATTCTGTATCAGGCAGCAGTATCTTCTTGGGGTGAAAGAAGTCTGAGTACCAACCGAGTCTGATTAGAATATGGTAAGTTAGCCACTATTAGTATAAACTCTAGCATGAAAATATTAAACAGTGCATTAAGGAAAAACATTAATCCTTTAGAATGCCTGGCTACAATTACAAAAGGGACAAGGCAACAGCTTCAGTTTAACCAAGCAGAGATAGATACTATTAAGTTCCTTGTGTTAGAAATAGGCAGATTAGCCAGCTGGTTTAGATAAAAATCAAGGTCATATTAAGGTGAAAACTCAGCACCATTTTTTTCTTCATGAACTATCCTATGGTATGCAGCAGCATGAAACATCTTAAATCCATTCCTTTAGCCAAGATAACAGAAAGACTACTTCATAGTAAGTGTTTATCCCACAGACCTGCAACAAAGATTCCAAGGGATTCACAGTGAAAGTTGCATCTCTGACAAATTAAAAAGAATTCATGAAGCAAGAAAAAGAAGATTAACAACAAAAAGCAAAACCAATTATCACTATACTGAGAGGTGACAAGCAGAAATCACAAAGATGGACTTAGTGCTAAACAAACACCAATCACTTGAGCTAGAGAAGCAGCACAGAATCTGATACTCAGGCATTTAAAAAAAACCCAAACAACCAAACCACAGCATAGCCAAAATCTTAATTTGAGAAAAAAATTTCTGATATGACTGCACAAGGATATTTATGGAACCCAGGGTGTTCAGAAACTTAACAGCTACACTGTCAGAAGACAGTAACGTAGGTCTGGATGGACTTCTTGCTGTAACACCAAGATTACAGGCAGATTGCCTAAGAGCTGAGTAAGACACTCTTTAGTCTTCACAGATTCTGTGATAAGTTCTGTCAGCCATATGCTTCAGCCACCAAGAAAGATCACAGTCCTGCCTCCTTTTATCTCAGTCAACCTGGAACTATAGAGTTGACAAGAACATACAGTACAAGAAAAAGAAGGAAAGCGAAGCAGACCTCTGGCATTTGATATCACCTTTGGTGCCAAATCAGTTCATCAGTGGAAGATTCCCCTCACATTGCCTCACTTTATAATAAAACCATACCACATAATCATCATTTGGTTCTCAGTAAATTTTCAATTCTGTTGCAAGACTCTAATACTAGTTCCAGGTTTTAATGGTTTACAGACAGAGCAAATGGACACATACCCACATTACACAGATATCAATTATTTTAGGGCTACTGCAGTGCTTTTAAGAACTAGAGTGTGTCCTCAAACAGCCATATGTCCTCTAACAAGGGTTTGTATGACATATTGTATGCATAGGGTGCATATGTGAAAGCAATGAGGTTTTTGTAGCTCACCTGCAAGTCCTGGTGAGCATTTGTTTCACTGTGAGTTTTCGTCCTCTCTTCCTTAGAACACAACTTCCTAGATTGCTGAAAGAACTGAGTGACTGAGATGAGGGTAGCGTTTATCCATTCACAGACTGTGATATAATGATTATGAGCATGGCTATATTTTTCCCTATTACTCTTGTGATGTTCACAACCCTAAATGTTAGGGTGAGACTTTTTCTAAAGCAAAACTGCCCTGTCTGTCAATTTCAGTCTCAAAGCTGTTAAGCCTTTTTCAGAAATAAGCTGTCATTCTGTGTGTTTTAACTAGTGATACGGATTTAATATGTACAAATACAAAATGTGATAAAAATCATGACTAGTGTCACTGTTGCACATGAAGATTTCTGATCCATTAATGAGAGATTGGTTGTCTCTTAAATAAAAAAACAAGGATCCCACCAGAGCAGTGTTATATGGGAAACAGAAGACGAATAATTTCTTCTGTCCTGATGTATAAGAATACAGTACAGAGACACCTTCATGAGCTTCCTAGCAGAAAAAGATCCTACTTTTTTTTGATGCTGGACTTTTAAGTAACCTTAAGTATAACACTTTTGGCTTAAATTGGTATGGTTTACTGTTATGTCAGAAGCAGGACTGAGGATGTTTCAAAACATTCAGTGCATCTGAATACATAAATGACCTTGAAATGTAGTGGCTAGTTTCAAATTAATCAGTGCTCAATTGACTCATGTGAGTCAAGAATTTGACACAACTGCCTAAGTTTAGGTATGTCTGTAAGACACTAAAACAAAGCTGGAAGCGTTCTGCTGACGCCGAGTGTTGCATATTTATTGAATAATAAGTAGCAACAGCTATGCTTCTGAAGACTGTTGGAAATAAAACTGAGCTGTGGACAATATGAGAAGGGTGTTGAACTGCTGACCTACAATTAGCTTTCTGGTCAGTTATGGAAGTTTCTGCATTCTAACTAATGATGACCACAGGTCAATCAGAATGCCAGAATTTGTACATGTCTACAGGCTTGCAAAAACACAACAAGTTTAAAGAACTAATCCTCCAGTTTCACTCCTACTTTCACCTTCTCTATCGTACCCCCACAAACTGGTTGTCTCAGCACTTTTCCTCTCAAATGCCATTTTATGTATCACCTTCTGATCCTGCAGTTAAATCTGCTAGAATTCTATCAAGAGCAGAATAATCCTTAATAAGAAATGGAGATTCAATGTGATGAGAGAATGATTCATTATGAAATCCCAAACTATGTAATGAACACAGGATATTATTGCAGTTTGAGAACATCTAAAAAGTAATGTCATCTCTCTTTGGTGTTTATATGTTGAGGGAAGGGGTGGACAACAAGTACCTTAGCACTAAGTCAAGCGTATAGGAAAAGGAAATTATGAGCTTCCCAATGGAAGTTGCTTAGGCAGCATTTGGCAGCGAATGAATTAGGATTTAGAGTCATTAATCTATCTGAAGAAATTACTTGGTCAGATGAACAGAAGTTTTGTCACTCTCTGAATATATCAAAGGTGAATGTTATATATTAAAACATGTAACAATCTGTCATACGAATAGCTGTTAGAACACAGGATTAATTAGATGAGTAAAATGAGGTTGTGTTACCAAATTGAATAATTCAGAATACTGTTCAGACTGTTAAGTTAAGCACAAAATACAGGACACTCACCAACACTGGTGTTGTATAGGGTGCTGTGCATTGGAAGTTTCGACTACTTCTTCTGTCTATATCCTATAGGTATAGCTTAACAGAAAGTTGTGTGGTGGCACACATGTATAGGCCTTGTCATAAAGCCGGACTACTTTGTTTCTCTAACTGATATCCTTCCTGGCCAGTAAGGCTTCTTCCCCTATAATGCCCAATTAATTCAAGACAAAACCTTCTCATTTTTATTCCTAAGCCTGTATGCAGTGTGTTTCCTATTTTTTTTTTCGTTCTGGCTAACTTTTCTGGATGCTGTAACCAGATTTTCAATTAGCAATATTAGGTTGCACTCTGGTGAATGGCAGAATAGAGTTTTGGCACTAGTGGAGGTGTTCTTCCTAAGCAGCTGTGCATCTAGCTACAATAATAAAATAGAGAGCATGGACCTGCTTTTAATTCAATACACCTTTATACAACTTCATCTTTTATTATTTTAGAAACTTGTATTTGGCTACACAAGAGTTCTTACTAGGAACAAAGGGAATGATCCTCTGCTACTTAGAGTACCACTGAAAATGAGACTATATATCTAAGAAGCTTTGAGTTGTGACCATGGGGCTCTTCCTCTTCCACGTCATTTGAAATCCATCTTCAGTTTCTTTAGTTTTCAGTTTCTACCTACGACTTCATCAGCCTCCTTTCTTTGGGGAGGGAGGAAAATGAGGGGAAACTATGAGTGCTTGCCATTTTGGAATGCTTAAAGCTCCTGAGACTTAAAGCTTGCCAGTCAGAATTACCGCTGATCAGTAGTATATCTTCCGATTCAGAGAAGAACCTCCATCACTTGAAGTTATGTAAATGCTTTTTCCTTGGAGATACCAAAATAAAAATTTTTACTGTTGAATCTGTACTTGCTTGAACAGCCAATGTGTGCCACTTCAGATGAAGCAGGCAACCTCATTAGGAAGGAATGGTGTTGCCCAGTCCAGTGCTGCAGGGCTAAGCTGTTACAAGCTGCCTATACTGAGCTGAACACAGACTACAGTCATTATTAGTACTTTACAACCCTGTCATGGCACTGTTGCTCCTGAATACCTTTTGAAAGCAGAAAGCACAGATGAGAAGTCTTCATGTGATTCTGAAGAGTGAGAATTATGTCATTATAGAAGGAAAAGAAAGGAGTTTAAAATGCTTTGGAAAAGCAGTAGTAATGCTTAGCCAGTTATTGATATTAGCATCAGACTGTGGGATCAAGATGTGCTTTTATAGGGATCTTTGGATTGCTTTCAGTAAAAATACTCAATTCTGGAGCTGGCCAGAAACACTGTGGGTACTACTATTGGTGGTATTGAAAAGTATTTGGGTTTTTTCTGGGTTATAATTCCTTTTGGCATTAAAGGAAAGGCATTTTTACTTGCACCTGAGAAGTGGTAATGGGCATTCGTTTATAAGGCTAGATTTGGCTTCATGAAAGTGGTCAGCTAACCAATTGCACCTGCCTCACCACTGCAGATAACAAACACACTGAAATTGTTATATCATCCTAACGCCTCACAGCAAGCCTGCTTCCTGAAAATCTAGAAAGAGGTGGTGATGTTGCTTCCTAGGAGCCATCACAGCCTAAATCAGACACCAGTGTGTAGTCTCATGAGTAGGAGGCACCATTTTTTCAGGTAGGATGCACCTCAGAACTTCACTGAATCAAGTACTGCTTGGTGGACGGAAGTGCCTTTAGAAATCACACCAGCAACACACCTTTCTGTAGGAAACCACTACATAGGGATGCCAGCATTTTGCGTACACTTAGATTTGACATGAGAAACAACCAAGCAACACTGAGTAGGAGAGTCTGACTTAAAAAAAAGCATACAAAGAAATACTCCTTGCAGCAGACTACATTCAGCTTATAAGACACACTAAGGAAAGGCTTCAAATAGCTGGCTAAATACCTCCCAACTTACCCCCATAAAAGTCACATTTATTGTGAGGCCAAAACAGACCTTACCCAAGACTACCTGAACTTCAGAAAAAGGCATAGCAAACAAAACCTTAAGAATCAAGGGAAAGCCTGAAAACTTCTGTCCTTTCTCTCCACAAGCTACTTGAGAGAAAAATATATTCCAAGACTCGCACCCAAAATGCTTACAGTGAACAGCACTTTTGAAGAACCTAAACCACTGCGATTAAGTACGTGAAGGCACTAAGCTAGTCAACAGGCCAAAATACTCCAAAGCTGCCTGGGAGGACTCCCAGCAAGGTACAGAGCATGGACCTGCCTCCAACATACACAAGACTCCTCGGGTGGCTTCCTTGCAGGAGCCTGGAAACAGGCATCTCCAGGAGTGTGTTGGTCTCCTCTGGAGACAAGTGAATTCTCAGATAGAAGCCTTAGACCCCTACAAGTTAACTTCCCAAGGAGTTTTGTTGATGTTGGTTGCAGGTCCATTCCCTGTAGGTCCTGGGAATTCTCCCAGGCATCTCCAGGAGTGCGTTGGTCTCCTCTGGAGACAGATGAATTCCCAGGTAGCAGCCCCAGACTCAAGGTATCTACTTGAAGAGCATTGTGTCTGTTGGGGGAAGGTCCATACCCTGTAGGTCCCCAGGAATTCTCCTAGGCATCTTCTGGAGTGTGTTAGCCTCCTGTCTAGACGTGCAAATTCCCAGGTAGCAGCCCCAGACTATTCTAAGGTAACTACTCAAAGACCATTGTGTATGTTGGGGGAAGATTCATGCCCGATAGCTCTTTGGGAATTTTCTCTATGACCAAGAAACTTGTTATTTTACTAGTTCTTTTTCAATGCTTTCCTTGTATGGGCTTCAGAGATAGGGAAAGAGATAATAATGGAGATCCCACACTCTGATTCTGGATGCTCAGAATAAGGAGCTCCAGGAAAGCATTCCTGAAGCATTGAATCACATACTGTAATCCACTGGATAACTTAAAAGTTTCTTTCAAGACTTAAAAGAAAAAAAAATACAATCCGCCACTTCTCACATGTGGTATGTATGCCATACAACTACGTAGGAGAAGCCTTTTCCTTAAATCTGCACTACAATATCCCTACAGAAGCATGGAAGGAAAGAATTAACCAGCATACAGGGAAAACCATGGAATTTTTAGTGATCTGACAAAATTCATTACCTCATAACTTGGTTTTCCTTAAGATATTTATGCACTTCAATTACTTTATGCATTGATTACTAAAACTCAGTCAGGCTTAATTTCTTTTCGTAATTCTTCATGTATCTGAACTTAAGAGAAAAAATGTTTTACTGTTGTTTAAGTAGGACACTACATATGTTATGCAGCATTTTAAACTGTAAGGATACATTAATCTAAATTGTAATACAATCGGATTCACTCCTTGGCAGTTGTTTTAGTATATGTAATAATGACATCATGCAGGACGATGGTATTGGGCTGGGGGGAGGGGGGCATTTTTTTTTTTAATTACACATTTAAAGGTACTGAACCACTTTTCTGGATTAATCCTGCTCATCAGAAAGATACCTTACTGAAACTGGTAGCTAGCAAATTAACACCTGACCTTACACAATGGTCTTTTTCTTGCTCACCTTCAAAGATCTTTCAACACCAACGTGCCAGGAAAGTTCATAATGGAATGGATTCATGAAAACTGTTCTCCAGGTCAAGTTTAAATTCCAACACTCATCAGAAAACATTCACATTAAACCCACAAGACCACTTTGGATCCCAGTAATAGTTTATAAAATGCCATTTCAAATTTTTCTTGCAGAGCCAGGTGAATTATTAGTGTCATGATTACCAGAAAATAAACTACCATATGTGCAGACTTCTACTGAAACAAAAACTTGGGGGGTGGGGAATGGGGACAGGACCTTCCACCATGGTAATGTTCCATGTCAAAATGAGGTACTCTGAATGACTAAGTCATCATACAAACAAGATCAAGAGTTGCAGAGACACTGCTCTATCTTCAATTGGTTTAAAAAATCCAAACCATTTTGGAAATAAACTTAAAAGACCATCCTTAAAGCCTATGACAGAGGCAGTACTAAAACAGTGTTCTCAGTCCCAGCTCATTCACTGTCAGACTAAAAGTTCTTCTCAAGGATTCTGATCCTTGACTGCAACAGCATTACACCAAGCCATGATCAATCCACTGAGATAACACTCTGTTGAGACCAAAGACTAGAGTTCCCATATTAAGATGGTGTGAAGAGTCAGTCACTAAAACACAATCCGAGATCAGAACAAAGGCTTTGTATAGCTGCAACACGATAGATAACTATGGCTATACGGGCCTGCAGAAAGCTACCAGGACCACCATGCATTTCTCTCAATATTTTCACATTAGCCTAGGTCCTGCCAAAAGCCCAGCAGACAGGGGAGAGGGAGACAAATGCAAAACTTTACAGAAACTGTGCACAAACTAACCATGTCCTCTGTCTCTTCTCTAAGAAGGATAAAAGGTAGATTGGAGAAAGGACATGTGTGTTTTGGGAATAAGGATGGACAATCATATCAGTAGTTCTGTTCTTTTTTCACCACATAGAGAGGCATTAGGTATAGAATCATAGAATCATTAAGGTTGGAAAAGACCTCTAAGATCATCGAGTCCAACCATCGACCCAACACCACCATGCCCACTAAACCATGTCCCTAAGTGCCTCATCTACACGTCTTTTAAATACCTCCAGGGATGGTGACTCAACCACTTCCCTGGGCAGCCTTCCAATGTTTAACCACTCGTTCAGTAAAGAAATTTCTCCTCATGTCCAGTCTAAACCTCCCCTGGCGCAACTTGAGGCCATTTCCTCTCGTCCTGTCGCTAGTTACTTGGGAGAAGAGACCGACACCCACCTCGCTACAACCTCCTTTCAGGTAGTTGTAGAGCGCAATAAGGTCTCCCCTCAGCCTCCTCTTCTCCAGGCTAAACAACCCCAGTTCCCTCAGCCGCTCCTCATAAAACTTGTTCTCCAGACCCAGACTTGTTCTCCAGACCAGTATATCAAATCTTACCTAAGAAGTGGTAAGCTTTGACACCACTTCTGTTATTCCAATTTTTTTTATATAAAACATCCACCAACATGAAGGCCATATTAGGCCAAGTAGAATGCCACATTAATTCTGACCCCATATAAAGACAGCTTCCCTTTTTTTGCTCAGAGGTGTGAAGATCACAGTCAAAGAATGGATACATGCAGAAACATAGTAGGAATAGTCTGCAGAGATTACAAAGTCTCAATTTAGTTTCTCCTTAGAGTTGAACGGAGAAATGTTACCAGAAGGCAACACAGTAGTCTTTGCTGATGCAAGTAGGCCCTGTCATCTCACAGTATGCTGATAAAACCTTGCATCAACAAAATATCGCGGCAGGATTATGACAGAATCATCACACCCAACGCTCCCTAACTGACAAATTGAATTTATGAAGATCAGAGAGTATTCTTGGTGAATGACAACAGATATCATCCTTTGATAATTTAGTGCAAGCCAGATCCACCTCTCATTCACAAAATTCAGGATGCTGTATGAGATAAAGCACGGTGTAATTCCAGGTTAAAAATAGTAAGAAGAAAACACCAGGGAATTGACAAAGTTGTCCTACAAAAGGCCAAGACGGATGAATTAAGGAGGATGCTATTTTTGTCAGTCTATTTTAGATGGGGGGGGGGGGGGGGAAGGGATCTTATAAACATTCATTTACAGAAGGTATAAACAAAGCAAGGCTTTGATACAGACAACTTTGGGAATTCCATCACTATGGCCAACAAGGTCCAAAACAAACTCAGATCTTATATTTACAGTATGAATTCTCTGTATTATGATACCTAGAGGTCCTTCCTCTGACCCGCCTCATGCTGCAGATGTCTTGGACAACTGCCTCAATGTACCTTAACTAGAGGCTAGAACTGGCCTCGGCAAGACAGCAAGGAGGCTGAAATCAGAACAGTACTTTCTCATGTTTTCCTTCAAGGAAACAGACTTGGACTACGGAAGCAAAAATGCGAACAAGGAAAGGAGGATTTAGATGCATGACTTGGAATAAAGAAGGGAAGCCGCAGGTAAGCAAAGAAAGCAACAACAGAGGCAAAGCTGATACTCCCTTGCAGCACTGGACTGTTTCAGTCAACCACACATAAAATACAGAAAGTGATCCGAGAAGCAGCAGCAGCAACACGCACATACTCTAGAAAACAACTCATTATCAGAATACAGAAGCCTATAGGATTCTGAACTCAGCTCAGGGGACACTAGGGGAAAAAAAAAAAACCAAACCAAAAACAAACCCCAACACTAAGGCAGGGCAGTACCACTACATTATCTGCCAAGTTTTATACCTGCCAAACCAAGAAGGAACAGCTACACTAACTGAGCATCTGAGGAACCTGCACAGGCTGGATCGATGGGCCGAGGCCAAGTGTATGAGGTTCAACAAGGCCAAGTGCCGGGTCCTGCACTTCGGCCACAACAACCCCATACAGCGCTACAGGCTTGGGGAAGAGTGGCTGGAAAGCTGCCTGGCAGAAAAGGACCTGGGGGTGTTGGTCAACAGCCAGCTGAACATGAGCCGGCAGTGTGCCCAGGTAGCCCAGAAGGCCAAAAGCATCCTGGCCTGTATCAGAAATAGTGTGGCCAGCAGGTGTAGGGAAGTGATCGTCCCCCTGTACTCGGCACTGGTGAGGCCGCACCTCAAATACTGTGTTCAGTTTTGGGCCCCTCACTACAAAAAGGACATTGAGGTGCTGGAGTGTGTCCAAAGAAGAGCAACAAAGCCAGGGAGCGGTCTAGAGCACAAGTCTTATGAGGAGCGGCTGAGGGAACTGGGGTTGTTTAGCCTGGAGAAAAGCAGGCTGAGGGGAGACCTTATCGCTCTCTACAACTACCTGAAAGGAGGTTGTAGCGAGGTGGGTGTCCGTCTCTTCTCCCAAGTAACTAGCAATAGGACAAAAGGAAACATCCTCAAGTTGCACCAGGGGAGGTTTAGTTTGGATATTAGGAAAAATTTCTTCACCGAAAGGGTTGTCAAGCATTGGAACAGGCTGCCCAGGGAAGGGGTTGAGTCACCATCCCTGGACGTATTTAAAAGACATGTAGATGTAGTACTTAGGGACATGGTTTAGTAGGTGAGTTGGCAGTGCTAGGTTAATGGTTGGACTTGTTGATCTTAAATGTCTTTTCCAACCTAAACAATTCTATGATTCTATAATATTTTCATTTACAAATAAATTAGTAAAAACAAGCTTCTTTCACTCAGGTATTTTTCAGTTAATCTGGACTCCATCTCACCCACCTAAGGAAGATCTCTGAGCACCATGCCTCCTGAGAAGTACATTCTAGAGACCTATACCTCAATCTTTAATGGCTTGCGATTGTATTTTATTCCATCAGCTTGCTGACTGTCTGACTTCCAGGACTGAACACTATTTCCTTGATATTTTTTATATTCTGTGATATTTATAACATTGGGGTTTGTCCAGATTCACAATGCTATCTTTAGAAATGCACACTAGTTAAAAAAAAAAAGAAAAGAAGTGCTTAAAGCTAGGGCATGTATATGCCATAGCTGCAAGCCAGGCCATGTATTTTCACTGATGAAATGGTAGCAGGGCAACACCTGTTTCCAGGAAGACCCCAGTTTAACAAGCTTTGACAGCTTAACAAGGTGCACAGAATTTAAAAACAAAACCAAGAAAACCACCACATACGTGTAGGAGTACCACAATAGACCTAAAACCAGCAAGTCACAAGCATTCAGACACAGAAGCCTGATGAAGCTAAGACTGGAAGGAAAAAGAAGTTACACTTTTTGCAACTGGAAAGTAATACCTCTGGCGCTAAAACAAAGCAAATTCCCTACACATAAGGTTTACTTCAGTATCTTAGAGGCAGGCCTCAGTGAAACAGCCAGCTTTGCAACCAAAGTTATTTGCTGGCAAATAAAAGTTTGCTTGCAAAGTTATTTGCCTGCAGAGGCACAAGACTCAGGCCAAAGATCATTTGGTAAAATCTCCACTACAGTAAAATGAGTGTATTTAACACACATTTCAACCAACCATTACAGAATTCCCACATTCGGGAACTGTCACCTAAATGTATCCTTAAGCACAGTTTTCTCAGCAGTGGTTTGAACAGTGACAAAATCCGAATCAAAGGTTAGTCCCACCTGCTATCAAACCAAGCTCTTTTTCTCATGCACTATCTAAACACCTTAATTTTTATTGAATAAGCTGTCAGTGATGTTGGAAGCTAACTTTCATGGCTCCTTCTGCTGGGTCGGTATGGCCATAACAGAAGCATGAACTTCCAACAGTATGAATATCTATGCTTTGGTCTGTGGTGCAAAGCACACTAGTTCTTTCCCCTAGCCAACAAACTTGGCAAGGCTGTAGGACAGACTGCCAACGGTCTGAACCCTCTTCAGGAGGCGAAAGGAAAGAATACTTTCCCAGTTGTACTGAAGACAGTTACCTACCTGATGAGTCCATCACATTTTCGCCTTCTGGTCAAAAAGAAGATGCAAGAGTATTGTAGCTACTGAATAGCTGTTCTAACAGTCTCTTTACCCTGCTTGGGCAGGACTAATGAGGGATGGCGGAGTGCTGTTGGCTGGATTCAAAGCAAATCCAACCAACAGACTTCTGTCGTTCCTCATTAGTCCTACACAAGCAAGGTAATAGGATATTTAGAACTTGGCAAATACTATGAAAAGCACCAACACCGGACTCAGTTATGGCACCTTCAATATTCTGCAAGTTCCCTGAACTAGAAATACAAAGTTAAAAAATAGTTGCTTTGGACAAAAGATGATGATTCTAAAAATGTCACTGATGCAGGACAAGAGCATCTCTGAAGCAACAGCTGCTTCTCAGCAGTCTCACAAAAGACCTGATGTACCTATGAGAGGTATCAGTGCAGTCTGATCCCAAACACTACTTCTTAGTTAACTTGCTACTTTTCCCCAACTTGCTTGTTGTGGTTTAACCCGGCAGGCACATGGGGTGCGTGTGCCTAAACACCACACAGCCGTTTACTCACTCTTCCCCTCCCCAGTGGGATGAGGGAGAGAATCAGGGGGAAAAAAAAAAAGTAAAATTCATGGGTTGAGATAAAGACAGTTTAAAAGGACAGAAAAGGAAGGGGAAAAAAAATAATAATGATAAAAGAATATACAAAATAAGTGATGCACAATGCAATTGCTCACCACCTGCTGACCAATGCCCAGCCAGTTCCCAAGCAGCGGTCACTGCCCCCCGGCCAACTCCCCCCAGTTTATGTACTGAGCGTGACATCACATAGTATGGAATGTCCCTTCGGCCAGTTTGGGTCAGCTGTCCTGGCTGTGCCCCCCTCCCAGCTTCTTGGGCACCTCCAGCCTTCTCAGTCAGTAGAGCATGGGAAGCTGAAAAGTCCTTGACTAGTGTAAGCACTACTTAGCAACAACTAAAACATCGGTGTGTTATCAACATTATTCTCACACTAAATCCAAAACACAGCACTGCACCAGCTACTAGGAAGAAAATTAACTCTATCCCAGCCGAAACCAGGACACCGCTCAACCTGCCAGATCCTATTTTTTTTTTCCTTCAGATAAAACAGCTTTATAAAACCATTTTGCAACAGTAAGCATCTCCTACTCTTCATCCAATTCCAAATAGATTGATGTGTGTAAACGTTCAGATTAAAAGAAGACTACTGGATAATCTAAGGAGATCTGTTGGGAAAAGAGATTCTGACATATCACTAAACACACATCAGTATCTAGAACCCCAAGCTCAAGTGGTAAACAGAATGAAGAAGGGAAAATTAGCAAGTAAGGCAGTGTTAGAAAACAAATTTTTTTGGGGAGAAAAAAAAGTGGAACAAAATTCTCATCACATCCTTTGTACAAACTCCAGATCCCACTACTGGACTTGCTCCACTTTTCATTTTTCAGTTAATGGTATAAAGCACATGGTGTATCTACAGTGGCACCTTGCTCAAAAACTTAATATGCTGGCTGACTCAGGTCTTGAAAGCTCGCTCTCTCAAACCAGAGGTATTCCCCCAAGGCCTTAGAGATATCAGGAGACTTCCTACATAGAACACAAAAACATTGGGATATACTCCAGCCTTCAAATATGAAAATATACTTTCTTCCTCCTCTCCGTTTCCTTCCTCCCGAAGTAAGCTGACACCAGAACACTAGTTAAAACTTAAGATAAATGTTCTTGCTGTTTCTTTGAATGTTACAGGGCCACATGTAAGTAAAATCTAATTCAAAGTGAAAAAAGCAAGCATCCAGAAACCCAGAGGTGAAACACTAGAAGGCAGAAAAAGTACTGGTAGCAGGGAACTAAGCAAAAAACCCCAGGAAACAACTCGAACAATTGAATACATTAATTACAAACAAATGTAAATAAGTCAGAGGTGCTAAAACAGACCTTGAAACAAACGTCTTTCATTGTCAAAGACCTCACAAATCAGTAGCTGTAGTACACTGGAAAGACAATCTTTCACACATCCTGATCATTACTAAAGAACTGTCTGAATGTATCAACTGGTAGAGCCTACACAGTATGCTATATGCAGTTTGTACTAACTTCCGTAAGAGTAAGACAAAAGTAAGTAGCCAGTTGATTTCTAACTGCATTTTACTGGAATTAAGACTTCAGAATGAAGATTCTGACAGACAACATCTTCAGACAACTCTAGTATGTGATCTTCAAAATACGTAACAGTCTTATTACTAGGGAGATCATTATCATAACTGAATTTAGCAGCATGTTTTGTAATGTGTATAGTCATTATTCATCAAAGTTATTCCAGAATTTCACTGCAGTCCAATTGAGGTATGATGCTCCAACATTTCTGGGAAGATTTCATAGGACATTTAGACTGGAATCTATTCCAAGGCTGAAACTACAAGCACCAATAAGTTATCAGATTTTTTTCCACAAGGACTCCTGAGAGCATAGATGAGTTCTACATGACTATGGAGCTCAACCAACCAGCAAACTGACTACAGGCATCAGCTTCCTATTTCTTTCAAGCTATAAAATACATTTAAAAAAAAAAGGCAAAAAAAAAAGTAGAATAAAACAGCCAATGTCTCAAGAACTTACCTTCAGATTTCAACTTTGTAAGAACAAAAATCAGGTAGTTGTTGAAATCTGGATACTGATTGAGTTGTTCTAGTTTCTGAAGAGAGAAACTGTTAAGGAAAGATGAATCTTCACACACAGCGTTTATAGCTTTCTGGATACAAAGATTATTAAATGAGTTATAAGCTCACAGTATACAGAGTATGAACAATCTAAAAACAGTTTCTGTAATTTTCTTACTGAAGCAACAGCTTTTAGTTATGGTGAAATCTGAAAAAAAATCCAGGGACAGACACAGAAATTAATAGATACTTAAAAATATTTGTAAAGCCTCTAAAAAAAAGCTTCCTCTGTACAGTTTTAGATTTCAATATTTACACTTAGAAGCCCGCCAAACCTAAGGAATCCACTGAGACATAATCCCATAATACATCTTTTTTTCCCCTCCACAATAAATAAAAGCATTTCAGCATTAAAATACAACAGCTATGATTTTGATAAGCTACTCATTTTAATATTAGACATATACTTCTTTATGACGCTAACTAGCCACAGCCTGAGCTTTCAGCAATGAGAACGTGTTTAATTGTAAATGCACAGACAGTTGTACCAAGAAGTTCATGCTTACCCATGGTCTCATAAAAAACCCAAAAAACCCCAAAACAACAAAACGATCCTTAACTGCAGGAAGAATGATCATGTTTCCGAACAGCTGTGAAAGTATGTAGCTGTTTTCCTAAAATTTGTCGTTACTTCTGCCTCAATTTTCCCAGTATTCTGCCACTGCTTGGCTAGAGCAGTGATCTGGCATTCTCCTTGTATCCTGTTCTCACACTCTGGTACTAACAGGTATTCTGCTCAACAATAATATTTTAAGTCAGTGCAGTATCACCTCTAAGTTACTAAACCTACTAGGTATCATCAGTATGCCAAACAATCAAGACATTTTACAAAAAGTAATTTTTAGAAGAAGTAAGATTATTTGCTCCATAGGCATTTACTTTACTTGCTGTTTAGCTAACTCTCTAAACATTCCAAGTAGCTAAACTTCAGCCAAATAGGTGTACGTTAGGACCTGATGGCCCAGTAAATACCTTCCAGTTCTAAAGGATCCATTTCCTTCCAATGACCAACAGCTAGTGTCTCAATCACAAACTTAAGAAACTTCACTTTTAGATATTTAGGCTGTTTGCATCAAGTAGTAACTTTGCTAGAGAAGCCTGCCCTTTTTCTACTTAATAAGAGAGTAAAGTGTACTTATCACAGCCACAAGCTCCTTTGCTGTGAAACACGCAGGAGATGAAATGTAAACAGGAGGATGGTCAGGGCAAGTGAAAATAATACAGAACACTCTACATGGCCCCTAGAAATGAAAAACCACACGTCCAGAGATTGTTGTCCAAGGTAGCCGACAGAGCTCTTTCAGGAACAGCCAAGAAGTAGGGTAGCACGTTTCGAAATTTTCTTCTTCTCCAAGCTTCAGAAACATGATCACCAAAACACTCAGTTGAACGTTACTAACAACTGTGAATTCCAATGGATCAAGTAGGAAGCAGCAGCAGAAGTGAGCAGAAAGAACTGAAAGAGCAGTATTTAATAGAAACTTAATGAAAAAACACTTAATTGGTCTAGGAATCAAAGAATAGCTTATAGGCCATGTTTTCTTAACAACTTCTTCACCCGCTTTTTCTTTTTTACTCCAGGAAACACCTAATATCTTCATTTGAAAAATATCTGAAGCCTTACCAATTCATAACTCTGTTAACAAAGGGTTTTGACTAACCTATACTCTCCGCTTTGTTATATTTGAGTTCTAAGCAGCCAAATGTGCCAAAACAGTGTCATAAAGAAAGAGCATGACAAAATCAACAGACTGATAATCTTACAAAAAATTATGGACTGAGATTACTTTAAATTTGAAACCATTAATCACCACCCTGCTTGGACATGCTACTAAGTAGCATTCTACAGTAAAACAGCCATCATAAATTTTTTCTGGAAACAGTCTCAAAGGACATATATATATATATACACTTTTTTTTTTTAAGTTATAGGACATGGCCTGTCAAGTTGTATTACAACATTTTCCCAAACTGATATATAATACAATGGTAAAAATGTGCCACTTCTATAACCTTTACAGGCCAACATATGAGGACCTCCTTGAAAGCACAGGTATCTCAGCACAGCAGGGAGTTACCACTACCATTTAAGAAGAATTTCAAACATCAGTTAACAGCACTTTCGCTCAGTCAATTTCTACTCATCTTCAAGACAGACAGCATCACCTATATTGCCCGTCCCACACATATGCTGCTATTTTTCAATAAACAAACCAGATGCTATTAAGTTATTTGAAGCAGAGCTTTAAAATGTAATTTTACATTAAAGCTACACTGTAAACACTGTTGCTATAAACGCTTTTGTATTTCAAATACTAAAGAGCACCAGTTTAAGTTTGAGGAATTATTAGAACACTTTACTTAGTCAGACACTTCTATTTAGGATTTTTCAAAGGAAGTAATAGCATCTTAAAAATCTGAAACATAGCTGCAAGAACAAGATGATCAAGATGAAAACTACCTTCACCTTTCAGGTAAGAGCAGAAGCCTTCCTAAGCTTGACCGCATCTGTTACGAAAGCCTAGAAGTGGAACAAATTTGGCTTCAAGCTAAACTCTTAAAATAACGTAAATATACATATATACACACACACACGTATGTTCTTACCTACTTAAATAAATTCTGTTGCTTTCTGTGAAGACCTTCAAGCAAATGCCTTAAATAAAAAGGGATCAAGATGATAAACTCATATCCTTCATAGAATTTCAGGACTTCTAGATATTTTAAAGCACTTATATGGCTAGCTCAAGGAGGAGGAGACAAGAGATGAGGGCTTTATTTTTCAAGACCTATGCTTCTAATTAATTTAATTAGAATTAATTTTAAATTAATTAATTTGAAATTTTACTCTCTCAATCTTTGTTCCTTAAAACCTTGCTATTTCATCATTTCTACAATCAAGAGAGACTTGGGGGGGGTAAAAAAAAAATCCAACAATCCACAACACTAGCACCAAATGCACTGCAAAGCAGCACAAGAAGCCACATACAGTAGATTTCCCCCTTCCCGTGAATTTTAACGGGTGTAACGAGCAGTATTTCAGGGTCAGGCTTCAAGGCAAGCAGAAACATCCTCACAACGCAGCAAAATGCGCAGTGTCAGAGCCAGCAGGCCAACGAGGGCGTGCAGGCAGCGGTTCCGCCAGGGGCACTCCCCCCACCAGCTACGGCTTTCGACTCGAACCCCAGCGCCGGATTACTTCAGGAGGCCCCTCTGCTCGTCCCCGCTTTGCCGCAGGGGCGACGGGTACCCCGCGCCGCGCCGCCTGCTCAGCCCGGCGGGCCGCGGGGCACCCCCGGCCCCGTCGGCGGGATCCGCCAGGGCGAGGGCCGCGTTCCCGCCCCGCCGCGGCTGGGGGCTGGGCGCTGGCGGCGGCTCAGCGTGGGGGTACCCGGGAAAGCGGCAGATACCGGCGGAGCCGCGCCAGAGCCTGGGCTTTAAAAAGAAAAAAAAAAAAAAAAAACAAACAAAAAACCAACCCGACCCTTGGCTCCGGCCTCGCAACAGGTGCCCGGGCCCCCGCCGGGGGAAGGCGGCCTCGCGGCCCACAGGCCGCCTCGGCGGTTCAAACGCCGCGCCACGGCCGCCCGCTCCGGCGGAGGCTCGGCCCACCGCGCTGTGGCGGTTCCCCGGGCAGGCCCGGCCGCCGCCCGCCGCAGCGCCGGCCTGCTGCCGCGCAGGCCGCGCTCCCCCCGCCCGCCGCCCCCGGCCTCCTCAGCGCCCGCCCGGGCCGCCGCGGCCCCGCTCCGCCCGCCCCGCCCGCGCGGCGCAGGCCTCGGCCAAGGATACTTGTTGCACGGCTCTCTGCGTGGTGGTGTCCGGCGACTGGGACTCCTTGAGCAGCTGCAGGATCTGCTGGAGCCCCTGCTCGTCGGGCTTCCACTCATACTCCATCTTGGCTTGCTGGAAAACACCAGACAACAGGCGGCCGCGGTTAGCGGCGCGGCAGGGCCCAGGCCGGGATAGGCGGGAGGGCGGAAAGGAAAGAAGGCCGGAGGGAGGGGGCGCCCGGCCCGCTTTGGCTCTCGTCCCCGCAGCGCGCACCCCGTCAAACGCCCGACCCCGCCGCCGGACGGACGCACGACACCGACCTGCTCCCGCCGCCGCCCGCTGTGCTCCGCGCCGAGCAGACTGAGTCACGGCGAATTTGTAATCTGGCCCGAAGAGCCGCCTCGCGTCCTCCTGGGTCCTAGCGCCGGGCACGCCTCCGCCCGCCCGGGCCGCCTCGGGCCCGCCGGCGCCGCCGTCAGCCTTTCCCCGGTGCGTCCCACACCCTCAGGAGCCTGGGGGCGACAAAACGCGGGCCCCTCAATCCCGGCCGGCGGGAAACGGGGCGCCTCCGCCTCAGCCACCCACCCAAGAACAGAGAGAAACCTCCAGCAGCCGCCCCAGGCGACGCACCAAGCGGCGCCGCGGCCCCGGGCCCGCCTTGTGGGGCAGCTGCGGCCGCACACCCGCAGCGCCTGGCAGCGAGCTGGGAGGCTGCCGGCCACGGAGGAGAAACGGGGGTGCGAAAGCAGACCCAGGAGTCAGGAACGTGGTACCTGCGTTGCCGTCTGCTGTACTTCTACGTGATTTGGTTGAGTGCTGAGCAGATCTCAGAAGTTCTCAATCTCACGTGTAAAGAGGGAATAGGACCAAGTATGCAAGAAGGGGCGGTGGGGGGGGAGAACCTCAAAAGAAACTGCTTCAAATACCTAGTGTATCTTATCCTTAGCCTCAAAACGTACCAGGGAAGATCTCAGGTCAAAATTAGCAATTTAGATACATATATACATGTGTGTATATATAATACATATGCATTACACATTTTTATATACATAGCTATTTTTTATACATTACACATATGCTAATGGGCAAAATGAGAACAACACATGCTGCTTAAAACTGGTCTAAAATATGAAATTGAAAAACAGTAATTCCTTGGCTTTTTACGATCTTACTTTTAGTCACCGTGTTTGTAAGCATCTCACTTGACTATATGAAAACTAGTTTCATTTTCTGCTGCTTCTGCTGCAGTACAGAACTCAGTGTGAGTGCCACACATCACAGCCTTAACAACTCTTCAGAGGCATTGAGGACAGGGAGCATTAGTAATTCCTAATGGTGCATCCCAGATAATTTGCTGTGTGGCTCTTCATCTCGCCTCCCCAGCACTGACAGTCAGCTGTCCGGTCTCAGGCGCTAAGAAGTGTCCTGAGCCAACTTCCCTTCTGTTACTATGAGCCACTATTCTTGAAGAAGGAGACAAAATTAGTAGTGCACAGTCTCCAGCAAAAGGAACCATCACAGGCAACAAGTAACACAGGCAGTGTACTTACAATATCTACGTATCTGGATAATGAGGACAGCGAAAGAGGGTACTTGATGAATGAGGAAAGCATGCACACTGGAATAAGAAGCAGGAAACGGCTAAACAGCAGAAAAGCATGCAGCACAGCGCACAAGAGAACAAAACCAATGGAGAGAACAAAAACAGCTTATAAAAAAGGCAAGAAATGGGACATGTTTCTTAAACTCTTCTATTTAAGAATTGCCGTAGTTATCACAGGGTTGTTTGGGAGACAGACTACTAAAGCAGCGCACCTCTTGAGAGCTTATCGCACTGAAACGTCTACGAGACGGAGTCAGTAAGGTGCGTAAAGGCATGCCACCAGTTACTAGAAAAGGATGGGCACAAGGTTTATACGAGATTTGTGTGACCAGGGTGAATCTCTACTAGTTTCCCTCTTGTACAGAAAAGTGTCAAAACAAAGGATGTGGACCCAGGCCATGAAAACTGATGTTCATGGCTCACACCATATGGGCAGGAGAGCTCTCCATAGTGATGCTTGCACAGCTGCAGCAGATGAAAGCTGAGGTCCAACAAATCAAGGAAGTGCTAATTTGGGCCTCGTTCCCCTAACTGCTGCCTTACCAGGAAGGTTGTAGAAACTTGATTATCTTGGATACTTCTGGCCCACTGTCAAGTTTGTTTGAAATTGATTAGAGCTTCAGAAGTTACTATTCAGAAATTACAACACAAGGATTAAATTTGTCTAATTTTATCAGGAAACCAAGTGTGCTAGACAAAAATAACATTAAATACGGGAAACGAGGGAAGAGACTAGAAAGGAAGGTTGAGGGACAGAACAGGAAAAAGCAGGAAGAGAAGCAGGCTGTGGATCCATAACTAAGAAAAACATAGGTTTCCTTTCCATGAATGTGATCAGAATTAAATCCTGGTAAGATCTTTCTGCAGTGGAAAGGAGAGAAAAAGGCCTACAAATCCGAGTATGAATGGGAGCCTCTACAATTAGTGGGGACATCTAAATGCTTTAGACAATCATCCTCCAAGATATGTTCCTCCTTAGGTTCCATACAGGATCCTTTGCCACTGGGAACTACTCAGCATATATAGAAATCAAAGCAGATACCTCATCTTGCTGGATACCTTCTCTTCTTGATCATTACCTTTAAGTTATTCTTACCTATCTCTAATCCTTTAAGTTCTGTAAGGAAGCAGGAAAGAGGAAAATAATTTAACTGAGTCAAGAAAAAAACTTCAGATTGAAAGCAAAGAACATTATAGAAAAAACGAGAAATTGTTTCGTTCCGTATCCTTTGCCTCTTTGTTTTCTACTACCTGTTTCCCTCACGCAAGAATCGTCTTGTGTAGAAAGGAATTCAGAATCAATATTAAATGAAGTACCAGGCAGAGGCATGAAAGCTACCTTTCAAAACATAAGTTGGCCTGGTTCATCCCAGTCAATCAGTAGAATGCACCAGAAATAAATTTGAAACACTTCACCTACATATGTTAAGAAGACAAAAGTTCATTGAAGGCAGGAGCCTTGCACAAATGCTGAGGCTAATCTTTGATTTCTCTATTATCCAAGCTTCAGATGTCATGCACTAGCCAGAATCCACTGGTATCACAACAATGTACAATATTAAAAAAAAAAAAATCACCCCCCCCCCATATTACGGTTTAACCCGGCAGGCAGCTGAACACCACACAGCCGTTCACTCACTCCTCCCCTCCCCAGTGGGATGGGGGACAGAATCGGGGGGGGGGGGAAAGTAAAATTCGTGGGTTGAGATAAAGACAGTTTAAAAGGACAGAAAAGGAAGGGGGAAAAAAAATAATAATCATAAAAGAATATACAAAATAAGTGATGCACAGTGCAGTTGCTCACCACCTGCTGACCAATGCCCAGCCAGTCCCCAGGCAGCGGCCCCCCCCCCCGGCCAGCTTTCCCCCAGTTTATGTACTGAGCGTGACGTCACATGGTATGGAATGTCCCTTTGGCCAGTTTGGGTCAGCTGTCCTGGCTGTGCCCCCTCCCAGCTTCTTGGGCACCTCCAGCCTTCTCAGTCGGTAGAGCATGGGAAGCCAAAAAGTCCTTGACTAGTGTAAGCACTACGTAGCAACAACTAAAACATCAGTGTGTGATCAACATTATTCTCATGCTAAATCCAAAACACAGCACTGCACCAGCTACTAGGAAGAAAATTAACTCTATCCCTGCCGAAACCAGGACACCCCACCAATCTGTATTTCTAATTCATTTCTTTCTCCACAAACTGTGCCGTGTTGTACTCGAGTATCCACAAGAAGCCCAGAAATAAATTTTTTATCTTTGGTTTTGTTGCCAATAATCTCTTCCCTTTCTCTCTCAGAATGCCCCATTAGATGAGGCTGAAACAACACATATCTGGCATTTGTCATACAAGCAACAAAAGGAATGGCTACATTATGTAGCACTGCTAACTCATTCAAAATCCAGCAGCTAGAGTAGTAGCTCTGAATCCACGAGGCAGGCTTCAATTCTTGCTTCTTCCTAGGGTGATGAACCCCATCTTTTTTCTGGGAAGTGTCCTTACCATCCCATTAGGGTGTACTTGGTGCTAGGTCTTTTAATCTCTCCTGTTGCTTTCCATTATGTTATGAACAGATATTAACAGGAACGTGGATTACGAACTGTTTTCTAATCAGCAATCTGTATAATAATTGACAGTTAAGAGACAAATGTAGACAGCAGAAATAGGAGATTCATAACAGAATACCCCCCCCATGCCTCCAGTAGTCTCAGTGCACTGAAAAGAGAAACAGGGGACTGGTGCAAATCCCTCCCATCAACCAGCCAGAAAAACAAATCTGCACTACTAGGAAGATGTCCCATCCCTCAAATGCCATAGCCTCCAAGCTGTACCTTTGGGAAGTACAACTTCTCGCTGCTAGCGGTTTTGAAACTAGTTTAAAATAATTATTCTCTAATCAAAATTAATTCTCAAATTTGTCCTAATTTCAGAATTATTAGACAGTTTCAGCCACTTTACCGTTTAGAAAATTTTTCCCAGTCTTTAGTTTTACTACAGTGGTAATACTGGATTTTTTTTTTTTTCTTTTAGAAAGAGAATTCTAACGAGCTACCTTCTTGTCACAAAATTCAGGCACTGCTACCTGTAAAACTGGTATTCAATAATGGGAATCAATCATTCAATTGCTAAAATTCAGGCTTCCAAGTTTCCACGCAGACTGCTTATAGTGTCTTACTGTACCTCTCTGCATAGAAGGTTTGTATGCACAGAGGAAATAACTGATACTCCATAATAGCCTTCTGTGTAAACCCTCTTGTTTCAGGCTAAGAGTGATGTGGATTAAGCTAGGCAGAAAAAAAGGTCTCATAACACAGAATAAATGTGTCTATGCAAAGGAGCTCATGCAGAATAGCTACTGCTATATTATCTTGCAATGCCTTCTGCCTGGAGACATGCCTGAAGCTTTCACTTAAAAAAATACTGGTAGTCCTCACATTCAGCCTATCAAAGGAGAATCCATTCTAAAACATTTAGTGTGGTCTTCCTGAGTTCAGCCATATGATACAAGATTAATATTTATTACACAATGATTTATTTGAATACTCTTTAGAAGAAGATAGTTTGACCCTGTGAAGCACCAGAGAGGTTACTGAGGAGACAGATGGAAAGACAGTCTGAAAGGATTTTCTGTCCATGACTGAAATGTCTATGAAATTAATTTTCTACTTCTCCACAGCTGATTGGTTATTACGATAGAAGGACTGTTTTAGAATCACAGAATCATAGAATAGTTTGGGTTGGAAGGGACCTCTAACGGTCATCGAGTCCAACCCCCCTGCCATGGGCAGGGACATCTTCAACTAGATCAGGTTGCTCAGAGCCCCGTCCAACCTGACCTTGAATGTGTCCAGGGATGGGGCATCCACCACCTCTCTGGGCAACCTGTGCCAGTGTTTTACCACCCGCAGCATAAAAAATTTCTTCCTTATACCTAGTCTAAATCTACCCCGCTTTAGTTTAAAGCCATTCCCCCTTGTCCTGTCGCAACAGGCCCTGCTAAAAAGTTTGCTGCCATCTTTTTTATAAGCCCCCTTTCAGTGCTGATAGGCTGCAATAAGGTCTCCCCAAAGCCTCCTCTTCTCTAGGCTGAACAACCCCAACTCTCTCAGCCTTTCTTCAGAGGAGAGGTGTTCCATCCCCCTGATCATTTTTGTGACCTTCCTCTGGACCCGCTCCAACAGGTCTGTGTCTTTCTTATGCTGAGGGCTCCAGAGCTGGATGCAGTACTGCAGGTGGGGTCTCACCAGAGCAGAGGAGAGAGGCAGAATCACCTCCCTCGCCCTGCTGGCCACGCTTCTTTTGACGCAGCCCAGGATACGGTTGGCCTTCTGGGCTGTGAGCGCACACTGCTGGCTCATGTCCAGCTTTTCATCCACCGGTACCCCCAAGTCCTTCTCGGCAGGGCTGCTCTCAATCCCTTCACCCCCCAGCCTGTATTGATACCGGGGTTGCCCCAACCCAGGTACAGGACCTTGCACTTGGCCTTGTTAAACCTCGTGAGGCTCACACGGGCCCACTTCTCGAGCTTGTCCAGGTCCCTCTGGATGGCATCCCATCCCTCTGGAGTGTCAACCGCACCACTCAGCTTGGTGTCATCTGCAAACTTGCTGAGGGTGCACTCGATCCCACTGTCTATGTCATTGATGAAGATATTAAACAGTACCGGTCCCAGTACGGACCCCTGTGGGACGCCACTCGTCACCAATCTCCATCTGGACATTGAGCCGTTGACCACTACCCTCTGGATGCGACCATCTAACCAATTCCTCACCCACCGGACAGTGCACCCATCAAATCCATACCTCTCCAGTTTACAGAGAAGGATGTTGTGGGGGACCGTGTCAAAGGCCTTACACAGGTCCAGATAGACAACATTTGTAGCCCTTCCCATGTCCACTGATGTAGTCACTCCATCATAGAAGGCCACTAGGTTAGTCAGGCAGGACTTGCCCTTGGTGAAGCCATGCTGGCTGTCCCGAATCACCTCCCTGTCCTCCATGTGCCTTAGCATAGCTTCCAGGAGGATCTGTTCCATGACCTTCCCAGGCACAGAGGTGAGACTGACTGGCCTGTAGTTCCCTGGGTCTTCTTTTTTTCCCTTTTTAAAAATGGGAGTTATGTTTCCCCTTTTCCAGTCAGCGGGAACTTCACTGGACTGCCACGACTTCTCAAATACAACGGACAGTGGCTTAACAACTTCATCCACCAGTTCCTTCAGGACCCGCGGATGGATCTCATCGGGTCCCATGGACTTGTGCACCTTCAGGTGCCTTAGGTGGTCTCAAATCTGATGTTCTCCCACAGTGGGCGACTCCTCATTCTCCCAGTCCCTGCCTTTGCCTTCTGTGGCTTGGGTGGTGAGGCTCAAGCACTTGCCGGTGAAGACCGAGGCAAAAAAGTCATTGAGTACCTCCGCCTTCTCCATGTCCCAGGTAACCAGGTCTCCCATTTTGTTCCGGAGAGGGCCCACATTTTCCCTCGTCTTCCTTTTATCCCCGACGTACCTATAGAATCTTTTCTTGTTGCCCTTGATGTCCCTGGCCAGATTTAATTCTATCAGGGCTTTAGCTTTCCTAACCTGATCCCTGGCTGCTCGGACAACTTCTCTGTATTCCTCCCAGGCTGCCTGTCTTTGCTTCCACCCTCTGTAGGCTTCCTTTTTGTGTGTGAGTTTGTCCAGGAGCTCCTTTTTCATCCATGCAGGCCTCCTGGCGTTTTTGCCTGACTTCCTCTTTGTTGGGATGCATCGCTCCTGAGCTTGGAGGAGGTGATCCTTGAATATTACCCAGCTTTCTTGGGCCCCTCTTCCCTCCAGGGCTTTGTCCCATGGCACTCTACTGAGCAGATCCCTGAAGAGGCCAAAGTCTGCTCTTCTGAAGGCCAGGGTACTGAGCTTGCTGTGCGCCCTCCTCGGTGCCCTCAGGATCTTGAACTCCACCATTTCGTGATCGCTGCAGCCCAGGCTGCCCTTGAGTTTCGCATTCCTCACGAGTCCATCCTTGTTGCTGAGAACAACGTCCAGCATAGCACCTCTCCTCATTGGCTCCTCTACCACTTGGAGAAGGAAGTTATCATCGACGCATTCCAGGAACCTCCCGGATTGCTTATGCCCTGCCGTGTTGTCCCTTCAACAGATGTCGGGGTGGTTGAAGTCCCCCATGAGGACCAGGGCTTGTGAGCATGAGGCTGCTGCTATCTGTCCATAGAGGGCCTCATCCGCTTGGTCTTCCTGGTCGGGTGGCCTGTAGCAGACCCCCACCGTAATGTCACCTGTCCCTGCCTTCCCTGTAATTCTGACCCATAAGTTCTCGGTTGGCTCCTCATCCATCCCCAGGCAGAGCTCCATGCACTCCAGCTGGTCATTGACATAGAGGGCGACACCCCCTCCTCGTCTCCCCTGCCTGTCCTTCCTAAAGAGCCTGTATCCCTCCATCCCAACACTCCAGCCATAGGAGCCATCCCACCACGTCTCCGTGATGCCAGTAAGGTCGCAGCCCTGCAGGCGTGCGCACGTCTCTAACTCCTCTTATTTATTCCCCATGCTACGCGCATTTGCATAGAGGCATTTAAGTTGGGCCCCTGATGAAGCTGTCTTACTGGCTGGAGTTCCTTTGGGCTGCTCTTCAGGCGCTCTCCTGCTGACCTGTGTTCCTTCTTCAGGCTCTGGGCATCTATCGCTGGCCCTGGCATCAAACTGGTAGGAGTGGCATGGATCGAGGTTCCCCTCCCCCAGCATCTCTAGTTTAAAGCCCTCTTCACCAGCTTGGCAAGCCTATGACCAGCGATGCTCTTCCCCTCCTCTGACAGATGGACCCCACCAGCCCCCTCAAAGCAAGTCCCATGGTCTAAGTAGCCGAACCCCTGGCTGTGGCACCAATCTCGTAACCATTTGTTGACTCGCCAGATTCGACTGGCCCTTTCCAACTCCTTCCCTTTGACCGGCAGGATTGATGATTAATTTTAAACAGGAAACTTTAGAAAAATATTTTTAAGATGGGATCTCAACATTACTTTTATTTCTGAAGAGTCATATCAAAACATCAGCCAGAAGAGGCTGTAAGCTCACCCCTTTCTGGCTAATGCAACAGTAACTAATTTCACTGCTGCAAGTGCAATTCTGTTGAACCCAGAACTTCATGGTAAGATAGGCACAAATAGCATTAAGTTCCCACATGCAGG
Source organism: Aptenodytes patagonicus (assembly GCF_965638725.1). NCBI lineage: Eukaryota > Metazoa > Chordata > Aves > Sphenisciformes > Spheniscidae > Aptenodytes > Aptenodytes patagonicus. The sequence continues at coordinate 29,715,556 of NC_134982.1, forward strand.
AGTGAAATCTCTTTCTGGTAACTAAGGACAAAGAAAACATTTTTTTTTTAAAGAGTTCTTTGATGTCAGAGGATGACAAAAGACTGACTAAGAACCAACAGGAAATCCACCTAACAGAAGGTAAGACAAGTCCAACATGATTCAACGTACAATGGTAAGCGTTGGACTAAAGCAAAAAGTTTTGCGGAATGTACCAAACTAAGAATTTGCTTCATTGGTTAAGATTATCTTGAAAAAAGAACTTTTTTTCTTCTATCTACGGACAGAATGTCTTCTATCTGTAAGGAGCAATTTGATAGCAACATTCAAAGCAGCAAACGTATGGGATTTCAGATAATATAATTTCAGATTTGGGTACAGTTAATTGACCTTCATTTCCTACTGTTATTCATTCCCTGCAGCTGGTAGGTCTATGAGTAGAATAAGAAGCTGAAGAAACTAGGAGAAATTATGTTAGCTTCCTACCCTCTTTGAGACAATTCTAGCTGTAATTGGTTTTGTCTTATGTTGCATATCATACTAGAAATTGTGTGTGTGTACAATTGATCCCATAGTACACCACCTCATAATGAAGCTGAACTCAAATTTCCTGGAACACCGGACATTTCAATATTGGAGGCAAATAAATCTGTAATGCGATTTGCTCTCCATGGAATATCAGCTTGATGATGGACTTTTTCTCAGAGTACCTACAGTTATGATAATGTACCTGCTGAGGAAATCTGCTACGCTGTTGCCTGTGAGAAAGGGAGAGCTGTTTTGACTCATCATTGTTGTGGCATCACTATCCACAATTTCATGGTTTCTTTTCCCAAAGGTGAAGAGCAGTATTTCTTTTTGCAGATAACATCTGTAAAAGCCTGCACTGTGGAATCCCATTGAGCAGATGAAATAGTACACATGATAACCTGACAGCCTGTAATTCCACTCTTCTGACAGAAGTATGTTCCTTCTTTATTTAATGAATACCTCTGCTCCTCATGCATCCAACGAGCAAAGAGCAAAGAGTACAGCAATATAGTTTCTGTATATATGAAGGTGCAAAACCACCACACCACTGCAGGTAAAATGGATGACACGCCACAGCATGCACTAACATTTGATGTTTTGTAGAACAGTTAATTAAGACTTAATGCAAATTAGGTTTACAAACATCAATACGTAGCACAGGGTTATGCACAAGTCAGAACTGAAAACCAAGTCTATTGCTGGTGTTGGGTTCAATTAGATATGTGACATTGTCAGCTGCAGAGACAAAAACCTGTTAAGCTTTCACCAATTTGGAAATGATCAGGAGTGCTTTGAATTCTACTTTGATAGGATGAAACACCGTTCTTATAATTCATTAAAAGTCCAGCTGACTGAACAAGTGGTAGACATAGTGCAAAACTGCGAAGATCTCTGGATTTAAAATGCCTTTGATCAACTAATCTTCTGGACAAGGATTTGGATGCATCATCCCTTCAAACTTGCTG